>NW_024713172.1:0-20588 GCF_018991925.1 Homarus americanus | reverse complement strand
GTATTGTGTAATGATTATCGTGTTTTAGTTTGGCTCGACTCACTCCTATGGCGGAAAATGTAAAAATACGTAGCGACGATTTTTTTTTTAGGAAGTGTTGCTTATCATTTGGTGGAACTTAAGTTTAAAAAATGACGAATGATTAAAATGTTGTGATTAAGATTATTGTTTTGTAAGAAAAGTCTGGAAATGTAAATACTTTTACCTACGTTCATGAAAATGTTAAGTCTGTGTGTGTGTGTGTGTGTTTGTTTCATATTCGTTGCGCTTCAGCTTAATAAGTTTGTGTATTTTATAATCCACGTTACACAAACTAGAGCGAAAAACTGTCATATTTAAAGAATTTTAATCAAACTTTCCGGTTCACCAGATGTTACTTTCCTCGAATTATTTTTGTTACCAACCCTAAAAGTTGTGTTTCAGTGTAGCGTCGTCATTAATGGTCTTGTTGGTATTCCTTGTATTAGAGAGCGTCTCTAGCGTCGTGCAGTCAGATAAACTGTACATTTATTCTTCACTATATCAGACGACGGGCATTCCATTCATGACATTGGGCTCTTCCCGACAAACATGCCTACAAAAATGTCTCTCTGCATCTTCCCCTTCATAAACATATACTATATTATACAGGGAGAGTCTGTAAAGGACCCAAGTTGCCATAAACAGTTGTTTGTATAACTTCACCAGACCCAGAGCTAAAGAAACATAAGTTCCTCCTTACACTCCTTATCTAGGCATCACGCGGTGGTTCCAGGAGATAACATTTAGTACAGAAGACTTTATCATTCATGTTCCTCTTCAACACACACACACACACACACACACACACACACACACACACTGACACCATCGTAATTTCAAGTCATAGGAAAGGGAGAAAAAGAGAGTTTGTTAGAGTTCTCAGTTCCGGACAACAAAAGTTTATTATTAATCCTACTGACTTGTGCACGTCACGCTCTGAATTAATCTCTCTCTCTCTCTCATAAGCGACCGAATATCGTGAATAAGTCAATTTACGGTGTGTGTGTGTGTGTAATTTGAGCTTTATTCGTCTTTTTCATGATGATTAAATACTCCTCCCAATTGAAAAAAAAAGATGAGTTGATGATTTAACCTGACTGTGTACCGTACCTGGCCAGGTGGGTGACGGCGGCTCACTAAGTCAAAATGTATGAGGTATTTCCCCGTCCTACACCGAGCTGCCTTAACTCTACGCTGGTGAAAAATTTGGCGCTTCGAATTATGCAAACCAGAGGTCAAATATTGGCTCAGCTGCTCCGATTCTGCGACATTTCCTCTGATTTATGGAGCATTATTGACCATTTCATGCCCTCCCCCCCCCCTCCTGCTGCTGCTCTCAATTTACGAAGAGGAGATTTTAATTTCTTCACTTTGTATTTTTTTTCATCTATTTACCTTTACTTTTTGTACCTTGATCCGTTTATTGTCTCTTGAATATAAAACACTTAACGTTTCTTATTCATTTCACATTCTGCGTTTTATATTTTGTTCACAATGTTTATATTTTCTCTTCTAATCAGTGTTTGTATCTTTTTCTGACCTTGGTGTTCATTCTTGCTCTTTTTCTGACCTTGGTGTTCATTCTTGCTCTTTTTCTGACCTTGGTGTTCATTCCTGCTCTTTTTCTGACCTTGGTGTTCATTCCTGCTCATTTTCTTATATTGTTTGTTATATTTTTCGTCTCTAATTTCGTTATATTATTTTAGTATTGGTTGGGTTTTTGATGTTGTGTTGGTGTTCTTCTTATTCGCTCTCTCTCTCACCTTTTTCTCCATCTTTTCCTCCCCCTCCTGTTTATCCTCCTCCTCCTCTTCCTCCCCTATACCCTCAGTCAGTACTCTCGCCACCAGAGAGGACTATGACGGCATCCCAATGTAAACAAACCTTCTCTCACGTCTATAACATGGGGAAGGGCACATCAGCACCATAAAATCAACCCTATTGCACCATATTGCACCATAATTTAAGAGCCAATAATGGTGGGTAGACAGGTAGGTGCTGATAATGTCTACTAACGCTCGGATTTATGGTATAGCGGTGAAATTTTTTGTCACGGCAGGGTTAGCTCCAGAGGGATAATTATCAGATATGGCCAGTGATATGTGCGGTCTTGGGTATGAGAGTTTGTTGACCAAGCTGGAGTGGTCCACTGAAGAATTGGCGAGGGCCAAGTTAGAAATTGAGAGGGCCACGTTGGAGAACCTGAAATTAAGGAAAGAGCTGGCGAAGTTAAAAGGAGAGGCTGGACGAGTAAAGCCAGTGTCTGACGAAAAATCAAACGAGTGGAAAGTCGTGAGTAGTGGGAGGACCAAGCTGGTGGTCAAGAAGCACTCAAAGGATACGACAACAACGACAACAACAGCTAAGTGTACCAACCCGTTCAGTCCCTTGATAGACGAATTGGACGTTAGTACAGTCAGGGGCAGGGATGACAAGGAAGGTATAAAAACTTTAATTGTTGGTGACTCACAGGTAAGGTACATGGACAGGGCCTTTTGTGGTAAAAACAAAAATAGGATGAGGGTGTGTTTGCCAGGAGCTGGGGTGGGGGATATAGTTGACAGGATGGACAATATCTTGTCTGGTAATGGGAACAAACCCATTATCTGCCTCAGTGCAGGAGGCAATGATATTGGCCGGTGTAGGAGCGAGGAACTTCTTGATAAGTTCAAGGCAGCCATAGATCGTATTAGGACTAAGGGAGGGATCCCTATCATATGCTGTGTCCTGCCTAGAAGGAGAGTTGGCAGTGAATGGTTGTCAAGGGCAGTTGGTGTTAACGACCGTCTTGACAGATATTGCAAGTCAATATCAGTCCCATTCATTGACAACTGGGACAACTTCTATGGCAGAAGGGACCTTTATGCTAGGGATGGGGTGCACCTGTCTAGGGATGGAGTAGCAACCCTGGCTGGGGCTTTAGAGGGGGCAGTTCAAAAGATATCGAAGTCTTTAAACTGCTAAGAGAACATAGGGCACGGGGGTGGAGGAGACTGCAGTGGGAGCGGGTAAACAAGGCGAAAGATTACAGGGAAATAGTGTTAGGAATGATGACAAAACTAAATTAGACAGGGAGTTTAAAACTAAACGCGGTAAGGGAAGGACTCAGAACACGACTAACTTAAATGTATACTACGCGAACAGTAGAAGTATGAGAAACAAAATGGATGATATTAAGGCCTTGGTATGTACCGAAGAAATCGATATAATTGCATTCACTGAAACATGGATCAACCTAGACACACGTGAATTACCAGTCGAATACCAAATTGCGGGTTACAAACTGTTCCATACCGATAGGCAGACCAGGAAAGGAGGCGGAGTAGCAATCTATGTTAGGGATAATCTGAAGTGTGAAATAAATAAGGAAATAAAAACTGAGAGGAATACAGAAACAATTTGGATAGAATTAAGCGACGGTCGGGAAAAATTAATCACAGGGGTAATATATAGACCCCCAATCTTGATAGCGTCAATGAGCGACTTATCTGGGATGAAATGCGCAGGGCTTCCATACACAACAAAGTCTGTATAGTAGGCGACTTTAACCTTGGCCAAATAGATTGGACTGTCCTTACGGGTAACTCAGAATCAGAGGATTTTCTCGAGACGATCCAGGACTGTTTCCTAAGTCAACATATAACCGAACCCACACGGGGTAATAATATACTGGATTTAGTTCTGACGAACAGAGAAAACCTCATTAGCAATGTCGAGGTAGGGAACGAACTTGCAAACAGCGATCACAAAGAAATTCGATTCCAGTTAGATTTTCAGGGCAGACGTAAGGAAAATTCCACTAAAGTACCAGATTTCAGAAGGGCAAACTTTGACAGTTTAAAGAGGCAGCTGAGAGAGGGGTGTCGCGCTTGGCCGTGAACCTGACAGATGACACCGACCTGATAACGAGATCTGAGATTGCCGAGTTCCACGATAATTTAAATAGTGAGTTACTTAATGCACAAAGGCAGAACATACCATACAAAAAACTCAGATCAGACAACAATGACCCTAAATGGATAAATAATTATTTAAAGAACATCATTGGCCAAAGGAAGGCTATAGGTAGAAGGATAAATCGTGGCGAAATTCACCTCCTGGACTATTATAGGGTATTACGAAAGAGAGTTAAAAAACCGAGATAAGGAAAGCAAAGAGGAATAATGAGGTAAGGATAGCAAGGAGGCGAAGACAAACCCCAAAGGATTCTACCAAATGTATCAAACTAAAAACGACGAGAAAAAGATTGGACCACGATACGATTCAAGCGAGCTCACTGATAACGACGGAGAAATGAGCAATAATTTGAATAAATATTTTCAACAGTTTTCACCACCGAAAATCTAAAACATGATACCCCAGGCACCGACTTATTCAGAGATAGTGAAGAAACAAAATTAAGGGAGATAGTAGTGACTAGTAACGATGTTAGTAAGCAAATAGACAAACTAAAGCCTAATAAGTCACCTGGTCCCGATGAGATATTTGCCACAGTATTAAAGGAATGTAAGGAAGAGCTTAGTATGCCCTTAGCAAAGTTGTTTAACATGTCCCTAAAAACAGGTGTAGTACCAGAATCCTGGTGGATAGCGAATGTAATACTGATTTTCAAGAAGGGGGATAGATCACTATCCTCTAACTACCGCCCAATCAGTCTAACATCAATAGTAGGCAAATTACTGGAAGCAATCATCTCAAACTCTATTCGAAATCACCTGGAGAAGCACCCATTGATCAATGATTCCCAGCATGGCTTCACAAGCGGACATTCTTGCCTAACTAATCTATTAACATTCTTTTCATCAGTTTTCGAATCGGTGGACGAGGGGCACAATTATGATGTGGTATATCTCGACTTTAGCAAAGCCTTCGACAGAGTCCCCCACGAAAGACTAATTAGAAAGGTAGAAGCGCATGGTATCAAAGGTAATATCCTTAAATGGATTAGGGCGTGGTTACGGGACAGGAAACAGCGAGTGAGCATAAACGGCACTAAATCGCATTAGAGCAACGTCACTAGTGGAGTTCCCAAGGCTCAGTACTTGGACCATTATTATTTATTATATACATAAACTACATAGACGGCATAGACAGCAACATAAGTAAATTTGCTGATGACATAAAATAGACGCGGTTATCAAATCTGACGAGACTCCGCAAAACTACAGGAAGATACTAAACAAATTTTTCGAAATGGTTCGAAAAATGCAGATGAAATTCAATGTCGCATAAATGTAAAGTACTCCAGTATAGAGATGTAAACAGGAAACCAGATACCAGATGAACAACGATGTTATTGAGAAATCCGACTGCGAGAGAGAGATTTAGGAATAATGATAAGTAGGAATCTTAAGCCAAGTAAACAATGTTTATTTGCTCGAAACAATGTTAATAAAGTACTTGGGTTCATACAAAGGAGTGTTAGTTACAAGACTAGCGAGGTCATCTTAAAACTATATGTTGCGCTTGTGAGACCACACTTGGATTACGAGTTCAGTTCTGGTCACCGTATTACAGAATGGATATAGAATCCTTGGAAAGAATTCAGAGGAGAATGACAAGACTAATCCCAAGTATTAGAACCTTGAGTATAGGAGACAGGTTAAGCATCTTAATTTGCACTCCTCGAGAGACGAGAGCGTAGGGGCGACCTGATAGAGGTGTATAAGTGGAAGGCAGGGCTAAACAAAGGGGACATTACAAAGGTACTCAAACTATCCAACCAGGAGCGAACTTGTAACAATGGTTTTAAATTAGACAAATTTAGATTTAGGCGTGAAATAGGTAAACACTGGTTTGGAAACAGAGTAGTGGATGAATGGAACAAGTTACCAAATATCATCATTAACTCGAATACGCTGAATTGCTTCAAACATAGGTTGGATGCTCATATGAGCAATAGGGGTTGGGTGTAAATGGGACTGCCCAGTATGGGCCAATAGATCCGCTGCAGTTTCCTCCATTCTTATGTTCTTATGTTCTTATGTTAATGGTGTGGTTGAGGAATTGTCTCTCATCTAGAGTCTATTAACCATCTCTCTCTCTCTCTCTCTCTCTCTCATTAAGTAGCTCAATATGTCATATTTTCACTTGGCTCGTTCACCACATACGCATTGTATTAAATTCATTCAATGTCATCTTCTTTGACTAAATGGAACAAAGTGCCAGCAACACCATTTTTGCTCTCGTAATGGCATTTTCCGGCACATCATTGTACAAGCTGCTCGTAATTGATTTTTTCAGTTAGTAAAGCAAAATTCGTCGAAAAAACGCAGGGGCGATACATTACTCTCGTCCGGCATGTCATACAAACACTTTTTGTTATAAATTATTGTTATATATATATATATATATATATATATATATATATATATATATATATATATATATATATATATATATATATCTTGAAATATCTGAGTATCTGAAGCTGCCTTTTATTCAAGATGTCTTGAATAATGACGAAAGCTAAGGTGCTCCGTTGTTTCCCTTTTCCCGTGTGATATTATCAAGATTTATCTTATCCACGTTTTCATTGTGGATCTACATGATATATATATATATATATATATATATATATATATATATATATATATATATATATATATATATATATATATATATATATTGTAATTTCAGGGTGAGTTGACTAGTCTGTACTCACCCTGAAGATGAATTACACTTAAAGCTTTGGGAACTTCGTGTTTTCTTTCCTGTGGTTATCAAGCATATACCTAGATCACACCACAGTGATTTATTTGCATATATATATATATATATATATATATATATATATATATATATATATATATATATATATATATATATATATATATATATATATATATATATATATTATTTCCTGTAGTAGTTTGAAAGTTCCTGATATTAGTAAAACTATTTCATTCAAAAACCTTGTACGAGCAATAGGTAACTGAGACGGCTATGGTGTTGATGAACGCCGATGAGACTACCTCCCTTGTACTCATTATTATCGGTGGGAAAACTAGGGTAAAGAAATTCATATAGCGTCTAGTCGTCCAGTATTCCAAATGCCTTTCACTTAACTTACGATAATGGCCTCCCTGGGGTCCAAATAGTGACGCGTCCTTACCATGATGGTCAGCCAGCTCTCTCTCATCTCCGTGTAGTCTGGGAGAGGATTGCACTACCTCCGGCCACCTGCTACTTACCAGGAATGGGACGCTTGTCACTGTGTTAATACCAGGGGCAAATCCCGGGACTTGTAATTTGCTACAATTGTTGGGGTTTATGGTCACATTTGCAAATACTGTATTCAGCAGGCGAGGTGCGGACGTTGTTGAGGGGGGCGTGACTCTGTACTGTACTGTACCGTACATGGCCTCCCACAGTGACCTCGACTGGTTACGGTAAGTGGGGAGCAACTCAACGATAGGGAGGCGGCAGTAGAGACCCACAAACACGCCCCGAACACAGTACTGTATAGTCTCCGAGGTGTCAAGGGGATGGTGTTCCCGTCTGGCATTATAAATATGATAATCCCGAGGCGCTCTCAGTCCACCTAGCTGTAATTGGGGAAGTGAAGGCGATTGAGTGCAGTCTTGGCTACACGGCCTCCTTTACTTTCCGAAGACATGCTATGTAGTGTGCCGTATCCACACTGTCCCTAACTGGCAGCCATGTCTATGGGACTCACTATCACTTTTTCACAATTGAGTAACTACTCGAACCCCTTCAGACAATCGCTCTTCTTAGGCAAAGGGTGGTCAGGCAGGAGCCCGACAGCTGCCACAGATCGCTGGACTTTAATGTAGCTCAAAATGTCCGACACAGCTTACACGAAACAGATGACGATCCAAACATTTTCAGTTCGTAATTCGCTAATCCATGGCCAACTGAGCTATAGCGTGAAGTGCTCTTAAAACTCCACATACCTGCCGCCTCGCATGCTGTAAAAACATACAATGCTCCGGAAACGCACCAAATATTTTGTAAACGACTCTAAAGTATTTTAACGAGGGTTTTACATCATCAGTAAACAGAAAGGTATTAAACCTTCAGCAAACATTGTATATGCATACTGCATAAAATATGACCTATAATGTTGTTAACACTGAACAAACTGAAAAAGACTTAAAAGAATAATATTTCTTTTTGCAACCGACCTTTTTACACATCACTTTAGCTCGTGTTGTTATACAATACTGTTATTAGGGTAATGTTTTAATATTTGCAAGACGAATGTGAATTTGTTGCCATCCGGTATAACTTACTGTACACTCCCATACTTAGTGTACATTATGTAAGAGAAAATAAACTTTTATAAACAGTAAGATAAACAATAAAAGTAAAAGTAAATTGTCCTTTTACAGATAAAGTTTACTGCAACACGAGGCAACTTCACTCAGCTGATCGTACGCGGGTGGACGGTGAGGCGAAGGAGTTCTTCTCTGGCTGGTTCACACGGGGATGATGATTACTGCCTTCCTGTGTATCGTCTGCTCTGCCTCTTCCTTATTTCCACTTTCACGGATATTGTTTTTTCTTTCTGTTTTCGATTTTGTTTTATTATTTGTATTTTTAACTAAATATTTTCCAGATATTTTGGTTATCTAATACTTTCAAATATGTGAAATTTGGATATATGAGATAGCACTGAGACAAGGGCGTTAAGGCAGATGTAACCCGTATATAGGGTCACAGTTAGCCATGACTAGTTCTCCATAATGCCCACACACCCATAGTACCCACACACTATCCACACACTACCCACACACTCACACAAGGAGATACAGTGATATAAACTGCTGTACCTAAATATTATGTAACTCAAAATATATTCCCAAAACAGCTCGTTTACAGTTGAAAATAATAAAAGCATAAATAATACAAACAAAATCAATTAATATGTTTTTTTATTATTTTTAAATATCAGAAAAGATATGTCAACGCTTCTTGTTGTTCTTTGTCTTTTTCCCGGTGAAGATGTAGTCTCCCCATGGCAGGTACTGGTCCTTTTGTACATGGCAGAAAGTGGTAGTTTCCTTCTTCTTCTTGTTGTTTTGAGGTTTAGTGTGCTTTGTGGTCTGCAGTTTGTTAGATCGGGGGCCCTTCTCCTTCACCTGGCAAGGCTTCACCTCAACCTTTGAAACTTTTGTTACAGTGCGTCGGAACACCATTGTGATTTACTGACACTAACAGCTCTCTCACTGAGGTCAAATCAAAATTTGACCATACAGAAAGAATTACGGTTTAATAAGGTTGGAATTTAAAGAAATTGACAACAAAATGAAGCTCTGTTTATCACTATAGTCTTGAGGACTGGTGTTTGTAGAGATGATGGATGGTGTTATAATATGTAGTGATGATGGATGGTGTTATATGTAGTGATGAAGGATGGCGTTATATGTATTAATGATGGATGGTGTTATATGTAGTGATGATAGGAGGGTAATATATGTAGTGATGATGGATGGTGTTATATATAGTGATGATGCATGATGATATATGTAGTGATGATGGTTGGTGTTATATGTAGTGATGCTGGATGGTGTTATATGTAGTGATGATGGATAGAGTTATATGTAGTGATGATGGATGATGTTATATGTAGTAATGATGGGTGGTGTTATATGTAGTGATGTTGGATGGTGTTATATGTAGTGATGATGGATGAAATTATATGTAGTGATGATAGGATGGTTCTATATGTAGTGATGGATGGTGTTATATGTAGTGATGATGGATGATGTTATATGTAGTGATGATAGGATGGTTTTATATGTAGTGATGATGGATGGTGTTATATGTAGTGATGATGCATGATGTTATATGTAGTGATGATGGTTGGTGTTATATGTAGTGATGCTGGATGGTGTTATATGTAGTGATGATGGATAGAGTTATATGAAGTGATGATGGATGATGTTATATGTAGTGATGATGGGTGGTGTTATATGTAGTGATATTGGATGGTGTTATATGTAGTGATGATGGATGACATTATATGTAGTGATGATAGGTTGGTTTTATATGTAGTGATGATGGATGTTGTTATATGTAGTGATGATGCATGATGTTATATGTAGTGATTATGGGTGGTGTTATATGTAGTGATGCTGGATGGTGTCATATGTAGTGATGATGGATGGAGTTATATGTAGTGATGATGGATGATGTTATATGTAGTGATGATGGTTGGTGTTATATGTAGTGATGTTGGATGGTGTTATATGTCGTGATGGATGGTTCTATATGTAGTGATGGTGGATGGTGTTATATGTAGTGATGATGGATCGTGTTATATGTAGTGATGATGGATAGTGTTATATGTAGTGATGATGATGGATGGTGTTATAAGTAGTGATGATGGATGTTGTTATATGTAGTGATGAAGGATGGTGTTAGTGAAGATTGTGAAGTGAGATGTAGTGAAGATTGTGAAGTGAGGTGTATGAAGATTGTGAAGTGAGATGTAGTGAAGATTGTGAAGTGAGATGTGGTGAAGATTGTGAAGTGAGATGTAGTGAAGATTGTGAAGTGAGATGTAGTGAAGATTGTGAAGTGAGATGTAGTGAAGATTGTGAAGTGAGATGTAGTGAAGATTGTGAAGTGAGATGTAGTGAAGATTGTGAAGTGAGATGTAGTGAAGATTGTGAAGATGTAGTGAAGAGTGAGATGTAGTGAAGATTGTGAAGTGAGATGTAGTGAAGATTGTGAAGTGAGATGTAGTGAAGATTGTGAAGTGAGATGTAGTGAAGATTATGAAGTGAGATGTCGTGAAGATTGTGAAGTGAGATGTAGTGAAGATTGTGAAAGATGTAGTGAAAATTGTGAGATGTGGTAAAGATTGTGAAGTGAGATGTAGTGAAGATTGTGAAGTGATGTGAAGATTGTGAAGTGAGATGTAGTGAAGATTGTGAAGTGAGATGTAGTGAAGATTGTGAAGTGAGATGTAGTGAAGATTGTGAAGTGAGATGTAGTGAAGATTGTGAAGTGAGATGTAGTGAAGATTGTGTAAGATGTGTAAAGATTGTGAAGTGAGATGTAGTGAAGATTGTGAAGTGAGATGTAGTGAAGATTGTGAAGTGAGATGTAGTGAAGATTGTGAAAGAGTGAAGATTGAGTGAGATGTAGTGAAGATTGTGAAGTGAGATGAGTGAAGATTGTGAAGTGAGATGTAGTGAAGATTGTGAAGTGAGATGTGGTGAAGATTGTGGAGTGAGATGTAGTGAAGATTGTGAAGTGAGATGTAGTGAAGATTGTGAAGTGAGATGTAGTGAAGATTGTGAAGGGAGATGTAGTGAAGATTGTGAAGTAAGATGTGGTAAAGATTGTGAAGTGAGATGTAGTGAAGATTGTGAAGTGAGATGTAGTGAAGATTGTGAAGTGAGATGAAGTGAAGATTGTGAAGTGAGATGTAGTGAAGATTGTGAAGTGAGATGTAGTGAAGATTGTGAAGTGAGATGTAGTGAAGATTGTGAAGTGAGATGTAGTGAAGATTGTGAAGTGTGATGTAGTGAAAATTGTGAAGTGAGATGTAGTGAAGATGTGAAGTGAGATAGTGAAGATTGTGAAGTGAGAGGTAGTGAAGATTGTGAAGTGAGATGTAGTGAAGATTGTGAAGTAAGAAGATTATGAAGTGAGATGTAGTGAAGATTGTGAAGTGAGATATAGTGAAGATTGTGAAGTGAGATGTAGTGAAGATTGTGAAATAAGATGTAGTGAAGATTATGAAGTGAGATGTAGTGAAGATTGTGAAGTGAGATGTAGTGAAGATTGTGAAGTGGGATGTAGTAAAGATTGTGAAATAAGATGTAGTGAAGATTATGAAGTGAGATGTAGTGAAGTTTGTGAAGTGAAATGTAGTGAAGATTGTGAAGTGAGATGTAGTGAAGATTGTGAAGTGAGATGTAGTGAAGATTGTGAAGTGAGATGTAGTGAAAATTGTGAAGTGAGATGTGGTGAAGATTGTGAAGTGAGATATAGTGAAGATTGAGAAGTGAGATGTGGTGAAGATTGTGAAGTGAGATGTAGTGAAGATTGTGAAGTGAGATGTAGTGAGGATTGTGAAGTGAGATGTAGTGAAGATTGTGAAGTGAGATGTAGTGAAGATTGTGAAGTGAGATGTAGTGAAAATTGTGAAGTGAGATGTAGTGAAGATTGAGAAGTGAGATGTGGTGAAGATTGTGAAGTGACATGTAGTGAAGATTGTGAAGTGAGATGTAGTGAAGATTGTAAAGTGAGATGTAGTTTAGATTGTGAAGTGAGATGTAGTGAAGATTGTGAAGTAAGATGTGGTAAAGATTGTGAAGTGAGATATAGTGAAGATTGTGAAGTGAGATATGGGGAAGATTGTGAAGTGAGATGTAGTGAAGATTGTGAAGTGAGATATAGTGAAGATTGTGATGTAAGATTATAAAGTAAACTGTAGTAATTGAGGTTAAACGAACGCTGGTTATTCTGTAGTGTATCCGTGCCTTGTTAACGTGCAACCAACATGGCGGTGGTTCTCAATATAGATACGTTATTTTGCCGGGAATTTCTGTCAAAACAAAATATGAATCAACCATATTTAGCCTAAATTAACCTAGCGGCTTTATTATATATTCTAAGATGTTTAAGTTGGATAGATCAGATCAGGTTAGGTTAAGTTAGGTTGGGTTAGGTTAGGTTAGTTTTGTTTTGTTAATTTTGCCACTTAGAGGCTAGTTTATTGTGCCCCCCATACTCATCCTGTGAGCGGTAGCGCAAAGAGATTACAAAGTGGTGTTAGATGAGGTAGGTGGTTAAGTTAAGTTTCAAGAGGTTAGGTTAGATTACGTCAGGTTGGGATAAGTTAGGTTAGGTAGGTAATAAGTAGATCGGTTACGGTCGGTAGGTGGGAAAGTTAGGTTTGGTTAGGTTAGCTTATGCCAGACGGGGAGGTTAGGTTAGATTATGTCAGGTTAGGTAAGATTATATCAGGTTAGGTTAGATTATGTCAGGTTAGGTCAGATTACGTCAGGTTAGGTTAGATTATGTCAGGTTAGGTAAGTAGGTAGAGGTGGGTAAAAAGGGTTAGGTTAGGTCGGCAGGTTTTAGTGTAGGAGCTTAAGTAATCCCGTAAAAATTTCATGTTAATTTTTGACACCATACATTATAATAACCCTTATAAACTATATTATGGAACTGTGGTGTCATTTTTTCTGAACGGTTTATTATAAGTTTTATGCCACTGAAGAAGTTTTATCAAAGAGCGGCGTAATGAACCACAGACGTATTACCATTAAGTCCTAAGTAACTTAAAACATGACTAATAACCTATGAACATGTAGTATTATATGATTACAATTTAACATTATATATTATGAATGATGTTATAATATCTTAAGTGTGTTACAAACATGGCTGCTCATATATGCCATCCTGTCTTTAGCAAAGAAGAGATTGCAGTAGGTAAAATTATTTGCTAAAGACAAATACTGGAAATTAAACATATACATTTTACCATTATCTGAAAAGCTTAGAACCACCGTTTTATATTTATTAAAAGTGTGTAGTGTTATACATCATGTGTAAACAAGTCACAAGTTATTATTTACGACATTGCTTCATTCCTCGTCATCAGAGTCTTCTGTGTACAACAGATTCCTTCACTTTGTTTAGGCATTTCTCATCATCTGCTTGACAGTTACACATCTCGGTGCATGTCATGCTATTCTTTCTGATTCTTTCTGTATGAACATGACAATGATCCACATTTCCTGACGTCACATCCACATTTAACAAGTTCTGTGATTGCTTCTGGAGCTGGTGGTTGGTCTGATATTACTAGTATGAAACAGTCATTGTCAAACTTCCAGCCATGCTCTAATTGTGAAATCATTTCACTGTCTGCATCACAAGACCACAGAAGAGCTTGATACCTTCCTCTCAATATATGATACTTTAGAGTTGCTGCAGTCGCTGGTAGTTCTCCAGCTTCTGCCTGCGTTTTCTTGAAGAGATGCCATCTAAGTTTTGACACTTTAGTGAAAGTCATTCGTGGACAGTAGAGCTTAAATACAAATTCCTCTAGACCAATATACATGTCTGCTGGAGGGCATTTGGTCTACTCAGCATCTTGAATGCATCTAGGACTTTTGTGTTAGATTTCATCAAAGTGCTCCAACATGCTTTCTTTCCTTTGCCAACAAATTTTCCAATGCAGTCAGATCCTGTGAAGGCATGGAAACCTGTAAGGCTCTCTGCCCAATGTGTCGTCGTTCACCAGTTCCTGTTTTCATACAGTACTTGTATTTTCTCCAAGTTGAGGCTGCTTTAATATGCCAAACACATCAGTGTCTGGTGACTTGATATGTACAGTGCTGCCCTTCTGTGATGCATATACTGTATGTCCTGCTTAAGTTCTATAACTTGTGATAGCAATTTGATGGTTGAAGTCTTATTTGCTGCTTTCCACGACAGAAGATTAACCTTGGACATCTTTTCCCAGATGCTCAATGGACCAACAATACGTTCCTTGACAAAATTTTCATAATTTTGTCTTCCAACTTCATATGCACATAGATTGTCATATTTGGCATTTTCTGGCATTACAGCTCCAGTTACCAAGTTTATAAGAGCATCATTTTCCTGGGATTACAGTCACCAATAACATTGTGTAGCTTCTGTACATCAGCATATTGACGGCTGACAATAGCTGTAGAGAGCTCACGGTGTTCTGTTCTTTTGTAATGTTTATGAGTTTGATATTTTATGTAATGAACTTAATTTGAAAACCCAAATGGTAGTATATGATCTTTTATCACCTTAGACACTCTGTGCGTCATGCCTCTCAAGTGATTTTTTCCTCTCTTACTTCTCTGGACAAATACGACCTTTATCCCATCAGAAAAAATATCACCATTTATTTTCTTAATCTACAGGTGCCAAGGTTTAAAATGACGGATGGTGTTAAAAATTAACCTGAAATTTTTATGTGACCACATATTGTCTTGTTGGGTTTCTGAGAGAACTTCACGGCTAAATAGCGCTTCTGTATTGATAGCCGGTACATGTCGTAATATCCACCGTTCATAGTTAAATCTTTATGTCCGTTTATTTTGTCCTAATTTAAGTATCAAAGAGTGTTTTCATTTTTAAGTATCTTAAGTATCTTTTTTCCTCACTCTTAAGTGTCTAAGTATGATTTTTTTCATTTTTAAGTAACTAACCATATTTTTGTTTTCATTATACAATGTGATTGATATAGACAACAGAAGTAAATATCAGCTGGAGGTCATAAACGAAGCTGATGTGAAGTATTTTGACTCACTGTTCCCACGAACTAATTGCTTCACTGGTTTATACCGAAGAAATAAAACCGTCAACGAACCATCCGATTCAAATGTGTCTTAGGCAATACAGGGTGTTTATGCGTCACTCTGATACCAAGAATGACTTTGGGCACTGTGGTGAAGCTGAGGGTAGGATAGGGTTGGGTTGGGTTGGGTTGGGATGGGTTGGGATGGGTGAGGATTACGCATGTGTGGGTATATTCTGTTGCATTTTATAGGTATCTTGCGTCTTTCTCATTATTCCTTCTTTATCATGAGTATCTGTGCCTATTAATACACCACCTCGCAGGATAGTGGAAGAGGAATGGATAGTAACGAGATAATATTCTTTTTGCATATACCTTAGCTTGATTACACGAGATAATATTCTTTTTGCATATACCTTAGCTTGATTACGAGTTTTCCTCGACTTGGCTGATTCAACTGTAAGACTTGCTTTATTTATCATTATTAAAATCCTCCACCTGTAAGACCCTCCACTTGTAAGACCCTCCACCTGTAAGACCCTCCACTTGTAAGACTCTCCACTTGTAAAACCCTTTAGGGATTTGAAATACCTTCTCGTCTTGGCTCCACTAGTACTGTACACACCCTCTCTAGCCTATTATAGAATGGATATAAATTCACTAGAGTCGGTGCAGCGAAGAATGACAAAAATGATTCAGGGACTTAGAAACCTTCCATATCAGGATAGGTTAAAGAAACTTAACTTGCATTCCCTAGAAAGACGAAGAGTGCTGGGAGATATGATAGAAGTATTTAAGTGGGTGAAAGGAATCAATAAAGGGAATATAGATAAAGTTCTTATAATATCCGAGCAGGATAGGACTCGGAGCAACGGATTCAAGTTGGATAAGTTTAGGTTTAGGAGGGAGATAGGAAGAAACTGGTTCACAAATAGGGTGGTGGACGAGTGGAACAAGCTTAGCAACTTTGTAGTAAGTGCTGGAACTCTGGAAAGTTTCAAAAGGAGGCTAGATAGATTCATGGATGATAGAGAGTGGTAGTAACTCTTGACAGGAGCTGCCATGCACAGGCCAACCGGCCTATTGCAGACTCCTTATTTTCTTACGTTCTTATCTTGAGAGAGAGAGAGAGAGAGAGAGAGAGAGAGAGAGAGAGAGAGAGAGAGAGAGAGAGAGAGAGAGAGAGAGAGAGATTGATTGATTGATTCCGATGCTGAAATTAACACTAAAATTTTATACTGTAAATGAGATAAATGCAGGTAAGGTTGGCATATGGAATTATTGAAGGACGATCACAGAAATGTTTTACCTGTTTCCTGTGATGTAAGTCCAAAATGGTGTTAATTGTCATGGGTTTATACATCCAAAATGTTCTTCATATCGTAGGGTTTTACATCCAAATATGCCATCCAAGTCCATATGTCCATTCATCCAGTTAGCTGTTTATCCATCCACCGATTCACCCATCTACCCATCTATCCTCCCATTCAGTCTCCCATCCATCCATCCATCCATCCATCACACGAGGAATAGAATGACCCACTTATAATTTTTCTCTTTCCTGCTGCACTAAGGATCAACCACCCAGAGTGGTATGGCTACCCTGAGTAAGTACACTCTGTATTCCTCCTTTACTCTATTGTGGTGTAGGTGGTGGGTAGTGTGTGTTTGTGGGTGTAGAGCGTGGATAGTAGGTTTGTTTGTGGGTGTAGGGCGTGGATAGTAGGTTTGTTTGTGGGTGTAGGGAGTGGATAGTAGGTTTGTTTGTGGGTGTGGGGCGTGGATAGTAGGTTTGTTTGTGGGTGTAGGGCGTGGATAGTAGGTATGTTTGTGGGTGTAGGGCGTGGATAGTAGGTATGTTTGTGGGTGTAGGGAGTGGATAGTAGGTTTGTTTGTGGGTGTAGGGCGTGGATAGTAGTTTGTTTGTGGGTGGCGGATAGTAGGTATGTTTGTGGGGTGTAGGAGTGGATAGTAGGTATGTTTGTGGGTTGGGCGTGGATATAGGTTTGTTTTGTGGGTGTATGGATAGTAGGTTTGTTTAGGTGCAGGGCGTGGATAGTAGGTTTGTTTCAGGGTGAGGCGGATAGTAGGTTTGTTTCAGGGGTGTATGGATAGTAGGTTTGTTCTAGGGTGTGGGGCGGATAGTAGGTTTGTTTGTGGGTGTATGGATAGTAGGTTTGTTTGTGGGTGGGCGTGATAGTAGGTTTGTTTGTGGGTGAAGTGGATAGTAGGTTTGTTTGTGGGTGTAGGGCGTGGATAGTAGGTTTGTTTGTGGGTGTGGGGCGTGGATAGTAGGTTTGTTTGTGGGTGTAGGGCGTGGATAGTAGGTTTGTTTGTAGGTGTAGGGCGTGTTTAGTAGGTTTGTTTGTGGGTGTAAGGCGTGGATAGTAGGTTTGTTTGTGGGTGTAGGGCGTGGATAGTAGGTTTGTTTGTGGGTGTAGGGCGTGGATAGTAGGTTTGTTTGTGGGTGTAGGGCGTGGATAGTAGGTTTGTTTATGGGTGTAGATACATACATAGTTAAGAGGAATAAATCAAAATGGGAAGAAGATTAAGATAAATAAACTGATGATTAATGGTACAGGTGAGTTAATAAAATAGATATAAATAGGTAAATACAGTAGATAGATAGATAGATAGATAGATAAGAACATAAGAAAATAAGGAGTCTGCAATAGGCCGGTTGGCCTGTGCATGGCAGCTCCTGTCGAGAGTTACTACCACTCTCTATCATCCATGAATCTATCTAGCCTCCTTTTGAAACTTTCCAGAGTTCCCACACTTACTACAAAGTTGCTAAGCTTGTTCCACTCGTCCACCACCCTATTTGTGAACCAGTTTCTTCCTATCTCACTCCTAAACCTAAACTTATCCAACTTGAATCCGTTGCTCCGAGTCCTATCTGTATGTATATTCTGTATGCTGTATTTATATTATGCTATGTATATTATGTATGTGCTCCATTTATGTATTATTTATTTAGCCTAGCTAGTAGCGTGTGACAATGTATTTATCAATGTCCCACATGCTTAATTAATGTGCCTGGCGACGTATGGAAGCTGCTAATGTATCACTTGCCATACGTCGTCTATAGAGCAGTTGACCAGCGGACAGGCTGAAGAGCGCTACTCCCCTTGTGTACATATCTCTTATCCAGTAAATCGAACCTACAAAATCTATACAGGTGTTTGTGTTCGCTCCTGTATATTGAACTTATTACCCAGAACACGAACATGGCGCAGTGAACCGGTTTTACTGGATAATTACCGAGTGACAGTGCAAAGTTTGTGGAAAGCCGGCTTATGGACCCCTTGCCCTGTGTCAACCGCCGCCCGCCACCCCTCCTCGAAGAATTTAGCAACTTTGAGCAGTGTCAGTGACAGTGATTTTCTGTGAAGTGTTTAGTGCATTGTGTGTTTCGTGCCATACATGTGTGACCTTGTTCTAAAGGATTCCCAAGGTACACGGCATGTTCTGGGCATTTGTAAGGAGTAAAGTTTTCACATCCTCCTCTTGTCTTCCCTGAGGGGTAACTGACGCTCCTCGCCGTCTCCACCCCCCCTCACAGCTCGAGGCGGGACGCTCTCGCCCGCCTGGCACACACACATACATGTACTAACACACTGACATCGGCGATTGCCTTATATATATTTTATATATATAATCTACTTATCTGTGTATTTAATTAATTTTTTGTCTGAGATCTTGTTGATACGACGGGCTGACCGGTCAACACTGATTTAGACACAGTACACAGATGAAGTAGTTATGTCTCGTGCCTTACGTAGCCGTGGAGCCAGCGCCCGGATGAGTCAGTCGGATGATAGCTCCGCAGAGATGGATGACCAGGCTGACCATGACGCTCCAGCTCCCACAACATCGTGCAGCCCTTCACCTCGATATTCAGCGTTGTCTCCAGAGATAATTGCTTTAATGAAGTTTATGAGAGATGAAAGGCGCGAGGATGAAGCTAGCAGACGTGTGGCGGATGAACACAGAAGGCAAGCAGAGGCAGAACGAGACCACCAACGGAGAGTGGAAGACAGTGCACGGTTTGAAGCTTTGATATCTCGCCTCACTGTTAACCAAGCCCCTGGCTCTAACACTGCCTCGGTACTGAATGGTTCAGATACCTCATCAATGCTCTCTTCACGCCCACCAGCCCCACCTAAAGCAGCTGCTCAAACACCGCCCATCTTGAAGCCTGATGTGAATTTCCAGACTTTTCGTGAATGGCGGCGACGGTGGACTGATTATGCTACGATGGTGGATCTCCAGAGTTTGTCACAGCCTAAACAACTCATCCAGCTGCGTATGTGCCTGTCCTTGGAAATTCAGCGTGTCTTAGAACATACGCTGCAGGTACCTCCGACCTCTTCGCTGTCTGTAGAGGAGGTACTGGACATTCTACAACGGCACATCAAAGGACAGCAGAATGAAGCTCTGCGCAGGAGGGAATTGTTTAGCTGCAGACAAATGGAGGGTGTGACTTTTGACGCCTTTTATGTACGTCTTAAGAGAGCCTCGGAAGAGGTAGATATATGTCTAGGCCACCACCAGCAGTGCGAGGAGACCCAGTTGAAGCAGGTGATCCTGATGGGTGTTAAGGATGAGGAACTTGTCCAACGCCTCACCTCCCTCGACTCTTCCTCTTCTTTTCAGGATGTGTTGACGATATGTCGCTCCTATGAGGCTGCCAGGTGTGCCACCTCTGCCATCCGAGCTCCCCCTACAGTTGTACGCGCTGTGTCCCGGTACAAGAAGGACAAGAAGTCTGCTCCTACGCCTTCGCCCACCACGTCCACGCCCGGTTCATTTTGTAACAACTGTGGTAAGCAGCACGGAACACAGGTGTGTCCAGCTGCTGAGTCTACCCGCAACAGTTGTGACCGTAAGGGCCACTGGTCACTCACAGTACGGTGCCCAGCCAAGTACGTCCAGTGCAATGTGTGCGGTCGTCTGGGCCACTATGACAAGTGTTGTCCGACCAACAAACCCAAGGGACAGCGTCGGCGGAGGCAGCAGCGCCCTTCCACCAGTGAGGGCCGCCCACAGTCGCCAAATCAGAGGCACGACGACCCTAGACAAAGCCCGACCCATATTAGGAGGGTGTACTCCTCGCATCCCAGGACCAAAGTTCCCCAGTACATCAGTGTCATCGTGACCTATGGCAGTGTGTCATCCCGTCTTCAGATGTTGCCTGACACCGGCGCTGATGCTACAGTCATCGATCCCCAGCATTTGCAATGCTTGGGGCTCTCTCCAAGCGATCTAGGACCGCCTCCCAAGGACCTCTGCGTCA
>NW_024713171.1:0-28507 GCF_018991925.1 Homarus americanus | reverse complement strand
CTCCCAGGTACTGACATACTCCCAGGTACACACCTCTGATACTCCCAGGTACACCTCTGGCCACTTCCGGATACCTCTGACACTCCAGGTACACCAATCACCTCCCAAGTAATACTCTGACACTCCCAGGTACACCATGACACTACCAGATACACCTATGACCTCCAGGTACACCCCTGACACTCCCAGTTACCACACACCCCTGACACTCCCAGGTGCACCTCTGACAATCAGGTAGACCTCCAGGCTCCCAGGTGCACCTCTGACCTTCCAGGTACACCCCTGACACTTCCAGGTACACCCCTGACACTTCCAGGTACCTCTGACACTTCCAGATACACCTCTGACACTCCCAGGTACCAATCACACTCCCAAGTACAAACTCTGACACTCCCCAGGTACACCACTGACACTACCAGGGGTACCTCTAACTGCCTCAGGCACCTCCTGACACTCCAGGTACACCTCCTGACCTCCCAGGTACACCTCTGATGCCTTAGATATGCCTCCTCCCAGGTACACCGCTGACCTCCCAGGTACACCGCTGACACTCCCCAGGTACACCTCCAGACCTGCCAGGTACACCCTCAGACACTACCAGGTACACCTCAGACACTCTGGTGCAGCTCGAACACTCCCAGGTACACATCTGACACTTCAGGTACACCCTTGACACTTCCAGGTACACCCTGACACCTCCAGGTACACCTCAACCTCCCAGTTACACCAATGACACTCCCAGGTACACCAATATTGACCTCCCAGGTACACCTCTACAATGCATGGGTATACCTCTGACAATCCGTATCGTGACACTCCCAGGTGCACGTGACACTGCAAAGATACACCTCTGACATTCCATGTGCACCTCAGACACTTCCAGGTACCTCGAACCTCCCAGGAACACCTCAGACACTTTCACGTTACCTCCTGACCTCCCAGGTACACCTCTGACACTCCCCAGTGCCCACCTCCTGACACTTCAGGTACAACCCTGACACTTCCAGGTACACCCCTGGCCTCCCAGGTACTGGTGACACTCCAGAGTACCTCTGACCTCCCTGGTACACCTCTGACACTCCAAGGTACCTGTGACACACTCAGGTACACCTCTGACACTTCAGGTACACCCCTGACACTTCCAGGTACACCAATGATGCTCCCAGGTATACCACTTCAGCACTCCCAGTACACCATGGCACTGCCCAGAGTACACCTCCAGACACTGCCAGGTACATCTCAGACACTCCCAGGTAAGCTCAGACACTCCCAGTAACACCTCAGACACTCCCAGGTGCCTCTGACACTCCAATTGCACCTCTGACTGCTCCCACCTCCGACACTCCCAGGCCTCCGACACTCCCAGGTACCTCTGACACTCCCAGACACTCTACACACCCAGGTACACCTTTGACCTCCCAGGTACACCTCTCCTGCTCCCAGGTACACCTCGGCACTTCCCGTGCACCTCAGACACTCCTGGTTCACCTCTGACACTCCCTGGTTCACCTCTGACACTCCTTGAGGCACCCCACCTCCTGACCTCCCAGGTGCCTGCCTCTAACACTCCCTTGGTCTCCCCTGGCCTCCCAGGTACACCTCAGGCCTCCAGGTACACCTCTGACCTCCCAGGTACTACTCTGACCTCCCTGGTACACCTCTGACACTCCCAGGTACACCCTCAAACACTCCCAGTTACCTCGACTTACTCCCAGTTACACCCCTGACCTCCCCAGGTACACGCTGACACTCCCAGGTACACCTCTGATACTCCCAGGTACCCCACCTCGACACTTCCAGATACACCTCTGACACTCCCAGGTACACCAATCACCTCCCAAGTACAACTCTTTCACTCCCCAGGTACACCACTGACCTCCCAGGTACACCTCTGACGCCTCCCAGGTACTCCTTTGACCTTTGCCAGGTACTCCTCCGGCCTCCCGAACACCTCCTGACCTCCCAGGTACACCTCTGACACTCCCAAGTACACCGCCCCAGCCTCCCAGGTACACCCCTGGCCTCCCAGGTACACCGCCCAGGCTTTGCAGACACTGCCAGGTACCGCTTCAGACACTCCCAGGTGCAGCAGACACTTCAGTTACCTCTAACTCCAGGTGCACCTGTGACCTCCCAGGTGCACCTCTGACACTCTGGGTACACCAATCACACTCCCAAGTATAACTCTGACTTGCTCCCAGGTACACCACCCCAGCCTCCCAGGTACACCTCAGACACTCCCAGGTACTACTCAGGCCTCCCAGGTACACCTCTGGCCTCCCCAGGTACACCACCCTGACACTCCCAGTTACACCTCCGACACTCCCAGTTACACCCCTGACACTCCCAGGGCCACCTCGATACTCCCAGGTACACCTCTGACACTTCCGGATACACCTCTGACACTCCCAATTTTCAATCACACTCCCAAGTACACCCAACTCTGACACTCCTAGGTACACCACCCCAGCCACTATCAGTTCACCTATGACCTCCAGGTACCCCCTGACACTCCCAGTTACCTAACTTGCTCCCAAAATTTTTACCTCCCTGACAATCCAGGTACACCTCATTTTCAAAGATACCTCTGACTTCCAGTACACTGACACTTCAGGTACACCATGACACTTCCAGGTACCTCTGACACTTCAGATACACCTCTGACACTCCCAGGTACGCAATCACCCTTAAGTACCAACTCTGACACTCCAGGTACACCATTGACACTACCAGGTACACCTCTGACAGCCTCCCAGGCACACCTCTGACACTCCCAGGTACACCTCTGGAGACTCCCAGGTACACCTCTGATGCCCAGGGTATACCTCTTACACTCCCAGGTACACCGCCTTTGACACTCAATTGCACTGACACTGCAAGATACACCTCCTGACATTCATATTGCCACCTCAGACACTTCCAGGTAGACCCTAAGACACTCCCAGGTGCACCTCAGACACTCCAGGTACACCTCCTGACGCCTCCCAGGTGCCTCCTGACCTCCCAAGGTAATCCTTTGACGCTCCCAGGTACTCCTCAAGCCTCCCAGAACACCTCTGACCTCCCGTTACCTCTGACCTCATGTACACCGCTGACACTCCCCAGGTACACCGCAGACACTGCCAGAGTACACCTTAGAGACCTGGTACCTCGGGCCTCCCAGGTACAGCTCAGACACTCCCAGGTACCTCAAGATACTCCCAGGTACACCTCATGCACTCCCAGGTACACCTCTGACACTTCCAGGTACACCCCTTCCAGGTACACCCCTGACACTTCAGGTACACATCTGAGCACTCACAGGTTCTGTTGCCTCCCAGGTACACCAATCACTCCCAAGTACAACTCCTGACCTCCCTAGGTACACCACTGACACTATCAGATTCACCTGTGACACTCCAGGTACCCCTGGCCTCCCAGTGCCTGGCCTTCCAGGTACACCTCCTGACACTTCCAGGTACACCCCTGACACTCCCAGTACACACCTCTGATACTCCCAGGTACGCTGACACTTCCGGATACACCTCCTGACACTCCCGGATTGCATAATCACACTCCCGTGCAACTCTGACACTCCTAGGTACCACTGACACTATCAGATTCACCTATGACACTCCAGGTACACCCCTGAGCACTCCCAGTTACACCCCTGGCCTCCCAGGTACACCTCATGCACTCCAGGGTACACCTCTGGCACTTCCAGGTGCCCACCCCCTGACACTTCCAGGTACCCCTGACACTTCCAGGTATACCTCTGACACTCTCAGGTACACCAACACTCCAGGTACCCCTCTGACACTTCAGGTACACCTCTGAGACTCCCAGGTACCTTATGACACTCCCAGGTACACCTCTGACACTCTCAGGTACACCTCTTACCTCCTGGTTCCCCTGGCCTCCCAGGTACACCTCCAGACACTTCCAGGTACACTGCTGACACTCCAAGGTACACCGCTGACACTGCCAGGTACACCTCGGGGACTGCCAATTTGCCTCAGACACTCCCGGGCCAGCTCAGACACTCCCGGCAACACCTCAGACACTCCCAGGTGCAACTGTGACAATCCCAAGTGCACCTCTGACACTCTGAGGCACCTCTGACATCTGGGTACCTCCGACACTCCCAGGTACAACACCTGACACTCCCAAGTACCTTCCTCTTTTCCTCCAGGTACACCTTTGACACTCCCCAGGTACACGTCCTCATACTCCCAGGTACACCTCGGCACTTCAAGACCACACTGCCTCCCAGCCTCCCAGGGCACACCAATGATGCTACCAGGTACCTCTGACACTCCCAGGTACACCTCCGATACTCCCAGGTACACCTCCGATACTCCCCCAGGTACCTCCGATACTCCCGGGTACACCTGTACACCTCAGACACTTCAGGTAGACCTAAGACACTCCCAGGTACCTCAGAACACTCCCAGGTACCTCCTGACACTCCCAGGTACTCCTTTAGCGCTCCCAGGTACTCCTCCGACACTCCCAGGAACACCTCTGACACTCCCAGGTACCTCTGCCTCCCAGGTACACCGCTGACACTCCCAGGTACACCTCAGACACTGACAGGTACACCTCAGACACTACCAGCAGATACTCCCAGGTACAGCTCAGGCACTCCCAGGTACACCTCAGACACTCCCAGGTACACCTCCAGGCACTCCCAGGTACACCTCTGACACTTCAGGTACACCCTGACACTTCAGGTACACCCCAGACACTTCCAGAGTACACCTCTGACACTCCCAGGTACCTGTGTTACTCCCAGGTACCACCACTGACACTCCTGGTACACCTCTGACACTCCCAGGTACACCAGCAACACTCCCCAGATACACCTCTGACACTTTCAGGTACACCTCTGACACTCCCAGGTACACCTCTGACCTCCCAGGTACACCTCTGACACTCTCAAGGAACACCTCTGACACTCCCAGGTACCCCACCTCTGACACTTCCAGGTACACTGACACTTCCAGGTACACCTGACCTCCCAGGTACACCAATGGCACTCCAGGTACACCTCTGACACTCCCTGGTACACCTCTGACACTCCCAGGTACACCAATGACACACTCAGGTACACCTCTGACCCTTCCAGGTACACCCCTAACACTTCAGGTACCAATGATACTCCAGACCTCAGGTACACCGCTGACACTGCCAGGTACACCTCAGACACTGTCAGGTACATCTCAGACACTCCCAGGAAGCTCAGACCTCCCAGTAACACCTCAGACACTCCAGGTGCACCTGACACTCCCAAGTGCACCTCTGACACTCCAGGACACACCTCCAACCTCCCAGGTCACCTCCAGCCTCCCAGATACCTCTGAACTCCCAGGTACACTTCTCACACACACACGAGTACACCTTTGACACTCCCAGGTACCTCTCCTCCCAGGTACACCTCTGACACTTCAGATACCCCTCTGATACTCCCAGGTACACCAATGATACTACCAGGTACAGCTCTCTGACACTCCCAGGCACACCTCTCATACTCCCAAGTACACCTCGAACTCCCAAGTACACCTCAGACACTCCTGGTTCACCTCTGACACTCCCTGTTTCACCTCTGACACTCTTGGCCCACCTCGACACTCGCAGGTACACCTCCTAACCTCCCTTGGTCTCCCCGACACTCCCAGGTACACCTCAGACACTCCCAGGTACACCTAAGACACTGCCACATACCTCAGCTACCAGTTACACCTCAGCACTCCCCAGGTACAGCTCAGACACTCAGGGTACCTCAGGCACTCCCAGGTGCCTCCAGGCACTCCCATGTGCACCTCCTGACACTTCAGGTACACCCCTGACACTTCATTGAACACTTCAAGTTCCTCTGACACTCCTCAGTACACCTCTGACACTCCCAGGTACACCAATACCTCCCAAGTACAACTCTGACACTCCCAGGTACACCACCCCAACACTCCCAGGTACCTCTGACACTCCCAGGTACTCATTTGACTGCTGCCAGGTACTCCTCCGACACTCCCAGGAACACCTCCTGACACTCCCAGGTACACCTCTGACACCTAGGTACACCACTTGTACTCCAGTACACTGACACTCCCAGGTACACCGCTGACACTGCCAGGTACACCTCAGACACTGCCAGGTACATCTCAGACACTCCCAGGTAGCTCCGGTGCTCCCAGTAACACCTCAGACACTCCCAGGTGCACCTCTGCACTCCCAAGTGCACCTCTGACACTCCCAGGCACACCTCCGACACTCCCAGGTACACCTCCCAGCCTCCCAGGTACCTCTGACCTCCCAGGACACTTCTCACACACACCAGGTACACCTTGACACTCCCAGGTACACCTCTCTTACTCCCAGGTACCTCTGACACCCAAATACCTCAGACACTCCCTGGTTCACCCTGCCTCCCTGGTTCACCTCTGACACTCCTTGGTACACCTCTGACACTCCCAGGTACACCTCTAACTCCTCCGACCTCCCAGGAACACCTCTGACACTCCCAGGTGACACCTCTGACACCTAGGTACACCCTGACACTCCCAGACACCGACCCCAGGTACACCGCTGACCTGCACCAGGTACACCTCCAGACACTGCTAGGTGCACCTTCAGACACTCCCAGGTACAGCTCACACACTCCCAGTTACACCTCTGTAACTCCCAGGTGCACCTGTGACACTCCCAGTGCACCTCTGACACTCCAGGTACACCAATCACCTCCCAAGTATCTGACTCCCAGGTACACCATTGACACTCCCAGGTACACCTCTGACTCCCAGGGGTACTACTCCTGACACTCCCAGGTACACCTCTGACACTCCCAGGTACACCTCTGACACTCAGTTACCTCCGACTCCTGTTACACCCCTGACACTCCCAGGTACACCTGACCTCCCAGGTACACCTCTCTCATACTCCCAGGTACACCTCTGACACTTCCGGATACACCTCTGCACTCCCAGGTACCCAATCACACTCCCAAGTACAACTCTGACACTCCCAGGTACACCACTGACACTACCAGATACACCTATGACACTCCAGGTACCCCTGACACTCCCAGTTACACCCCTGACACTCCCAGGTACACCTCTGACAATCCCAGGTACCTCAGGCACTCCCAGTTACACCTCTGACACTTCCAGGCACACCTCTGACACTCCCAGGTACACCTCTGACACTCCCAGGTACACCTCTGACACTTCAGATACACCTCTGACACTCCAGGCCTATCCACACTCCTAAGTACAACTCTGACACTCCCAGGTACACTGACACTACCAGGTACACCCTCTGACACTCCAGGCACACCTCTGACACTCCCAGGTACACCACCCAGACACTACCAGATACACCCTCACTGACCTCCAGGTACACCCTGACCAGTTACACCCTGACACTCCCAGGTACACCTCTGACAATCCCAGGTACACCAGGCACTCCCAGGTACCTCTGACACTTCAGGTACACCCCTGACACTTCCAGGTACCCCCCTGACACGTCCAGGTACACCTCTGACACTTCCGGATACACCTCTGACACTCCGGTACACCAATCACACTCTTAAGTACAACTCTGGCCTCCCAGGTACACCACTGACACTACCAGGTACCTCCTGACACTCCAGGCATACCTCTGACACTCCCAGGTACCTCTGACACTCCCAGATACACCTCTGATACGCCCAGTATACCTCTGACCTCCCAGGTATACCTCACACCTCAGGTACACCTCTGACACTGCCAGGTACACCTCTGACACTCCCAGGTACTCCTTTAACGCTCCCAGGTACTCATCCGACACTCCAGGAACACCTCCTGACCTCCCAGGTACCTCTCACACTCCAGGTACACACTGACACTCCCAGGTACACCTCCAGACACTGCCAGGTACACCTAAGACACTGCCACGTGCACCTCAACTACCAGTTACACCTCAGACACTCCCAGGTACAGCTCAGACACTCCCAGGTGCCCTCAGGCACTCCCAGGTACACCTCCAGGCACTCCCAGGTACACTCTGACACTTCCAGGTACACCCCTGACACCTACACACCCAGACACTTCCAGGTACCTCTGACACTCCCTGGTACACCTCTGACACTCCCAGGTACACCAATGACACTCCAGGTACCTCTGACACTCCCAGGTACCTCTGACACTCCCAGGTACACCTCTGACACTTCAGGTACAACCTGACACTTTCAGGTACACCCTGACACTCCAGGTACCAATGACACTCCCAGGTACACCTCCTGACACTTCCTGGTACACCTCTGACACTCCCAAGTACCAATAAACACACTCAGGTACACGTCTGACACTTCCAGGTACACCCCTGACACTTCCAGGTACACCAATGATACTCCCAGGTATACCGCCTGACACTCCCAGGTACACCCTGACCTGCCAGGTACACCTCGAACACTGCCAGGTACATCTCAGACACTTCCAGGTAAAGCTCAGACACTCCCAGTAACACCTCAGACACTCCCAGGAGCACCTGTGACACTCCCAAGTGCCTCTGACACTCCAGGCACCTCCGACACTCCCAGGTACACAACCGACACTCCCAGGTACACCTCTGACACTCCAGGTACACTTCTCACACCCAGGTACACCTTTGACACTCCCAGGTACACCTCTCATGCTCCCAGGTACACCTCTGACACTTCCAAGTACACCTCAGACACTCCTGGTTCCTCCGGCCTCTGGTTCACCTCTGACACTCCTTGGTACACCTCTGACACTCCCAGGTACACCTCTACTCTCCTTGGTCTCCCCTGACACTCCCAGGTACACCTCAGACACTACCAGGTACACCTCTGACACTCCCAGGTACTACTCTGACACTCCCAGGTACACCTCTGACACTCCCAGGTACACCTCTGACACTCCAGTTACACCTCCGACACTCCCAGTTACACCCCTGACACTCCAGGTACACCCTTCAGCCTCCCAGGTACACCTCTGATGCTCCCAGGTACACCTCTGACACTTCCAGATACACCTCTGACACTCCCAGGTACACCAATCACACTCCCAAGTACAACTCTGACACTCCCAGTACACCACTGACACTCCCAGGTACACCTCTGACACTCCCAGGTACTCCTTGACGCTGGGACTCCTCCGACACTCCCAGGTACACCCCAACCCCAAGTACACCGCCTGACACTGCCAGGTACACCTCACACTGCCAGGTACACTTCAGACACTCCCAGGCTAGCTCAGACACTTCCAGTTACACCTCGATAACTCCCAGGTGCACCTGTGACCTCCCAAGTGCACCTCTGACACTCCCAGGTACACCAATCACACTCCCAATATAACTCTGACACTCCCAGGTACACCACTGACACTCCCAGGTACACCTCGAACCTCCCAGGTACTACTCGGACACTCCCAGGTACACCTCCCGACACTCCCAGTTACACCGACACTCCCAGGTACCCCTCTGATACTCCTAGGTACACCTCTGACACTTCCGGATACACCTCTGACACTCCCAGTTCACCAATCCACTCTCCAAGTCCAACTCGACCTCCCAGGTACACCACTGACACTACCAGATTCACCTATGACACTCCTTGGTACACCTCTGACACTCCCAGTTACCCCTGACACTCCCAGGTACACCTCTGACAATCCCAGGTACACCTCAGGCACTCCAAGGTACACCTCTGACACTTCCAGGTACACTGACACTTCCAGGTACACCCCTGACACTTCCAGGTACACCTCTGACACTTCAGATACCTCTGACACTCCCAGGTACACCAATCACACTCCAAAGTACAACTCTGACACTCCAGGTACACCATTGAACACCAGGTATACCTCTTACACTCCCAGGTACACCATGGCCTCCCAGGTACACCGCTGACACTGCCTCTGACATTCCATGTACACCTCAGACACTTCCAGGTGAACCTAAAACACTCCCAGGTACACCTCAGACACTCCCAGGTACACCTCTGACACTCCCAGGTACACCTCTGACACTCCCAGGTAATCCTTTGACGCTCCCAGGTACTCCTCCGACACTCCCAGGACACCTCTGACACTCCCAGGTACACCTCTGACACTCCCATGTACACCGCCTGACACTCCCAGGTACACCTCAGACACTGCCAGGTACTCCTCAGAGACTACCAGGTACACCTCAAACACTCCCAGGTACAGCTCAGACACTCCCAGACACCTCAGATACTCCCAGGTACACCTCATGCACTCCCAGGTACACCTCTGACACTTCCAGGTACACCCTGACACTTCCAGGTACACCCTGACACTTCCAGATACCTCTGACATTCTGGGTTCCCAATGACTCCCAGGTACACCACTAATACTCCCTGGTACACCTCTGACACTCTCGGTACACCAACCTCCCAGGTACACCTCTGACACTTCCAGGTACACCTCTGACTCCCAGGCACACCTGACAACCTCCTGGCACCTCCTGACACTCTCAGGTACACCTTCTACACTCCCTGGTTCTCCCCTGACTCCCAGGTCTCAGACACTCCAGGTACACTGCTGACACTCCAGGTACACCATCAGCACTGCCAGGTACACCTCAGACACCCCTCAGGTACACCTCAGACACCCCAGGTAAAGCTCAGACACTCCCAGTAACACCTCAGACACTCCTAGGTGCAACTTCCAGACAATCCAAGTGCACCTCTGACACTCCCAGGCACACCTCTGACACTCCCAGGTGCCTTCCGACACTCCAGGTACCTCTGACACTCCCAGTGCACTTCTCCACACACCAGGTACACTTTGACACTCTACCATCGCCTCCCAGGTACACCTCCTGACACTTCAAGATACACCTCTGACACTCCCAGGTACACCAATGATACTACCAGGTACACATCTGACACTCCCAGGTACCTCCGATACTCCCAGGTACACCTCCGTCTCCCGGGTACCTCCGATGCTCCCGGGTACACCTCAGAACACTCCTGGTTCACCTCTGACACTTCCAGGTACACCCCGACCTTCCAGGTACACCAATGATACTCCCAGGTACACCCTGACACTCCCAGGTACACCGCTGACACTGCCTGGTAAACCTCAGACACTGCCAGGTGCCTCAGACACTCCCAGAAAGCTCAGACACTCCCAGTAACACCTCAGACACTCTCAGGTGCACCTGTGACACTCCCAAGTGCACCTCACAACTCCCAGGCACACCTCTGACACTCCCAGGTACACCTCCGACACTGCCAGGTACACCTCAGACACTGCCAGGTACACCTCAGACACTACCAGACCTCAGACACTCCCAGGTACACCTCCTGACCTCCCAGGTACACACCTCTGATACGCCCAGGTATACCTCAGACACTCCCAGGTACACCGCTGACACTCCCCAGGTCCCACCTCTGATACAGGTATACATCAGACACTCCCAGTTACACCGCTGACACTGCAAGATACACCTCTCACATTCCATGTACACCTCAGACACTTCCAGGTAGATCTAAGACACTCCCAGGTACACCTCAGACACTCCCAGGTACACCTCTGACATTCCCAGGTACACCTCTGACACTCCCAGGTACTCCTGACGCTCCAGGTACTCCTCCGACACTCCCAAAACCTCCTGACACTCAGAGTACACCTCTGACATTCCCAGGCTACCCTGACACTCCCAGGTACACCTCAGACACTGTCAGGTACACCTCAGAACACCTAGGTACACCTCAGACACTCCCAGGTACAGCTCAGACACTCCCAGGTACCTCAGACACTCCCAGGTACACCTCAGGCACTCCCAGGTACACCTCCTGACACTTCAGGTACACCCCTGACACTTCCAGGTACACCCTGACACTTCCAGGTACCTCTGACACTCCCAGGTACCTTACACTCCCAGGTACACCTCTGACATTCCCAGGTACACCTCTCTAGCTTCCAGGTATACCTCTGACAATCCCATGTACATCCTGACACTCCCAGGTACCTGACATGCCAAGAATACCTCTGACATTCCATGTACACCTCAGACACTCCCAGGGACACCTCAGACACTCCCAGTACCTCTGACACTCCCAGATACCTCCCACACTAGGTACTCGCACGCTCCCAGGTACTCTCGACACTCCGAGAACACCTCTGACACTCCCAGCTACACCTCAAACACTGCCAGTACACCTAAACACTGCCAGGTACCTCAGACACTACCAGGTACACCTCAGACACTCCCAGGTACAGCTCAGACACTCCCAAGTACACCTCAGACACTCCCAGGTACACCTCAGGCACTCCCAGGTGCACCTCTGCTTCCAGGTACCCTTGACATCCAGGTACACCCCAGACACTTCCAGTGCACCTCTGACACTCCCAGGTACACCAGACAGCATCCCAGGTACACCACTTGCTCCCTGGTACACCTCTGACACTCCCCATTACTCAGTGCTCCCAGATACACCCCTCTGACACTTTCAGGTACACCTCTGACACTCCCAGGTACACCTCTGACAGGTACACCTCTGACCTCTCAGGAACACCTCTGACACTCCCAGGTACACCTCTGACACTCCCAGGTACACCTCTGACACTTCCAGGTACACCCTGACACTCCTCCCAGGTACACCACCAGCACTCCCAGGTACCTCTGACACTCCCTGGTACCTCTGACACTCCAGGTACACCAATGACACACTCAGGTACACCTCTGACACTTCCAGGTACACCCCTGACACCAGGTACACCAATGATACTCCCAGGTATAACCCTGACGCTCCCAGGTACCACTCTCGACACTCCCAGGTACACCTCCTGACACTCTCAGGAACACCTCTGACACTCCCAGGTACCTCTGACACTCCAGGTACACCTCTGACACTTCCAGGTACACTTCCAGGTACACCTGACACTCCTCCTGGTACACCAGCACTCCCAGGTACACCTCTGAACTCCCTGGTGCACCTCCTGACACTCCCAGTACCAATGACACACTCAGGTACACCTCGACACTTCCAGGTACACCCCGACACTTCCAGGTACACGATACTCCCAGGTATAACGCTGACGCTCCCAGTTACACCATGACACTGCCAGGTACACCTCCAGACACTGTCGGGTACCATCTCAGTGCTCCCGGGTAAGCTCGAACCTCCCAGTGGCACCTCCAGACCTCCCAGGTGCCTGTGACACTCCCAAGTGCACCTCTGACACTCCAGGCACCTCCCGGCTTGCCTCCCAGGTACACCTCCGACACTCCCAGGCACCTCTGGGCTCCCAGTGCCGCCTCACACCCATTTTTGTGGGCTCCCAGGTACACCTCTCTGGCCTCCCAAAGTACACCTCTGACAATTCCAGATACCCCTCTGTTCTCCCAGGTACACCAATGATACTACCAGGTACAGCTCCTGACACTCCCAGAGCACCTCTCATACTCCCAAGTACACCTCCGATACTCCCAAGTACACCTCAGGCCTCCTGGTTCACCTCTGACACTCCCTGGTTTCGCTCTGACACTCCTTGGTACACCTCTGACCTCTTGGTGCACACCTCTTGCTCCCCTGGTCTCCCCTGGCCTCCCAGGTACACCTCCAGACACTCCCAGGTACCTCTGGCCTCCCAGGTGCCCTCTGGCCTCCCCAGGTACACCTCTGACACTCCTCCCAGGTACACCTCTGGCCTCCCAGTTACACCTCCGACTTGCTCCCAGTTACACCCCCAACCTCCCAGGTACACCATGGCCTCCCAGGTACACCTCTGATACTCCCAGGTGCACCTCCCAGCACTTGAATACACCTCTGACACTCCCAGGTACACCAATCACCTCCCAAGTACAACTCTGACACTCCCAGGTACCACCACCTGACACTCCCAGGTACCACCTCTGGCCTCCAGTGCTCGCCCGGCGCTGCCAGGTGCTCCTCCGACACTCCCAGGAACACCTCTGACATCCCAGGTACACCTCTGACACCAGGTACACCATGGCCTCCCAAGGTACACCCCCTGACTTTCCCAGGTACACCTTCTGACACTGCCAGGTACCCGTCAGACACTGCCAGGTACTTCAGACACTCCCCAGGTACCAGCTCACACCTCCCAGTTTACACACACCTCTATAACTCCCCAGGTGCACCTGTGACACTCAAGTGCACCTCTGACACTCCCAGGTACCTGTCCACCTCCAGTGCAACTCCTGACCTCCCAAGGTACACCATTGACACTCCAGGTACACCTCTGACTTGCTCCCAGGTACTACTCTGACACTCCCAGGTACACCTCTGACACTCCCAGGTACACCACTGGCCTCCCAGTTACACCTCCGGCACTCCCAGTTACACCCCAGCCTCCAGGTGCACACCCCAGCACTCCCAGGTACACCTCTGATACTCCCACATTGCACCTCTGACACTTCCGGATACACCTCTGGCCTCCCAGGTACACCAATCACACTCCCGTGCAACTCTGACACTCCCAGGTACACCACTGACCTGCCAGATACACCTGTGACCTCCAGGTGGGTACACCCCTGACCTCCAGTTGCACCCTGACCTCCAGGTACACCTCTGACAATCCCAGGTACACCTCAGGCACTCCCCAGGTACACCTCCCTGACACATCCAGGTACACCCCTGACACTTCCAGGTACACCCCTGACACTTCAGGTACACCTCCTGACCTTCGGATACACCTCTGACACTCCGAGGTCACACCAATCCTCCCAAGTGCAACTCCCCAGCCTTGAACACCACTGACACTACCAGGTACACCTCCTGACCACTCCCAGCTACACCTCCAGACACTGCCAGGTACACACACCTAAGACACTGCCAGGTACACCTCAGGCCTGCAGGTACCTCAAGACACTCGGAAGTACAGCTCGAACCTCCCAGGTACTCCTCAGACTTGCTCCAGGCACCTCAGGCACTCCCAGGTGCCTCTGACACTTCCAGGTACACCCCTGACCTTCAGGTACACCCCAGACACTTCCAGGTACACCTCTGACACCAGGCCTGTGGCCTCCCAGTACACCACAAACTCCCCTGGTACACCTCTGACACTCCCAGTACCTGTGGCTTGCTCCCAGATACACCTCCAGCTTTCAGGTACACATCTGACACTCCCAGGCCACACCTCTGACACTCCCAGGTACTGCTCTGACACTCTCCAGGAACACCTCCCCAGCCTCCCAGGTAAACCTCTGACACTCCCCAGGTACCTCTGACACTTCAAGAACACCCCTGACACTTCAGGTGCACCCCTGACGCACTCCTCCCTGGTACACCAATGGCCTCCCAGGTGCCACCTCTGATGCTCCTGGTACACCTCTGGCCTTGCTCCAAGGTACCAATGACACACTCAGGTTTACCTCTGACACTTCCAGGCACACCCCAACACTTCCAGGCACCAATAATGCTCAGGTATAACGCGCTGACGCTCCCAGTTACACCGCTGACACTGCCAGGTACACCTCAGACGCATCAGGTACATCTCGAACACTCCCAGGTAAGCTCAGACACTCCCCAGTAACACCTCAGACACTCCCAGGTGCACATGACCTCCCAAGTGCACCTCTGACACTCCCAGGCACCTCCCGACCCTCCCAGGTACACCTCCGACACTCCCCAGGTACACCTCCCAAAACTCCCAGGTACACTTCTCACACACCCAGGTACCTTGACACTCCAGATGCCTCTCATACTCCCAGGTACACCTCTGACACTTCCAGATACCCTCTGATGCTCTCCAGGAACACCAATGATACTACCAGGTACAGCTCTGACACTCCCCAGGCACACCACCTCTCATACTCCCAAGTCTTCCGATACTCCCAAGTACACCTCAGATACTCCCTGGTTCACCTCTGACTCCCTGGTTCACCTCTGACACTCCTTGGTACACCTCTGACACTCGCAGGTACACCTCTAACACTCCCTTGGTCCCCTGACACTCCCAGGTACACCTCAGACACCCCAGGCACACCTCTGACACCCCAGGTACTACTCTGACACTCCCAGGCACACCTCTGACACTCCCAGGTACACCCTCTGACACTCCCAGTTACACCTCCGACACTCCCAGTTACACCCCGACACCCCAGGTACACCGCTGACACTCCCAGGCACACCTCTGACACACCCAGGTACTACTCTGACACTCCCAGGCACACCTCTGACACTCAGGCACACCCTCTGACACTTCAGATACACCTCTGACACTCCCCAGGCACACCAATCACACTCCCCAAGTACAACCTGACACCCCAGGCACACCACTGACACCCCCAGGCACGCCTCTGACACTCCCAGGTACTCCTTGACGCTGCCAGGTACCTCCGACACTCCCAGAACACCTCTGACACTCCCCAGGTACACCTCTGACACCCAGGCACACCGCTGACACTCCCCAGGCACACCTCTGACATTCCCAGGCACACCGCTGACACTGCCAGGTGCACACCCCAGACACTGCCAGGTACACTTCAGACACTCCCAGGTACAGCTCACACACTCCCAGTTACACCTCTATAACTCCCAAGTGCACCTCTGACACTCCCAGGTACACCAATCACACTCCCAAGCACAACTCTGACACTCCCAGGCACACCATTGACACTCCCAGGTACACCTCTGACACTCCCAGGTACTACTCTGACACTCCCAGGCATACACCTCTGACACCCCAGGTACACCACTGACACTCCCAGTTACACCTCCCACTCCCAGTTACACCCCTGACACTCCCAGGCACACCCCTGACACTCCCAGGTACACCTCTGATACTCCCAGGTACACCTCTGACACTTCGGATACACCTCTGACACTCCTGTACACCAATCACACTCCAAGTACAACTCTGACACTCCCAGGCACACCACTGACACTACCAGACACACCTATGACACTCCAGGCACACCCTGACACTCCCAGTTACACCCCTGACACTCCCAGGTACACCTCTGACAATCCCAGGCACACCCCAGGCACCCCACACCTCTGACACTTCCAGGCACACCCCTGACACTTCCAGGTACACCAATCACACTCCCAAGCAACCTCTGACACCCCAGGCACACCACTGACACTACCAGGTACACCTCTGACACTCCCCAGGCACACCTCTGACACCCCAGGCACACCTCTGACACCCCAGGCACACCCTGATACGCCCATGTATACCTCTGACACCCCAGGCACACCGCTGACACTCCAGGTACACCGCTGACACTGCAAGATACACCTCTGACATTCCATGTACACCCCAGACACTTCCAGGAGACCCAAGACACTCCCAGGTACACCTCAGACACTCCCAGGTACACCTCTGACACTCCCAGGTACACCTCTGACACTCCCAGGTGCCTGCTTCTAACGCTCCCAGGTACTCATCCGACACTCCCAGGAACACCTCTGACACTCCCAGGTACACCTCTGACACTCCCAGGCACACCGCTGACACTCCCAGGTACACCTCAGACATTGCCAGGTACACCCCAGACACACAGGCACCTCTGACACTTCCAGGTACACCCCTGACACTTCCAGGCACACCCCTGACACTTCCAGGCACACCTCTGACACTCCCAGGCACACCATGACACTCCCCAGGTCCACCACTGATACCCGTGGCACACCTCTGACACTCCCAGGCACACCAATGACACCCCAGGCACACCTCTGACACTTCCAGGTACACCTCTGACACTCCCCAGGCACACCCTGACACTCCCAGGCACACCTCTGACACTCTCAGATACACTCTTACACTCCCTGGTTCTCCCCCCTGACACCCCAGGTACACCCCAGACACCCCAGGCACACCCCAGACACTCCCCAGGCAAAGCCCAGACACTCCCCAGAAACACCTCAGACACTCCCAGGTGCACCTCTGACACTCCCAAGTGTACCCTGACACTCCCAGGCACACCTCTGACACTGCTGCACACTGACACCTACGTCTTGACACTCAGTGCACACCTCACACACTCTGCGCCACCCTTGACACTCCCCAGGTACACGCCTCCATACCCCAGGTACACCTCTGACACTTCCAGATACACCTCTGACACTCCCAGGTACACCAATGATACTACCAGGTACACCTCTGACACTCCGAGGTACACATCCGATACTCCCAGGTACACCTCCGATACTCCCGCGTACACCTCCGATACTCCCGGGTACACCTCAGACACTCCCTGGTTCACCTCTGACACTTCCAGATACACCTCTAACACTCCCAGGTACACCAATGATACTACCAGGTACACCTCTGACACTCCCAGGTACACCTCTGACACTCCCAGGTACACCTCTGACACTCTCAGGAACACCTCTGACACTCCCAGGTACACCAATGACACACTCATGTACACCTCTGACACTTCCAGGTACACCCCTGACACTTCCAGGTACACCAATGATACTCCCAGGTATACCGCTGACGCTCCCAGGTACACCGCTGACACTGCCAGGTACACCTCAGACACTGTCAGGTACATCTCAGACACTCCCAGGTAAAGCTCAGACACTCCCAGTAACACCTCAGACACTCCCAGGTGCATCTGTGACACTCCCAAGTGCACCTCTGACACTCCCAGGCACACCTCCGACACTCCCAGGTACACCTCCGACACTCCCAGGTACACCTCTGAAACTCCCAGGTGCACTTCTCACACACCCAGGTACACCTTTGACACTCCCAGGTACACCTCTCATACTCCCAGGTACACCTCTGACACTTCGAGATACCCCTCTGATACTCCCAGGTACACCAATGATACTACCAGGTACAGCTCTGACACTCCCAGGCACACCTCTCATACTCCCAAGTACACCTCCGATACTCCCAAGTACACCTCAGACACTCCCTGGTTCACCTCTGACACTCCCTGGTTCACCTCTGACACTTCTTGGTACACCTCTGACAATCGCAGGTACAACTCTAACACTCCCTTGGTCTCCCCTGACACTCCCAGGTACACCTCAGACACTCCCAGGTACACCTCTGACACTCTCAGGTACTACTCTGACACTCCCAGGTACACCTGTGACACTCACAGGTACACCTCTGACACTCCCAGTTACACCTCCGACACTCCCAGTTACACCCCTGACACTCCCAGGTACACCGCTGACACTGCCAGGTACACCTCTAATACTCCCAGGTACACCTCTGACACTTCCAGATACACCTCTGACACTCCCAGGTACACCAATCACACTCCCAAGTGCAACTCTGACACTCCCAGGTACACCACTGACACTACCAGGTACCCCTCTGACACTCCCAAGTACTCCTTTGACGCTACCAGGTACTCCTCCGACACTCCCAGGAACACCTCTGACACTCCCAGGTACACCTCTGACACTCCCAGGTACATCGCTGACACACCCAGGTACACCCCTGACACTCCCAGGTACACCGCTGACACTGCCAGGTACACCTCAGACACTGCCAGGTACACTTCAGACACTCCCAGGTACAGCTCACACACTCCCAGTTACACCTCTAAAACTCCCAGGTGCAACTGTGACACTCCCAAGTGCACCTCTGACACTCCCAAGTACACCAATCACACTCCCAAGTACAACTCTGACACTCCCAGGTACACCACTGACAATCCCAGGTACACCTCTGACACTCCCAGGTACTACTCTGACACTCCCAGGTACACCTCTGACACTCCCAGGTACACCACTGACACTCCAGTTACTCCTCCGACACTCCAGTTACACCCCAGACAGTCCCAGGTACACCCCTGACACTCCCAAGGTACACCTCCTGATACTCCAGGTACACCTCCTGACACTTCCGGGTACACCAATCACACTCCCAAGTACAACTCTGACACTCCCAGGTACACCACTGACACTACCAGATACACCTATGACACTCCAGGTACACCCCTGACACTCCCAGTTATACCCCTGACACTCCCAGGTACACCTCTGACAATCCCAGGTACACCTCAGGCACTCCCAGGTACACCTCTGACACTTCCAGGTACACCCCTGACACTTCCAGGTACACCCCTGACACTTCCAGGTACACCTCGGACACTTCCGGATACACCTCTTACACTCCGAGGTACACCAATCACACTCCCAAGTACAACTCTGACACTCCCAGGTACACCACTGACACTACCAGGTACACCTCTAACACTCCCAGGCACACCTCTGACACTCCCAGGTACACCTCTGACACTCCCAGGTACACCTCTGATACGCTCAGGTATACCTCTGACACTCCCAGGTACACCGCTGACACTCCCAGGTACACCGCTGACAGTGCAAGATACACCTCTGACATTCCATGTACACCTCAGACACTTCCAGGTAGACCTAAGACACTCCCAGGTACACCTCAGACACTCCCAGGTACACCTCTGACACTCCCAGGTACACCTCTGACACTCCCAGGTACACCTCAAACACTCCCTGGTTCTCGTCTGACACTCCTAGGTACACCTCAGACACTCCCAGGTACACCTCTGACACTTCCAGCCCTGACACTTCCAGGTACACCTCTGACACTCCCAGGTACATGAATGACACTCCCAGGTACACGCCTGACAGTTCCAGGTACACCTCCGACACTCCAAGGTACACCTCTGACACTTCCAGGTACACCTGACACCCCCAGGTACACCACGACACTTAGGCACACCCCTGACACTTCCAGGCACACCTCTGACACCCCAGGTACTCATCCGACACTCCCAGGAACACCTCTGACACTCCAGGCACACCTCTGACACTCCCCAGGCACACGCTGACACTCCCCAGCACACCCCAGACACTGCCAGGCACACCTCAGACACCACCAGGCACACCTCAGAAACCCCAGGCACAGCTCAGACACCCCAGGCACACCCCAAACACCCCAGGCACACCTCAGGCACCCCAGGCACACCTCTGACACTTCCAGGTACACCCCTGACACTCTCCAGGCACACCCCTGACACTTCCAGGCACACCTCTGACACTCCCAGGTACACCAATGACACTCCCAGGTACACCACTGATACTCCCCTGGCACACCTCTGACACTCCCAGGCACACCAATGACACCCCAGGTACACCTCTGACACTTCCAGGCACACCCCTGACACTCCCAGGCACACCTCTGACACTCCCAGGCACACTCTGACACTCTCAGGCACACCCCACACTCCCTGGTTCTCCCCTGACACCCCAGGCACACCTCAGACACTCCAGGCACACCCCAGCACCCCAGGCAAAGCCCAGACACTCCCAGTAACACCAGACACTCCCAGGTGACCCCAGACACTCCCAAGTGTACCCTCTGACACTCCCAGGCACACCTCTGGGACACCAGCACCTCCGACACCCCAGGCACACCTCTGACCACCCTCCAGCCACATCTCCCACACACCCAGGCACACCTTGACACTCCCCAGGCACACGTCTCATACTCCCCACTTACACCTCTGACACTCTCCAGATACACCCCTCTGACACTCCAGCACACCAATGAGGCCACCAGGCACACCTCTGACACCTGGAGGCACACCTCCGACACTCCCAGAACACCATACCCCCACAGACACCTGATACCCTCCCCAAGTACACCCCAGACACCCCTGGTTCACCTCTGACACACCTCCAGATACACCTCTGGACACCCCAGGTACACCAATGATACTACCAGGCACACCTCTGACACTCCCAGGCACACCTCTGACATTCCCAGGTACACCCTGACACCTCAGGAACACCCCTGACACTCCCAGGACAATCAACGGACACACCCAGGCACACCTCTGACACTTCCAGGCACACCCCCTGACACTTCCAGGTACACCAATGATACTCCCAGGTATACCGCTGACGCTCCCTTAGGGAGTACACCACAAGCCGACACTGCCAGGTACACCCCAGACACTGTCAGGTACATCCTGCACACCCCAGGCAAAGCCCAGACACCCCAGCAACACCCCAGACACCTTCCAGGTGCACCCAGACATTCCCCAAGTGCACCCTCTGACACCTGGTGGCACACCTCCACACTCCCCAGGTACACACCCTCCTGACACACTCCCCAGGCACACCTCTGAAACTCCCAGGTGCACTTCTCACACACCCAGGCACACCTTGACAATTTAAAGCCACCTCTCCCACTCCCAGGCACACCCCTGGCACTTCGATACCCTCTGATACCCCAGGTACACCAATGATACTACCAGGCACAGGCCTGGACACTCCCAGGCACACCTCATACCCCTGCACACCCCGACATCCTGGGCACACCCCAGACACTCCTGTTCACCTCTGACACCCCTGGTTCACTCCCTGACACTCCTTGGTACACCCCTGACACCCTGCAGGTACACCCCACACCCCTTGGTCTCCTGACACACCCCAGGTACACCCTCAGACACTCCCAGGCACACACCTCTGACACCCCAGGTACCACCTTCGACAATTCCAGGCAATAACTCCCTGACACCCCAGGTACACCTCTGACACCTGCCACACCTCCCACACTCCCAGCCACAACCTGACAATCCCCAGGCACAACTGCCGGGACACCCCAGGCAGCACCTCTGACACCCTGGTGTTGTTCTCCACACCTCCAGATACACCTCTGACATCTTGGTGGGCACCCAATCACACCCCAAAGTGACAACCTGGACACCCAGGCACACCACTGACACCTGCACACCTCTGACACCCCCAGGTACTCCTTTGACGTGCTACCAGGCACTCTCCTCGACACCGAGGAACACCTCTGGACACCCCAGGCATACCTCTGACACCAGGCACACTGCTGACACTCCCCAGGTTCACCCCTGACACTCCCCAGGCACACCGGCCACACCACAGGCACACCCCAGACACCACAGGCACACTCTGTGAGGTTCCCCAAGAAACACACACTCCCAGTTACAACTTTGAGAACCCAGGTGCACCCAGACACCAAGCAACTCGACACCCAGGTACACCAATCACACTCCCTGGGCACCTCTGACACTGAGGTACACCAATCACACCCAAGTACAACCTGACACTCCCAGGCACACCACTGACACTACCAGGCACACCTCTGACACCCCAGGCACACCTCTGACACTCCCCAGGCACACCTCTGACACTCCCAGGCACACCTCTGATACCCCAGGCATACCTCTGACACTCCCAGGCACACCCCGGACACCCCAGGCACACCTCTGACACTCTCCAGGTACAGCCCTGACACTTCCAGGCACACCCTGACACTTCCAAGCACACCTCTGACACTTCCAGATACACCTCTGACACCCCCAGGCACACCAATCACACTCCAAGTACAACTCTGACATTCCCCAGGTACACCAATGATACTACCAGGCACACCTCTGACACTCCCAGGCACACCTCCCTAACACTCCCAGGTACACCTCTGACACCTCAGAACACCTCTGACACTGCCAGGTACACCTCTGACACTCCCAGGTACACTGAGACTTCCAGGTACACCCCTGATACTTCCAGTACACCCCTGACACTCCCAGGTACACCAATGACACTCCCCAGGCACACTCCTGACACTACCTGTTACACCTCTCTGACACTCCCAGGTACACCAATGACACACTCCAGGTACACTCTGACACTTCCAGGTACACCTTGACACTTCCAGGCACACCAATGATACTCCCAGGCACACCGCTGACACTCCCAGGTACACCGCTGACACCCAGTGCACACCCCTGACACCCCAGGTACACTTCCTGACACTCGCAGGTACACTCCCAGACACCCCAGGCACACCCCCACACTCCCCAGGTACACTCTGACACTCCCAGGTACACCTCTGACACCCCAGCCACACCTCCTGACACCCGAAGTCACACCCCTGACACTCCCAGGCACGCCCACGCTGACACTCCCAGGTACACCTCTGATACTCCCAGGTACACCCCTGACACTTCCAGGTACACCTCTGACACTCCCAGACACACCAATCACACTCCCAAGTACAACTCTGACACTCCCCAGGTACACCACTGGCCACCCCAGGTCACACCTCTGACACCCCAGGTACCTTGACGCTGCCAGGTACCTCCGACACTCCCAGGAACACTTCTGACACTCCCAGGTACACCTGGACACCCAGGTACAACTGCTGACACTCCCAGGCACACCTCTGACACTCCCAGGCACACCACACACTGCCAGGTACACCTCAGACACGCTGCAGCACACTTGACACTCCCAGGTACAGCTCACACCACCCCAGTTACACTTATAATCCCAGGCACCTCTGACACCCCAAGTGCACCCCTGACACCCAGGCACACCAATCACACCCCAAGCACAACCCTGACACCCCAGGCACACCACGACACTCCCAGGTACACCTCTGACACTCCCAGGCACTACTCTGACACTCCCCAGGTGCACATCTCTGACACCCCAGGCACACCACTGACACTCCCAGTTACACCTCCCACACTCCCACTACACCCCTGACACTCAAGCACCCTGACACTCCCAGGCACAACCTCTGACACTCCCAGGCACACCTCTGACACTCCCGGATACACCACTGACACTCCAGGCACACCAATCACACTCCCCAAGCACAACTCTGACACCCCAGGTACACCACTGACACCACCAGACACACCCATACACTCCAGGCACACCCCTGACACCCCAGTTACACCCCTGACACCCCAGGCACACCTCTGACAATCCCAGGCACACCTCAGGCACTCCCAGGTAAACCTCTGACACTTCCTGCAGGCACACCCTGACACTTCCAGGGCACCCCTGACACTTCCAGGCACACCTCTGACACCTCCAGATACACCCTCTGACACTCCAGGTACACCAATCACACTCCAAGTACAACCTGACACTCCCAGGTACAAACTGACACACCAGGCACACCTCTGACACTCCCAGGCACACCTCTGACACTCCCAGGTACCTCTGACACCCCAGGTACACCTCTGATACGCCCAGGTATACCTCTGACACTCCCCAGTACACCACTGGCACTCCCAGGTACACCCTGACATGCAAGATACACCCTGACATTCCATGTACACCCCAGACACTTCCAGGCAGACCCAGACACCCCAGCACACCCTCAGACACCCCAGGTACACCTCTGACACTCCCAGGCACACCTCTGACACTCCCAGGTACTCGCTTAACGCCCCAGGCACTCATCCGACACTCCCAGGAACACCTCTGACACCCCAGGTACACCTCTGACACTCCCCAGGCACACCGCTGACACCCCAGGCACACCTCGACCAGGATGACACCCCAGGCACACTGCTGACACGCAAGGCCACCCCAGACACCACCAGGCACACCTCAGAAACCCAAGGTACAGCCTCAGACACCCCAGGCACACCTCAAATACCCCAGGCACACCCCAGGCACCCCCAGGCACACCCCTGACACTTCCAGGCACACCCCTGACACTTCCAGGCACCCCTGACACTTCCAGGTACACCTCTGACACTCCCAGGCACACCAATGACACTCCCACACCACTGATACTCCCCACACCTCTGACACTCCCAAGCACATCAATGACACCCCAGGCACACCTCTGACACTTCCAGGCACACCTCTGACACTCCCAGGCACACCTCTGACACCCCCAGGCACACCTCTGACACCTCAGGCACACCTCCCACACCCCCTGGTTCTCCCCACACCCCAGGCACACCCCAGACACCTTGCACACCCCAGACCCCCAGGCACACCCCTGACACTTGCACACCTCTGACACTCCCAGGCACACCTCTGACACTCCCAGGTACACCTCCGACACTCCCAGGTACACCTCTGACACTCCCAGGTACACTTCTCACACACCCAGGTACACCTTTGACACTCCCAGGTACACCTCTGACACTGCCAGGTACACCGCTGACACTCCCAGGTACACCTCAGACACTGCCAGGTACACCTCAGACACTACCACGTACACCTCAGACACTCCCAGGTACCTCCTGATACGCCAGGTATACCTCCTGACACTCCAGGCCCGCCCCAGCCTCCCCCAGGTACACCGCTGACACTACAAGATACACCTCTGACATTCCATGTACACCTAAGACACTCCCCGTTACACCTCAGACACTCCCAGGTACACCACAGACACTACCAGGTACACCTCTGACACTCCCAGGTACTCCTTTGACGCTCCCAGGTGCTCCTCCGACACTCCCAGGAACACCTCTGACACTCCCAGGTACACATCTGACACTCCCAGGTACACCGCTGACACTCCCAGGCACACCTCAGACACTGCCAGGTACACCTCAGACACTACCAGGTACACCTCAGACACTCCCAGGTACAGCTCAGACACTTCCAGGTACACCTCAGACACTCCCAGGTACACCTCAGGCACTCCCAGGTACACATCTGACACTTCCAGGTACACCCCTGACACTTCCAGGTACACCCCTGACTCTTCCAGGTAAACCTCTGACACTCCCAGGTCCACCAATGACCCTCCCAGGTACACCACTGACACTCCCTGGTACACCTCTGACACTCCCAGGTACACCAATGACACACTCAGGTACACCTCTGACACTTCCAGGTACACCCCTGGCACTTCCAGGTACACCAATGATACTCCCAGGTACACCGCGCGACACTCCCAGGTACACCGCTGACACTGCCAGGTACACCGCAGACACTGCCAGGTACACCTCAGACACTCCCAAGTAAAAGCTCAGACACTCCCAGTAACACCTCAGACACTCCCAGGTGCACCTGTGGCCTCCAAAGTGTGCCTCTGACCTCCCAGGCACACCTCTGACACTCCAAGGTACACCTCCGACACTCCCATGTACACCTCTGACACTCCCAGTTACACTTCTCACACACCCAGGTACACCTTTGACTCTCCCAGGTACACGTCTCATACTCCCAGGTACACCTCTGACACTTCCAGATACACCTCTGACACTCCCAGGTACACCCCTGACACTCTCAGGAACACCTCTGACACTCCCAGGTACACCAATGATACACTCAGGTACACCTCTGACACTTCCAGGTACACCCCTGACACTTCCAGGTACACCAATGATACTCCCAGCTATACCGCTGACGCTCCCAGGTACACCGCTGACACTGCCAGGTACACCTCAGACACTGTCAGGTACATCTCAGACACTCCCAGGTAAAGCTCAGACACTCCCAGTAACACCTCAGACACTCCCAGGTGCATCTGTGACACTCCCAAGTGCACCTCTGACACTCCCAGGCACACCTCCGACACTCCCAGGTACACCTCCGACACTCCCAGGTACACCTCTGAAACTCCCAGGTGCACTTCTCACACACCCAGGTACACCTTTGACACTCCCAGGTACACCTCTCATACTCCCAGGTACACCTCTGACACTTCGAGATACCCCTCTGATACTCCCAGGTACACCAATGATACTACCAGGTACAGCTCTGACACTCCCAGGCACACCTCTCATACTCCCAAGTACACCTCCGATACTCCCAAGTACACCTCAGACACTCCCTGGTTCACCTCTGACACTCCCTGGTTCACCTCTGACACTCCTTGGTACACCTCTGACACTCCCAGGTACACCTCTAACACTCCCTTGGTCTCCCCTGACACTCCCAGGTACACCTCAGACACTCCCAGGTACACCTCTGACACTCCCAGGTACTACTCTGACACTCCCAGGTACACCTCTGACACTCCCAGGTACACCTCTGACACTCCCAGTTACACCTCCGACACTCCCAGTTACACCCCTGACACTCCCAGGTACACCCCTGACACTCCCAGGTACACCTCCGATATTCCCAGGTACACCTCTGACACTTCCAGATACACCTCTGACACTCCCAGGTACACCAATCACACTCCCAAGTACAACTCTGACACTCCCAGGTACACCACTGACACTACCAAGTACACCTCTGACACTCCCAGGTACACCTCTGACACTCCCAGGTACACCTCTGACACTCCCAGGTACAACTCTGATACGCCCAGGTATACCTCTGACACTCCCAGGTACACCGCTGACACTCCCAGGTACACCCCTGACACTCCCAGGTACACCGCTGACACTGCCAGGTACACCTCAGTCACTGCCAGGTACACTTCAGACTCTCCCAGGTACAGCTCAGACACCCCCAGTTACACCTCTATAACTCCCAGGTTCACTTGTGACACTCCCAAGTGCACCTCTGCCACTCCCAGGTACACCAATCACACTCCCAAGTACAACTCTGACACTCCCAGGTACACCACTGACACTGCCAGATACACCTATGACACTCCAGGTACTGACACTCCCAGTTACACCCCTGACACTCCCAGTTACACCTCTGACAATCCCAGGTACACCTCAGGCACTCCCAGGTACACCTCTGACACTTCCAGGTACACCCCTGACACTTCCAGGTACACCCCTGACACTTCCAGGTACACCTCTGACACTTCCAGATACACCTATGACACTCCCAGGTTCACCAATCACACTCCCCAGGTACTCCTTTAACGCTCCAGGT
>NW_024713170.1:0-12422 GCF_018991925.1 Homarus americanus | reverse complement strand
GTACTCTCTCCAAAGAATCTATGTCCATTCTATAATAAGGACACCAGAACTGAACCGCATAATCCATGTGTGGCCTCACTAATGCTAGGTAAAGTTTCAAGATAACGTCAGCAGTTCTGTTACTCATAGACCTAGATATGAACCCAAGAATCCTGTTTGCCTTGTTGCGAACGCTAATACATTGTTTTCTAGGTTTCAAGTCGTTGCTAACAAATACACCTTGATTTTTTTCACAAACTGAGTTTTCTATTTCCGTGTTACCTAGTTTATACTTAACGTTTGTATTCGTCTTCCCTATCTGCAGTACCTTGCATTTATCACTATTAAAATTCATTTGCCAGTCTACTGACCACTCATGTAAGGTATCTAGATCTCTTTGAAGGTGTTCAAAGTCACTGTCTGAATTTATCACTCTCCCCATTTTGGTATCATCTGCAAATTTACTAATCCTACTAGTTATGCCTAAATCAAGATCATTAATGAATATAACAAACAGCAGAGGGCCTAATACAGATCCCTGGGGAACTCCGCTTTTGACCACACCCCAGTCTGACTTTAATCCATTTATATGAGTCTTTTACTTCCTACCAGTTAACCATGACCTAATCCATATTTAATACTGATCCATTCCATTCCATGTGCTTCTACCTTCCTTTATCAATCTCTCATGAGGGACTCTATCGAACAAGCTTTAATAAAATCAAAATAAATTATATCATATGACTTATCATTATCTACCGCTTCAAATACTTCTGAGAAAAAGCTAAGCAAATTTGTGAGACAAGAACGTCCCTGGGTGAACCCGTGCTGAGAAGAATGAATTTAGTTGAATGTTTCAAGGTGGCTTCTGATTTTTGTAGCAATAATTGACTCTAGCAACTTGCCTATGATTGACGTGAGACTAATGGGACGGTAATTTGATGCTATTGATTTATCACCCTTTTTGAAAATCGGAACTACATTGCAAGTCAAGCTTCTGGCACTAGTCCGATTCTAATGACTTATTAAATAAAACTTCAAGTAATGGATTACTCAACCTGTCTCTACATTCTTTAATATTTCCAGCATATACCCCTCGCCTGACCAGCAGATTTATGAGGCTTCAGTTGTTAATTACTTTAAGCATTATCAAGCATTAGTAATATTGATATTCATCAACATATTTTCTATACTGTCGTTATATACCTTATGAACTTCTGGAAACTGTGCTAGGTTTTCATTTGTGAATACGGAGCGAAAATGACTATTTAACGTACTACACATTTCTAACTCATCATCAGTCATTTCTCCTGTCGTAGTTTTAAGGGACCTATTGTATCTCTAACCTTTGATTTATACAGTTGATAAAAAGCTTTGGGGGTATATTTCGATTCGTTTGCTACCTTGATTTCATAATTTCTCTTTGCTTTCCTAATTTCTGTTTATACCTGTCTTGTTAGGTTCTGATAGTAACCAAGTAAGTGATTTTCGCCTTTCTTAACTTTTCTATATACTCCTTTCTTTTTCCCTAGAAGATCTAAGAGTCTATTATTCATCCATTTTGGTTGGTTCCGTATCGATCTGAATTTTCTTTTAGGGATGTGTTTATTTTGGGCATTATTGATTGTCGCAATAAATTGTTCATAAGTAGCTGCTAAATTAAATTCGGGGTTATCCCGTCCTAAGCTGACAGTTTCCGGAGGTGTGGGGGGGATTAATCTTTTGACCATAGGGTCATCCCTTAGGTCTCTCCTTATGCTACCGTAATTAGCCTTCCTAAAATCCGGGATCAAGGCCGAATTTTCCTTCTTCCTGCCATCCCATATTATGTTAAAATATATGGCTTTATGATCACTGTTTCCTAGTTCGTCTCCAATCCCAACATCTTTTACTAGATTTTCATTATTACTGAGAACTAAATCGAGGATATTATTTCCTCTAGTGGGCGAGTTTATGAATTGATATAAAAAACTATCCTGTACTACTTCTAGAAAATCTTCAGATTCATTATCGCTAAGTTGATTTTTCCAATCTAAGCCTGAAAAGTTGAAATCGCCTAGAATACATACATTGTTTCTATCAGATGCCTTCTTTATTTCCTCCCATAGCAGTTTACCATCGTTCCTACCCAAATTAGGTGGTCTATATATAACACCAATGACTACGGACTCATTGCCCTCACCAATCTCTACCCAAATACTTTCATTGTCGCTATTTGTTTTAATGTTTGATTTATTGCAGCTTTTTAATGACACCCTGATATACACTGCTACACCGCCACCTCTCCTTCCTACTCTGTCAAATTTAAATAGGTTATATCCTGGAATATGAAATTCTGCCAAAAAATGCTTGCTGTTTGAATTTATCCATGTTTCCGTTATTGCAATTATATCTATATTCTCTTTACTAACAATGGCCCTGAGCTGGTCCATTTTGTTACACAGGCTTCTACTATTAGTATAATAAACACTCAATATATTTCTTCCGTTTCTATCTGTTTTACATTTATTACTTTACGTTTGTTATTATGACTAACTATATTTTCTCAGCATTATCTACTTGTTTCACTATTTTCCCAGACCTGCTTTGTTTTTGACTCCCATTTTTCCCCGACCCTCTCTACTGGCGAACCCCCCCCCTTCTGAGTGACAATTTCACGCTCCAGGGATGCAGACAACGTCTTTACCCCCTCACGAGACAAGTGTACTCCGTCGCGACAGTACAGGTAGTCGTTGCCATAAAATCGTTGCCAGTCATCAATGAATGCCAACCATTGCTTCTGCGGCCACGTTTTTCCAGTCGGCAATTACCAGCAATTGCCCTGGACAGCCATTCACGACCAACCCCTCTTCTAGGCAAGACACCACATACTATCGATCCTCCCCATCTCTAATCTCTCCAGCGCCTCCCTATACCTCTTGAAAAGTTCCTCACTCCTAACCTTACCTATGTCGTTTCCTCCCACACTAAGACACACTACTGGATTGGTACCCTCCCCTGACAAAACTCTGTCTAACCTCTCGGCTACATGCTCTATCCCAGCCCCAGGAAAACACACCCTAGTCCTACGTTTCCTATCTCTCGCACAAAAAGCCCTGTCCATAAACCTCACCTGGCTGTCACCAACTTCCACGACCTTACCTGTGGGCAGGGTTTGTACAACTGCCCTTTCCTCTCCTTGATCCATACCGTCCTGCCTCTTCTCTTCCTCTCCAGCTTCCTGCAGCACCTGGTAAGGGTTACTGCACTCCACACCCTGGTCAGCTTTCCTAAGCCTGACCCTAGTCCCCTTGGAGACAACCACTCTCCACGCCTGCTCCTCCTTCGCAGGTGTCCTGCTAGGCAGGACACCTACCTGAAGGAGTTCCGTCCTGAGGGCTTCATTTTCCCCCTTTAGAGTGTCAACCTCACTCCTCAACTGCCCCAGCTGCCTTAACAGCGTGGCAAGGAGGTCGTCCTTCTCCACACTCCCCTCCTCTTCCCCCACGGCACAACGGTCCAAAGCGGCCATTTTCCTTGGTCTCTAACGGGAGCACGATCAGCACGACCTTCTCCAAGCTGGGTCAGAGGTCGTAGCATCATGGGGACACCACGTGGTCTGAGGTATGGTCCCAGGTCTCTCTATCGTGGAGTCTCAGGGGAATTATCACTGGGTACCTGGGACCTCACTGTGTGAAGGTTAGCTTGGGTAAGACTCAACTGCCGAGTTGTTTTTCACTGACTTAAGCACTGTTCACCACTATTCAACACTGGTTCCATTCATTTCCCAAATGAAATAGTAACTTCTGGGGAGAACTTGTTGATATTTCAGTGGGGAGGAGGGTTCAGGGGAGGGAGTTGGTATGGGCCAACATAACAGTTGACGTGGCTACTGCTGAGCAGCGCCAGGTGCGTCTGACCCGTCTTGACCCGTCGGTGGTCAAGGATGAAGTGTGTGTGTGGTGTGGGAGGTGAGGAGTGTAAGCTGTGTGTGTGTGGTGGGAAGGTAAGGAGTGTGTGTGTGTGGTGTGGGGAGGTGAGGGAGTGTGTGTGTGTGTGGTGTGGGTGGGAGGTGAGGAGGTGGTGTGTGTGTGTGTGTGTGTGTGTTTGGGGAGGTGGGGAGTGTGTGTGTGTGGTGTGGAGGTGTGTGGGGAGTGTGTGTGTGTGTGTGGTGGGGAGGTGAGGAGTGTGTGTGTGTATGTGTGTGTGGTGTGGGGAGGTGAGGAGTGTGTATGTGTGTGTGGTGTGGGAGGTAAGTATTGTGTGAGGTACAGGGAGGTGAGGAGTGTGTGTGTGTGTGTGTGTGTGTGTGTGTGTGTGTGTGTGTGTATAGTGTGGAGGAGGAGGTATGTGTGTGGTGTGGAGGTGAGGAGGGTGTGCGTGTTTTTGGTGTGGGAGGAAGTGTGTGAATGGGGGTGTGGGACGATTGATTTTATTTGCTGGTTGCTAAAGGGCTACTTTTATTGTTCAATTCTACACTCATCCTGTGAGAAAGCGGTAGCGCAAAAGGATTGCTAGAGTAGAGTTTACAAAGGGTCATAATAATTAACCCCGTTGTCAGGATATTATGGTAATTGAATGTTACACAGTATTTCATTTACATTATTTGTTTAGTTCTATAAATGTTGGCACCCTAGTTCACAATGCGTGAGTACAAGAGTGTGAGGTGTATGTCTGGCCTCACACTTTGTTATTCACATTTACGTGGGAGGTATTCACTGTTAATATAGTCGGCTATCTTAAGAGATCAAGTGTTGTGCCATTTCCCACACACAGTGTGTTTGGGATCTGTCCTAAAAGCTTTCTATCTTCACACAGTCGAGGATGAGTAGTTATGTAGCTATATGTATGGCCACACACTTTACATTTAGTTTTGCTTTACATCTGCTCTGGAATATTTATACATCGAGGGGAGGAGAGGGTGGATCAGAGATGATAGGTGAGGACTTTCTGATTTCTCTGGTTAGATTCCGTTTCTTGCGTGTTTTCGCCCAACAGTATCCCTCTACTTTAAAGCCCTGCCCATTTTGTGCAACCAATATTTTTGTTAAGGGTGTGGGGAGGGGGGGGGGATATATTTACATAACTATTAATTTCTGACGGAACCAAAGGCCAAATTCGTATGAAACACTATAAAATAAAGTGTAAAAACTTATTTTCCATAGTAATTTCGGTACATAGCAAATTCTTAATATTTACCCTAAAGTTTGTTCTTAATATTACAAGGTGGTCCATAAGAAGGTAACTTACAGATCTCGTAGACCCCTGCACACGCAAAACTCTGAATATACAAACACAGCACAAAGACACTATATAACACTGACTCCATTTTCACTACTCTCTACGGTACTTCTCTTATTACGAGTCATTTTTCCCAGGTTACATTCCATAAAGTAACACATCCACATTTCCTTACTTATAACGTCAACAAAAAAAAACAGAAATAAAAGGTTCCGAATCTTTATCGTCACTCATAACATCGGTTCACAAAACCCTAGAGAGCCTTCTGAAATCCCTTAACCATCTAAATATGATAAAATTATTGAACAAGGTGTAAGATATTTAATAATCTCAGTATTATTGTTTTGAGGGCACTCATTTTACATGCATTTTTTTAGTTTCTTTTTTCCGTTTGGGACAAAGAAAACTCAAACAATATTCAACCCAAAAATGACTTGTATACAGTACCATATTTGTTCTGAACACCGCATTTATCAATCATTTTCAGTATGCATATATAAGTTTTTTATACAAATTAATAAATCTTAAAAATAGGTAAAACCCTACTTCACAGTAATAAATATTAAAAATACTCAAGGTCCTTTAGTTAATATATTCATTGGTTATCATATCGGGTTGAATTTCGGATTTCAGTTGACGAGAAAACAGGAATCGTTTCTGGGTCAAGTGAGAAGATTTTCATATCTGTACGAAGTTGTTAACAAATCGTGAAACTCGTTAATATGTTTCTTATCTTTTTTTCCTGGGTGAACAAAAGGAAAGGTATTTAGTCATTTAACTCCAGATGAAATAATGGGAGTTTCCTTGGACTCCATACAGAGGGATTAATCCTGAACATGTATTTTGGTTAGAAGTGGAATGTATGTCAATGAAATGACGTCAGTTGTAAGCAAAGTGTGCTTACATCTCGATTCAGAGAGGAAAAATCAGTGGCACTGGCAGTGAAGATGGCATTATTAAGGACATGTAAATAAATTTAAATACCAGTGTAAGAGGAGTTGCTGCCAAATTGAAATAAGTATAAAGTTACTATTTATGTACAGTTGTCGAGGTAAATGTGCACACTGGTTCCACAGATTTGATAATGGTTTCCTTCCCATAGGAATATATATATATATATATATATATATATATATATATATATATATATATATATATATATATATATATATATATATATATATTCCTATGGGAAGGAAACCATTATCAAATCTGTGGAACCATAGAGGGTAAAAATTCGTTTATATCCTAATTTCCCTAAGTGGCATGATTTATTTATCGAGTTTATTTTATTTTTTTAATTGCACGTCAACCAGGAACCTTAGGATTTTATTTTATTTACAGTAGAAGAAAAGAGCTTTCTTACCATATAAAATTATTAAAATTAGAAGGATTTCACAATCAAAATATGGCTTAGGCATGAAATTTTTCTTAAATGAAGTTTTTCACGTTGAATACATTGGTGATAATGGAAGTTTATGGAAATGCATGATTGTTAAATTAGGACTCGCTATCTTTACCTATCAAAGATGGACAAGGCTTTAAAGCAGAGGGAAAATGTGGAATTAAAACATAACTAAAAGAACCTAACGTAACCTAATGTGGACAATGTACTCACCTACTGGATAAATATTCTGCACAAACATTCTAACATATAAGTCAGTTTACACAGTAATTATCTACCTTCCAGCCATGCCATATTGATAATACATGCCACCCGTGATGTGCCCTTTTCATAGAAGGTAAAAGCTTTCGTACCAACCACCTAAATGGCTAGTAAGCAAAGTAATAAGTTAGATTACCAGAAGAAATTGAGAAAAACATGCAAGCGGAATACAATTGACGCAATGTATAGGATTTGTACTTTTCAAATTCTGTATTTATCTCCCAGGTTTTCCAGTAAGTAAAGATCCTCTATGCCCATTGTCCACTTTATGACATAACATTTGTGCTCCAACTGTTGACAAATATTTCACAGCGATCGAATTGCCCTGAATATCTCTGCAACAGAACACTTCCCAATCTGTAAATGAACTTCCTTTCCTTATGGACCTACCTATCCATGGGTAATATACCTAATCTAACCTAGAATAGAAATATTAAGTTATTTAATAATAACTTTTGCGATTAGTGTTTGTGTATATAAAAAGAAAGACACTGCTTCTGGGAAGTTACCATCTTCATGTAAATCATGTAATTAGTCTTATAAGAAGGTCTTTCAGATACCTAGACTGTACATCCCTCGAAACACTACAGAAGTGAGGTGCTTCCCCGTTTAGAGTACTGTACTATGCTAGAGATAGTCAGTTGATTGAAAACATCCAAAGGAAGGCCACCACCAGACTGATGCCTGCACTACAGCACCTCAGTTCCCCAATGAGATTAGAACACCTGCATCTGCCTATACTGTAGTACGAACTTAAACTATGGGTCTATAAACACTCCAGATGATATTACTCAGTCGAGTAACCATATCTGGAGCTGGCGGATGCTCGCCCCTCTAGAGGTCATAGCTTAAGGTTGAAGCCACAAGATCGAAAAATTGTCAGGGGGCCAATTTTTCGGAACGAGTATTATGAAGCCTTGGAACAATCTGCCATTGTTGTCACAGCACTAAGTGTGAGCTCTTTCAAGACCAGACTTGACCAACACTAGCACAGGTACATATATATCCTGGAGCCTGTACTGGCCAACAATGTGTAACAGAGATGTAACCAAGCGGCTAACAAGCCGATCAATGGTGAAAAGGATGAAGTAAAGTAATGATAAAGATACTAATTTTTCGATATATCGGATAAGATATAAAGATGTATGTACGGTATGTCTACACTTGGGTGATGCTATTCCTAATTTGTCTGCAGTTTCCTTAGGACATACCCATATAATATGTTCGCGTATGTATGTATAAATCTGTTTATCTATTTATTTATTTTGCCATGTATATGGCAAATGTCCAGTTACCCACAAGATTGTCATGTATAAGTACAACTGTCGATTGATAGCATCATTGTGCAATACAAAATCATACGAGCAAAATGAATCAAACAAAAACATGCACTTCATCTTTATTTATTTTTAAAGGAAGTTATTAACTACATGTTATAGTTCTGCATGGCGAAAACGAGCAACAGAAACATATAATGGTGTTACTTCAATGACTAAGGGTTAATAAAGTGCTAAAGTCAGGGAGGGTGGAGTTCACCCCTGTCTATGTTGGCCCCAAAGGAGGTGAAATTGACGCCTATTCTCTGGCAGCAGGTGGTAGGCAGGTGGTCGACCCAGCAATCTTGGCCTCAATCCAGGTCAGGTAGTCTGGGGGACACATATACATCTCTTAGTGATCACATGTCACCTTAATGCCCAACACATGTTACTTCAGTATTAAACTCAATCAGAATATCAATAAACTACAGCTGCTACTACTATTTTTATTAGTACTACTACTACTACTACTACTACTATTACTACTGCTGCTAATACTACTACTATTACTGTAATAGCAATGCTACTATTATTACTACTCGAAAGTATGTAACACCCACTTGGGTGTCACACAACTAAACAACACTAGTAACAGAGTATACAATGATAACACTTCAGAACTAAGCTTAAATTTATTAAAATACAGCATGCTTTTGCTTGGGAGTAAAACAAGTGATGGTTCTCACAGATAAAGGAGGTATAAAAGAAGCTGTAGACTTACTTGTGACCCTGGCGTAGACTCCTGGGTAATCGGCATCAGCACAACCGTAGCCCCAAGACACTACACCGATCTGTACCATGAACCTCTGGCTACTGTCCCCAGCAGTGACCATGGGACCACCAGAGTCACCCTGGACAACACAAAATGTCTCAGTAAAACACAGAAGTTTTGTAGATAACATGAAGATTAGGCACCCCAGCTAACTTCGCCTGATTATACAACACCTTAACGTGAAATGCGAGGGTTAAGGTGTTTAATTATCAGGTGAATAAGCTGGGGTGACTAATTTTCACTTGATCCCCTTAGTCATAAGGCTATCATATGTGTAACATTTATAATCAGTTTGCAGTGAAATATGAGGATGTACAGCTACCTATCCTTTCATTTATGACTTACATAGAAAATTGTTGATCTTATTTATATTTCATGGTGATATACTAGTTAGTTTGGATGGTACTTAAGCAATTAATGACAATAGAAGTGAGTATAATATAATAGAGAGGGAGTAAAGAACAATAAGTGACAAGGAAGATGGTAATGGGAGAGAGATGGGTAGTAGGAGTAGAAGGAGGGAGTGTTACCTGGCAGGAGTCCTTGCCACCAGCGTCTGTGCCAGCACAGATCATGTTGGAAGTTATGCCTGAGCTGCTGTACTTGGTTTTACACTTGTCGTTGGTCATGGTGGGTACCGTGACCTCATACAGCGTGTTTGGCTGTGACCCGCCTGTCACACACACACATATATTGTTAGCTTCAGAAATGTCACTTGAACATGTGGGTCCCTAGCTCCATAAATACTACCAAAAAAATATGATGTTCTGCACTCCAGTTGAGACGAAATAGTTCTTATAAATATTATAGATGGTAACTAATTCTCATGTATTATTTTAGACAAATGACTCCTACACCGAGTGACTGACCTGAGGTAAGACTGTCATAACTGACCTGAGACAAGACTGTCATATCTCACCTGAGACAAGACTGTCATAGCTGACCTGAGACAAGACTATCATAACTGACCTGAGGTAAGACTGTCATAACTGACCTGAAACAAGACTGTCATAACTGAACTGAGTTAAGACTGTCATAACTGACCTGAGGTAAGACTGTCTTAACTGACCTGAGGTAAGACTGTCTTAACTGACCTGAGGTAAGACTGTCAAAACTGACATGAGACAAGACTGTCATAACTGAACTAAGACAAGTCTGTCATAACGGACCTGAGACAAGACTGTCATAACCGACCTGGGGAAAGACTGTCATAACTGACCTGAGATAAGACTGTCGTAACTGACCTGAGACAAGACTGTCAGAACTGACCTGATATAAGAGTGTCGTAACTGACCTGAGACAAGACTGTCATAACTGACCTGGGGTAAGACTGTCATAAATGACCTGAGATAAGACTGTCGTAACTGACCTGAGAGAAGACTGTCAAACTGACCTGATATAAGAGTGTCGTAACTGACCTGAGACAAGACTGTCATAACTGACCTGGGGTAAGACTGTCATAACTGACCTGAGACAAGGCTGTCATAACTGACCTGAGACAAGACTGTCATAACTGACCTGGGGTAAGATTGTCATAACTGACCTGGGGTAAGACTCTCATAACTGACCTGAGACAAGACTGTCATAACTGACCTGGGACAAAACTGTCATAACTGACCTGAGACAAGACTGTCATAACTGACCTGGGACAAAACTGTCATAACTGACCTGAGGAAAGACTGTCAAAACTGACCTGGGGTAAGACTGTCATAACTGACCTGAGATAAGACTGTCGTAACTGACCTGTGACAAGACTGTCATAACTGACCTGAGACAAGACTGTCATAACTGACCTGAGGTAAGGGTGCCCCAGCCAGTCACAGTAGCATCAACATTGCTGTAAAGTTCGCCTGATGTAGGGAAACAGACAGGGGCGATCTTGTTGTCACTGGTGAAGGTGATGGGATTTGTTAGCTTCAGGAGTGCAATGTCGTTGTCGTAGGTGTTTCTGTTGTAGCTCGGGTGCACGATTATCTAGGGACAAAATATTGGTCATACTTGTAGATGATAACAAATATGAGTCATCCTTATTAACACTGACAGTCATAGTGTGTAAGTTGATAAATGTAATATTTGTGAAAACTATATTTTATTTTCATGCCAAGTTTAAAGATGGTAACTGAGCTAAACGATGATGAGATATTTGATAACTTGATCCATCGCTAAAAAGCCCGTTAGACACAATGTTACCTTTCATAGGAGTTGCCATACCTGAGCAATACTGAGGCGCTCTGTGGCCGACGTCTCGGAAGTGCTGGTGTACTTGTGCTCGCCGATCACCACCATGTTGCTGGTGGTCATGCTGTAAGACATAAGCTGTGTTACTCCTACACTGTTTGTCACACATCACCAGTATATTTGATCTTCCTAGTACTATTCTCTCTCTCTCTCTCTTTACCAATGCTTCTTTCTTGACTTGCAAGATATGAAACCTTTATATGCAAGTTTTATTTGTCTGCAGGAGAATCTGAGGCACAGAGAAGTTTTCATAATGATCAGGTGTCTGTAGTTATTTAATGGTATTTGGAAGACTGTAGAAGTTTATAGATTACGATTTGTATTTTAGGAAGAACTTTCCACAGGTAAATATGATCTATTCATGATACTGGATAAAGTTTTGGACAACATTACATGATATGAAGATCTGTAGCTCACTGAAGACAATAGGACGTAGCAAGAGGCGATGAAGTTAAATTATATTGCCACATATATATTTTTAAAAGTTATTTATAATATATTGTTTGGGGGTTTATAACCCTACATCAACCTTTACCCATGCCCGCTGAAGATTGATTTTAAGTGTATTTTTGTAAACTTATTTTGTATAATAGCTAATGATAATGATAATGAACTAACTTAATCAAAATTCTAATTAACTCGGGGAATATAGAGAGTCGGGTCAGACGGTCCGTTACGATAGGGCCGTAATCCTAAAGATTAATTGCCATTTGATTAGTCAGCCGTCCTCAAAAATGAAGGATATTAGAAATTACCAGGAATGATGTTTTATTAGTGTAGTCACCCAACACAAGATGGAGAGCCCTGGTGACTTACACGGCAGCGCAGTGAGCAGCAGTGAGGATCCACTGGTTACTGATGATGGAGGCGCCACAGAATGGTGTTGAGCCGGAAGAACTGACGAGAGCCACTTGCCAGGGATACTCGTGTATCTCAGTTGGCTGACCACCCACGATACGAGTCTGTCGGTTGACTTGTCCACACTCTGTTCCCACAACATCACACAACTTCTTAATCCTTGCATATATTTAACACCACATACTAACATTTGAAAACGTCCAACATGTAAATAAGCTTTTTTTTTTATGAGGATTAGCCCACAAAGGCACAGGACAATGACCCACATCGGGGCCTGGGGGGGGGGGGGTAATAATAATTCAGTAAAGTAAAATTTATAATAAAGTATACACAAATAAAATGATAATGATAATATTAATAAAAACAACACTGC
>NW_024713169.1:0-12483 GCF_018991925.1 Homarus americanus | reverse complement strand
AACTTCATTAATGATCTCTGTAAATCTGCCTTCGGCTTGGCTGGAACTTAGACAGGCGTGTGGGGTGTACTGCCAGACAGCTTTGGTCATGTCACTGTGATATCTTTGTTTGTGTAAGTTCTTTGGTTCTTTTCACTGATTTGCCTGATTAAAACACCGTATCTCAAAGCATCTCTCAATGTAGGCAACTCTGACTTCAGGAGCTCTCTCCCAGACCAAGATAGTGACTGAGATGGCTGGATTTTTGGTTCCTCGTCCTGACACAAGCAGCCATCGCAAATATTATCAACTTATAAATGCATCAGAATCTGAAACAGAAAAAAATATTGTTAGTTGGGTTGTTAAAGAATGAAGTCAGAAAGCAATGTTCACTATTTAATTGTAATGCACTAATGCAGCTGTACATTAGATTTTCGAGAAATTTCACGCTAAAATTTACCTAGCAAAAGGTTGCAAAATATTGAAACTGAAATTATTTTCTGTTTATATACACTAAAATCTACCAAAAAAGTGAAGGGCCATTAGTTTTAGCTGATCTTCCCTCCTATGACACACCCTAATGGTGTATGGCGGCCCTCATGACTGTGTGCCGTGTGGGCAAGAGTATGGTGTATGGCGGCCCTCATGACTGTGTGCCGTGTGGGTAAGAGTATGGTGTATGGCGGCCCTCATGACTGTGTGCCGTGTGGGTAAGAGTATGGTGTATGGCGGCCCTCGTGACTGTGTGCCGTGTGGGTAAGAGTATGGTGTATGGCGGCCCTCATGACTGTGTGCCGTGTGGGTAAGAGTATGGTGTATGGTGAGACGACTTAGCAGGTTGAATATGACCGTGTTATACTGAGGGTTGGTTACTGAAGGGTGTGTTATACTGAGGGTTGGTTACTTGAGGGCGTGTTATACTGAGGGTTGGTTACTTGAGGGTGTGTTATACTGGGGGTTGGTTACTTGAGGGTGTGTTATACTGAGGGTTAGTTATTTTAGGGTGTGTTATACTGAGGGTTGGTTACTTGAGGGCGTGTTATACTGAGGGTTGGTTATTGAAGGGTGTGTAATACTGAGGGTTGGTTACTGAAGGGTGTGTAATACTGAGGGTTGGTTACTGAAGGGTGTGTTATACTGAGGGTTAGTTACTTGAGGGTGTGTTATACTGAGAGCTGGTTACTTGAGGGTGTGTTATACTGAAGGTTAGTTACTTGAGGGTGTGTTATACTGAGAGCTGGTTACTTGACAATACACTTATTAGTTAACGACAACCATTCAAATAATATTCACGCGTTGATTGTTGATTTTTGCTTTGACATTACCTGATTCTCGCTGAGTGTAGAAAAACACACACACACACACACACACACACACACACACACACACACACACTGTGCTTCCTAATCCTGATCAACGACGCTCTATCAGACACTCCTCACAGGTGGAAGTACATGGATGACTGCACTGTGGGGGATACAGTGGACAACACCTCACCGGACTACTCATCGCTACAAGACACCCTGGACAGGCTACAGGCATGGACTACGGAGAATAAGGTCACCATCAATCACACCAAAACCGTAGTCATGCACTTCAATACCGCCACCACTCCAGTGCAAGCTCCAGCAGTTACAGTGGGTGCCCATCCTCTCCAGTTAGTGCAGTCTGCCAAACTCCTGGGTGTAACTATAGACCACAAACTGGACTGGAAGGCCCATGTAAACAACACAATCAAGGCAGTCTCGTACCGACTCTACATGCTACGACGACTCAGGTCACTTGGGGCACCCACGCCAGAGCTGAGGACTATCTACAATGCATTTATTGTTCCCAAATTAACGTCTGCGTCACCAGCCTGGTCGTCTTCTCTCAACTCTACCCAACAACGTCAGCTAGAGAAGGTACAGAAGAGGGCCTGCAGAATCATGCTTGGCGCAGATTACTCGTGCTACAACAACGCTCTCTCCACCCTGGAAATGCCATCCCTCAGTGACCTCCACCACCACGCACTAGCAGGATTTGGCAGTGGACTACTGCACCATCCTTATCATCGCCACCTACTGCCACCGGCAGTCCCCCGGATAGATATAAGAACAGCACCATCCCATCTATTGTTAAAATAATAAACAGCTCCTGATTTATGTACTGTACAGCCCTGTAAATGTATTGAATGTATATTATTCTGTCTAAATCACATGTAAGTTTGTATATTTTCAGCCGCCGGCTGCAACTCTATTAATAAACCGTCTGTCACTCAGTCTGTTAGGTTCTGTTTTTATTGCTGTCTTCTCTGTGACTGTGCTGCGGTTTGAAATATTTTGAAGAAATATGGTAGAGTTGTATGTCATGACAAGACGAATGTTGTTTTTGGTTTTTTCCTCAGACAATGCTGGGCCAAGTATGAACAATACTTTAAAATAAGTTTCTGACGATGACTATATATATATATATATATATATATATATATATATATATATATATATATATATATATATATATATATATATATATATATATATATATATATATATATATATTCATAATGGAAACAACGGAGTACCTTAGCTTTCGTCTTCAGTTGCCTCTGAAGATGTCTTGAATAAAGACGAAAGCTAAGGTACTCCGTTGTTTCCATTTTCCCGTGTGATTTTATCAAGATTTATCTTATCCACGTTTTCATTGTGGATTTACATGAAATATATATATATATATATATATATATATATATATATATATATATATATATATATATATATATATATATATATATATATATATATATATATATATATATATATATATATATATATATATATAGCTAAGTACTTAAACATAACACACTCAAAACAAAACTTATCTATCGTCAAGCAGACCAAACAAGTATAAGAATTCATCACATAATTATTGATCAGATGAAAATTATCCAGAAAGTGTTCCAGAAATATTGTGAATATGAATTACGTTCAGCAAGTTTTTTTTATAATAACATCAGCGCCTAATGTATATATACAGTCTCATGCGTACTACTTAGGTAATTGTATTTATATTTATTCTGTATCAATTGAATGATAACTGTACTGTATATAAAGTTGTATTGAATTAAGTCGTCAAGAGTATTTGTTCCTTGGTGTTGTTCTTGTGGTGATGATCCTCCCGCGGTCAGTGCAAGTGTTTTGAATCTGTCGCTCGTTTTTTTTTTTAATTATGAATCAGAGAATTACTTTTGTTTATGAAAGCACACATATGAGGGCTGTGTTTAGTTTATATTTAGGAAATAATGACGTGTACTAATATACGAGTATTGTTTAGGTCGAATTGCCTCCCTCGTTCTGCGTCAGCCTCCTGGATCATATCATCCCTGCCAGCCACCAGGGAAGGTGTTTCGAATGTCTTACGCCCAGACTTTCAATTATTATTAATAAGAAAGTTATGGAGGTGCAAAATAAAGTTTAACAAGAGATGATGGTACGAAACTTTTCTAGCAAATATGAAGATATAATGTCAGGAAATATGCTGCACCCACAAAGTTTAGAAATCTATTCTGAACAATATTATTAATAAAGTCGTAACGTTTTCCATCGACAGGAGTTTACATAATGTGTTGGTAAAGTCAAGATATATTGACTAACAACTCTTGTTTTGCCACCCGACGCGATAGTGTTGATGACGAAGGCTGATGATGACTGGGGCCAGAGGAGCTCGGTAATAAAGCAGCCAACAGCAAACATCCACACCTGTAATAGAATTTTTCTTTGGTGTCTAATGAACAATATGATACATTAGATTGGTCAAGGTGTGTTTAAGAATCACCACGCTTGGTCTCTTAGTCAGTGTAATGTAAAACACTTGTTGTACTTTGTAGTAGTGTATAGTTGATATATTGTTCAGTAAAACATCTACATACGTGTTTTAGTGAACTCGACTAAACGGCGGGACAGTGCCCATAAATTCTTTACCCTCAAGTTCCTTTACTTACACTCCATTGGAGATATTTAGAGCAGGTGGTCGTGACTTGTACTAGAGGGAAGAGAGAGAGGGGAAGGGGAGGAATGAGAAAGGAGGATAAATGGAGTGAGAGGGGGTCGACAGGCTATAATCAGTGGGAGTGGCATTAGGGTGAGGGTAGGTGTGGAGGACTAGCCAGGCCAGGTATTGACCCTCGGAAAGACAGGTGTAGAACTTTGGCCCCAACACGGGAGAAACACTCTTGGCACAGAATTAGCCCACCCGGGCACAAGTCGAACGACCCACAACGGGGCCTGGGGGGCGAAAAAATAAGAACAGAAAGAAATTAAAAATAGCGAAGAAAAAGGTTATACTGTGTTAATCTACACCACGAAAATGCCGGAAAACCAGCCTTTTAAAGTGAGACAGATTGTATAAGTATGGAAACACAGAAGAAGGCAGACAGAGCATTCCACAGTTTGGCTGTGTGAGGAAGGAAGGATGTACTATAACGGGTTATTCTAGTGTGACCAACATCCACAGAGAAACGGTGGGCACGGCAGGCAAGACGAGTGTTACGAGCCCACGGCCTCGCCGGCGGTACACAGGATGCCAAATCCACCGAACATTGCCCGTTAAAGTACCTATAAAAGAGAGAGAGTGAAGCAGCATTGCGGCGAAGAGAAAGGGAAGAAAGATTGTCAACTAAAGGAGGAGAGTTAATAAGACGAAATGCCTTTGATTCCACCCTATATAACAGTTGGTCAGAAGAAGAGCCACCCCAGATATGAGAGCAGTACTCCAAGTTAGGACGAATGAATCCCTTATATACTTGAAGCAACTGCTCAGGTGTGAAGTAGCTACGGCATCTGTACAGCATTCCCAACTTTCGGGAGGCAGCTTTAGCTATGTTAAGGATGTGTGATTTCCAGGACATTTTGGAAGAAATGGTGAAGCCTAGCATATCTATTTCAGAAATTGGCAGAATGATAGCGTCCTGCAATGTAATTGGTGGGAGATCATCTAATTTAGAAAGTGTAATTGGTTAATACCGAGTTTTATCACTATTTAATTTAACCAAGTTTGTACCTCCCCATTCAGAGATGCTGCACAGATCCGCATTGATAGAAGTAATGATATCAGTTCTAGAAACAGATCTAGTTTGAAAATTAGGAGGAAGGGAAAATGTGAAGAAAAGTGAAGATTAGAATCATCAGCGTAAGAATGGGTAGAATTAGTTGTAGTGTGAATTAAATCATTGATTAAAAGAACGAAGAGAGTAGGTGGAAGAACAGAACTCTGTGGGACACCACTACTGGTAGAGAAAAAGCGAGAGATTGATCCCTCGACAACTGCCATGGATCGGTTCTCAAGGAAGCCAGAGATTAAAAAACAAAGTGGGGGAGAGAAACCATAAGAGGGAAGTTTAAAAAGCAAAGACTTGTGCCATACCTTGTCAAATGCTTTGGAGATGTCGAGGGCCACGACGAACATGCGGTCATTACTTTAAGCCAATACGTCTTGTTTATATATATATATATATATATATATATATATATATATATATATATATATATATATATATATATATATATATATATATATATATATACACACAAGTAAATCACTGTAGGTGCGCGTGTTCGAAGTATATGCTGATAACCACAAGGAAATAAGAAAACACTAAGTAGATTCTTACTTGTGTGATTCACTTACGACGATGATGGGAACAAAAATAAATTTGTACACCTAATAATACATTCTGACGTTTTGAAGTTTTCGACACGGTGTTTGTGTAGCCATGTGGGAGATGTTCCCTTTATTTATTTATTTATTTATTTATTTATTTATTTATTTATTTATATTTATTTATTTATTTTATTTATTTTTACAAAACTTACTTGAAGCATAATTTTGACTGCAAAATCATTTGACATTTATTATAGTGAAACCTATCCATCTTGCCCTCGTGCACCACTAGACCACCCAGCAATGTTTAAACACCAAGGTTGCATAAGATGTGTTTATTCGATTTTTCTACTTTAGTCTCCAGTGGCCAGATGGATTTTTGTACACGCAGTTCCTCGCGGCATGCAAAAGTTCTCCTCAATATATCTGGCTGTTTTTGTGACATGCAACAAGTGGACGACGGGGACTCTGGCGTGCATGATTTGTCAATGGCTTTCAGAAGTTGTCAGGTGAAACTCTTGTACACGATGACGCACCACAGACATGCTCTTCTTTCACTCCGGTATCTCTCACTGTGTGAATTGAAACCCTGTGCATAATCGTCTCTTATAGAGCCCACACACGCGATACCTCGCTTTGCTTTATGATTAGCAAGACCTCCGTTTCAAGTTTTTCCACGAGCGTATTGTCTTTGAATATAGGAAGATGATGTTGCCTCAGGAGTCTGATATCTTCTTATATGAACATGTTTTATATATCTCGTCCTGATGTAGACTGAACTTCTGTTAACTATTATTTAGCTTATTACCTCACATAAAGTAAGAGCGCGGCGGACTAGTGGATACAGCGCTCACTTCCTGTTTCAGGTGGTCATTGGTTCGATTCCAGGCCGCTACTAGCTCACTCAGGTATAAATGGGTACCTAAGTTTACAACTTGTGGGAGTGCATGCTGTCGGGTGCAGTACCGGTCATGCTGCCTCCTTGTGTGCTGAAGGCTTAGTATACATACAGTGTGCTGTATCCACACTGTTCCTAACGGGCAGTCATGTCTATGGGACCCACTTTCACTTTTTCACCTCATATGAAAAATACCTAATATCGCTGCTGCAGCACTGAACATTTGATATATTATTATTATTATTATTATTTTTAGTTGTAGTCGTGGTTGTAGGCAGGTTGCAGGAGTTTAATGTATAAAAGTCTACGGTTTATTGTCTTATGTTCGTTAAAATATAAACGAAACATCTTCCTCAATCTTTTATACACTTATTCCAAAATGTTTAATTATATTTAGCTTCGTAGCTCACTAACGTAAAGAAAATATTCTTGATTAAATAATTTATTTTCAGAAATTTAATACAAGTATAAATTTGGAAAGAGGGGATTGATTTTACGCTATAAATTATATATACATGTAGAGGGTTATACTTTTTTTTAATGAAGGACAGAAATTATATTAGCGTACGAGTAACTCCAGATGCTTCCCTTACCAGTGTTCCCGTGCATGATTTGTTAAGCAATTAAAAGCAGTGTGAAGATTTATTTACACGATGGCTCCTTTTTTATACAAAGTTTAAAAAAAGTTTCCAGTTGACTTAGTAAGACTGTGGCTGTAATTGAATATTAAATTTATTTTAGGATTAGATATATTTTAATAAGGGAAACATATTTGTTTATATTCTTACACCTATATGGGTGACCAGAGTGTATTATGGGTAAGGGAGTGTGTAGATATTGTTAATAATATTAGAGGTAATGATAATTGTTATGCTGAATACTAAAAATAATGTTGGTGATGATTGATGATGATGATGAAAATAACGATGATAACATACCGATAATTAGGTATAAAGTGTTAATGTTCTATAAACCATAATTAATAACACTAATAAGCACATGTATGTATAAGTTATAGTGCCTCGAACAGTGTAGTAACTGTGTTTATGTACCAGTATTGTGATCTGTAGGTTATGTAACACTTTGTTGTTTAATTACTGTGTACATAAACCAGGCCCTTAAGACCCTATGATAATAAATAATAATAGTGCTAAATAATAATAATAATAATAATAATAATAATAATAATAATAATAATAATAATAATAATAATGATAATAATAGAGACACTGTGGGTTGTGTGAGGGGAGGAGGAAGGTTGAGAGAGGGAGATAGGAGGAAGGAAGAAAGATGGAGAGAAGGAGGAGAAAGATAGGAGGAAGAGAGAGGGAGGGGAGGGAAAGAGGGAGGAACATGAGGAAGAAAAGGAGAAAGGAAGAGAGAGGGTGCGAAGGAGAAAGGGAGAGAGTAAGGCAGGGTGTAAGATAGACGGAGGGAAGATATGAAGGAAAATAGAAAGAGGACAAACCTATACTAAAATACCAACCCATATTTTTGTTTAACCAAGACAGGTGCGAATTACACTCAGGTAATTAATTGGGGGTGAAGGGGTGCAGTACAGTATAAAGGGTAACAGATGCAGGTGTGAGGGACAAGGGATAAGGGCTGCAGTATGAGGTGATTCGTGGTGAGGGCTGCGGTAAAAGTAATGCTATTTAAGGTGTAATCAATATTTGGGATTCAATATAAGGCAGTAAGATTAATGATATGAAGGGAACAAACGCAGGTATTAGGTATTAGGGAGATAAGGGGCATTTTTTTTATAAGGAGAATGAAGACGATCGCGAGGAGGGATGATAGGGAGGTGTGGAGGGGAGGTTGTGGAGGGAAGGGTTTGGATGGAAGGAGGGGAGGGTTTGGAGTGGTAGTAGATCTGCGGTATAACTAACTCAGGTAGGGAAGATGCTTGGGATAGTTAGATAATAAAATGGTGGAGAAAGTACCGCTCGATGAGGATGTTGGAGGCCATATTTAGAAAAATAGTAGTAGTAGTAGTAGTTTGTGATAATTATAGTTAGGGTAATAGAAATAGTAGTAGTAATGGTAACAGTATGGTAACAGTAATAACCGGTGATTGGGTGGTAGCTAAAGCGCTGTTTTGGTGGTGATGGTAATAGTGGTAATGATAGTGGTGCTAGTAGTGGTAGTACTAATGATAGTGGTAGTGGTGTTAATTGTAGTGATTGTGGTGGTGGTGGTGTTATTTGTAATGATTGTGGTGGAAGTGTTATTGTGAAAAAAAGTGTGAAACTAAAAAAATGCAGAAACACAAGATTGGCTAATTCTTCATTTCAATTAAAGCGGCCCTCCTCCGCTCATCCGACGGACATTCCCTAATTAAAGACGAAGAAGGCATCCATCAGCTCTGAAAATAGTACTACCATTCTCTGCTCAGTCGAAACACCAATCTGGTTGTCCTGACCATCCAGCAGGTCCCTTAACACCCAAAGCTGACCCACCTCGTCCATCCTCCATCCCGTGATGAGGTAGCTACTGCCATAAAGCAGATGAAAAATAACAAAGCCACAGACCCTGATGAATTCCAAGGCGAGATGTATATAGCAGCAGGACCTTTGCTTACTAGCCATCTCCACTCTCTCCTGGAAAATATATGGGAGGAGGAGGAAATCCCCCAAGCTCTTCAAGACGCCTCCATCGACAGTATTTATAAGAACAAAGGAGACCGGTCAGACTGTGGCAACTACCGCTGGATCTCACTGCTGTCCATAGCTGGCAAGATTATTAACAGAGTTCTCCTAAACGGATATCTAACGGAGGCGGAAAACGTCCACCCAGAATCTCAATGTGGCTTTAGACCATCACGTGGCACCACTGACATGCTTTTTGCTGCCCGACGGATACAGCAAAAGTGCAGAGAAAAGCGTCGTGACTTGTACATGGCCTTCATCGACCTTACTGAGGCCTTCGACTCGGTCAACAAGGAAGCCTTCAGGTGGATCCTCGGTCGTTTTGGTTGACCACCAAATTTAATCGCCATTGTCAAGCAACTCCACGATGGCATAAACGGCAGTGTCCTGCACAATGGCACCCAGTCTGAGTTCTTCCCCATCCAAACGGGGGTTAAACAAGGGTGTGTACTGGCACCAACTCTCTTTTCCATTTTCTTGGCTGCCTTTCATACTCGTGCCAGTGCCAATTAGCCCGCTTGGTTGACATCCAGCACCCGATGAAGGGACTTTTCAACATAAGATGACTCTAGGCAAGAGCAATAGGGTCGGCCGCATCCATCACTCAACTTCAATTTGCAGATGACATCACCCTGGTCACTCACACTGAATACAACCTACAGGATATTTTTAACGCCTACGCAGATGCGTATGGAGACTTCAGGCATAAGATGAACGTAGATAAGACTCGGATTCTTTTTCAGCCTACCTCTGGTTCAGCCACACCTCCACCATCCATCCAAGTTAACGGTACTACCCCCTCTAATTTTATATGTTACCAGTACCTTGGCTACCACCTGTCTACCACCGCGGACATCAATAAAGAGATTCAATATCGGATCAGATGTGCATCTCAAGCCTCATGGCAGATAACGTACCCGTGTCTTCAGTTGTAGGGAGCTGAAATTATCTACAAATGTGCACGTATATCGAGCAGTGGTCCTCTCCGCCCTGTTGTATGGCAGCGAGACATGGGTCGCATACAGGATGCACTTCAAGGCACTTGAAAACTTTCACCAACGTAATCTACGTTCATTCCTCCGAATTCGCTAGGAAGACAAGGTAACAAATGCCAGCATTTTTGTTGACACCAACTGTAGGAGCATCAAGACTGCCATTATCCACGGACAACTACTTTGCACTGGCCATGTTACCCGCATGAACGACAATAGACTGACAAAGCAGCTACTCTACAGTCACCTAACGAATGGTAAACGAAAGGTTGGCGGGCAACGGAATAGGTATAAAGTGCTAAATCGACCCACTCAAGTAGGAGACGATCATTCTTCACCGTAACGCTTTGAGCAGCACCACACAAGATGCCAATACTTATGAGTTAGCCCAACTGCATACCTAGGCAGGCAAGCGCCAGTGCCGCCCCTCCCGCATGTAGATATAACCCTCAACACGTGCCACATCTGTGGACAACCCTGCCGGTCCCGCATCGACTTCGCGAGTCACTTCAGAGCTCACCAACGAAGGTGACATCCTTAATAATTAGTATCATTTTATCATAGCTGAATGATCGTCATACTCGATTTCGAGTGACTGCAAAGTAATAGTAATTGTAGTAGTAATATTAGTAGTAGTAGCTGTTGTGGTAGGTGTAGTGTTAATAGCCGTGGTGATGGTAGTAGGTATAGTGGTAGTAGCTGTGGTGGTAGGAGTAGTGGTAGTAGCTGTGGTGGTAGGTGTAGTGGTAGTAGCTGTTGTGGTAGGTGTAGAGGTGTAGTGGTAGTAGCTGTTGTGGTAGGTGTAGTGGTAGTAGCTGTTGTGGTAGGTGTAGTGGTAGTAGCTGTTGTGGTAGGTGTAGTGGTAGTAGCTGTTGTGGTAGTAGCTGTTGTGGGTAGGTGCAGTGGTAGTAGCTGTTGTAGGTATAGTGGTAGTAGCTGTGGTGGTAGGTGTAGTGGTAGTAGCTGTGGTGGTAGGTGTAGTGTTAATAGCCGTGGTGATGGTAGTAGGTATAGTGGTAGTAGCTGTGGTGGTAGGTGTTGTGGTAGTAGCTGTTATGGTAGGTGTAGTGTTAATAGCCGTGGTGATGGTAGTAGGTATAGTGGTAGTAGCTGTGGTGGTAGGTGTAGTAGGGTGTTGTGGTAGTATTGTTGGTGGCAGGTGTAGCAGTAGTAGTTGTGGTAGTAGTAGTAGGGGGTCCGGGCGGCGTGGGTGTGTTGGGGTGCCTTCCCTGATTTAAAGTGTTATTGGTGGGGATATACTCAGGTTGTGGGAGCGAGAATTTCACAGTGTGTCGATGAACGTTTGATGTCACCTTGAGCATCATCGCCGACGGCTCTTCTCATTCCTTACGACATTAAACGCAAATATTGATCGTGTTCACCGGCGATCTACAAGTAAGCCAGTGAGTGTTTGAATGGTGGGTGGCTGGAGTTGCCAAGTGTCAGTGCCAGTGTGTCGATAGGCCTACCCTAGCAAGGGTGGCATCGCGACTCTCGCCCCTATGGGGCCAAGTGCCTCAAGTAACGGCCACTCCATGTAGTGTCGGCCGACCCAGTGAGTATATATAACTAATGTTACATCAGCGAGACCATAGAAATGGTGGCTATCTCTACCAAAGTGACATAATCAAGTGTTAGGTGTGACAATTCTTGCTCCCAGTGGATTATTCTCATGTGTGGATTATCGCCCACATGGGGGGTGCTCGACACAACCACAAGCGCGCGTATGCCCTTACTACTCGGACACCGCAGGCCAGGCCGTCACCTCTGTGCCTCATACGCATAAGATCTAGTTTCTTCGTCCGTATGGGCCCAATAGCAGAGGTCGGAGGCGGAAATATCTGTCGCCCAAGGTGCTGGTCACTATGCCTGGCAACAGTCTTTGCTGCGTCTGTGCTAGCCCGAACCAAAACTGCACAAACTGTCGTTGTGCGAGAAACAATCGATCATGTGTGGATTGCAGGAAGCTAGACCAGTGTCGGAACCCACGTGGCAGGGAGCCGACACAGGCGGCCACAGTGGATATCGCCGGGACCCAACCACCCGATGATATCCGAAATGATAGCAGTGAGTCTACTCAACTCGAAAATGTAGTACTAATAAATGCTGCTCCCTCAGTAGCAGGTGTCCAGGAGGAGAATGAGAGACAGCCGCCTCAGTGGAAAGGCATGTCGATGGAAAATGCAGGCGTATGGGTCAAAGAAACCTACTCAGAAATTGTCAAGTGGTCGCCCGCTAACTTATTTGAACCACCCAAGTGTGCGGCCAACAAAGAAATGATTCGGGAGAGATGACTTTCTTCATGACTGATTACACTCAGGACCGCTTC
>NW_024713168.1:0-5624 GCF_018991925.1 Homarus americanus | reverse complement strand
TAGCAGCGTGTGGCAATGTTATTACCATATCCCACACGCTTAATTAATGTGCCTGGCGACGTATGGAAGCTGCTAATGTATCACTTGCCATACGTCGTCTATGGTAGTTGACCCGGACCTTAGCTAGGGAGCAGTGCTACCCACCCCTGTGTACATACTCTTATCCAGTAAACCGAACCTACAAAACTATACAGGTGTTTGTGTTCTCTCCTGTATATAGAACTTATTACCCAGAACATCTAACATGGCGCAGTGCGTAGTTTTACTGGATTATTACGAGTGATTAGTGCAAGTTTGTGGAAAGCCGGCTGATGGATCCCCGCCTTGGGTCAACCCCGCGTCATCCCTCGAAGAATTTCGCAACTTTGAGCAGTGCCAGTGACAGTGATTTTCTGTGAAGTGTTTAGTGCATTGTGTGTTTCGTGCCATTCATGTGTGACCTTGTTCGAACGGATTTCCAAGGTATACGGCATGTTCTGGGCATTTGTGGGGTGTAGAGCTCAGCGCACCCTCCTCTGACCGTTTACAGAGAGCGACTGAGCTACTCCTGTCTCCACCCCCCTCCCTCACAGCGCCGCCTCCACCCCCCCTCACAGCTGGGGCGAGATAGACGCTCTGCCTGCCTGGGACACACACATACATGTACTAACACTGGCTGACCGCGCGGTTTCTTATATATATTTTATATATATAACCTACTTATCTGTGTATTTAATTAAATTTTTTGTCTGAAATCTTGTTGATACGACGGGCTGACCGGTCAACACTGATTTAAGACACAGTACACAGAGGAAGTAGTTATGTCTCATGCCTTACGTAGCCGTGGACCCAGCGCCTGGATGAGTCAAGCGGATGATAGTCCCCCAGAGATGGATGACCAGGCTGACCATGACACCCCAGCTCCCACAACATCGCGCAGCCTTTCACCTCAACATTCAGCGTTATCTCCAGAGATAATTGCCTTAATGAAGTTTATGAGAGATGAGAGACGCGAGGATGAAGCTCACAGACGTTTGGCGGATGAGCACAGAAGGCAAGCAGAGGCAGAACGAGACCACCAACGGAGAATGGAAGACAGTGCACGGTTTGAAGCCTTGATATCTCGCCTCACTGTTAACCAAGCCCCTGGCTCTAACACTGCCTCGGTACTGAATGGTTCAGATACCTCATCCATGCTTCCTTCACGCCCCCCAGCCCCACCTAAAGCAGCAGCTCAAACACCGCCCATCTTGGAGCCTGATGTAAATTTCCAGACTTTTCGCGAATGGCGGCGGCGGTGGGCTGATTATGATACAATGGTGGATCTCCAGAGTTTGTCACAGCCTAAACAACCCATCCAGCTGCGTATGTTCAGTCCTGCCTGCGTGTCCAGGAATGATACGCCGCAGGCAACTCAACCCTCGCTGTCTGGTAGAGGAGGCACCGAGTTCACAACGGCACACCAGCGACAGCAGAATGAAGCCTGCGCAGGAGGGAATTGCTTAGCCGCAGACAGATGGCGTGGCGCCTTGACGCTTTTGCATTGCCCTTGCGAGCCTGTGTAGATATGTTTAGCCACCACCAGGCGTGCGAGGAGACGCAGTTGAAGCAGGTGATCCTGATGGGTGTTAAGGACGAGGAACTTGTCCAACGCCTCACCTCCCTCGACTCTTCCTCTTCTCTTCAGGATGTGCTGACGATATGTCGCTCCTATGAGGCTGCCAGGTGTGCCACCTCTGCCATCCGTGCTCCCCCTACAGCTGTACGCGCTGTTTCCCGGTACAAGAAGGACAAGAAGTCTGCTCCTACGCCTTCGCCCACCACGTCCACGCCCGGTTCATTTTGCAACAACTGTGGTAAGCAGCACGGAACACAGGTATGTCCAGCTGCTCAGTCTACCTGCAACAGTTGTGACCGTATGGGCCACTGGTCGCTCACAGTGCGGTGCCCAGCTAAGTACGTACAGTGCAATGTGTGCGGTCGTCTGGGCCACTATGACAAGTGTTGCCCTACCCACGAACCCAAGGGATAGCGTCGGCGGAAGCTTCGGCGCCCTTCTACCAGTGAGGGCCGCCCACAGTCGCCAAATCAGAGGCACGACGACCCTGGACAAAGCCCGACCCATTTTAGGAGGGTGTACTCCTCGCATCCCAGGACCAAAGTCCCCCAGTACATCAGCGTCATCGTGACCTACGGCGGTGTGTCATCCCGTCTTCAGATGTTGCCCGACACCGGCGCTGATGCTACAGTCATCGGTCCCCAGCATTTGCGATGCTTGGGGCTCTCTCTAAGCGATCTAGGACCGCCTCCCGAGGACCTCTGCTTTATGGCAGATGGTTCACAGATGGCCCCAGCCCTGGGTTCACTCTATGCACATGTCACCCTTGGCAACAGGTCGTGTCAGGCCTGGATTGACGTGCATAATGGTGTCCTGACTCCCTTGCTGTCCTACAGACATTGTCAAGAGTTGGCCATCATCTCCCAGGACTTCCCAACACCGATTCTCGAGGTAAATTACGCCAACAGGGTGCATGAAGGGAGCAGCAACTACCCTGCTGCCGCCCTACCCCTACCTCTGGCCAGTGACACCTCTCCTTCGGTAGTTGTCCCTGCTGCATCACGTCCCCACGCCCTGGCTCGCCTTCACGACAGTCACCGTGGAGCTGAGGCCACCAAACGACGTGCACGACAGACTGTGTTCCGGCCTGGCATCGACCCCGACATCTCCAACGCTGTCCAGGTGTGTAAGCCCCGCCACGTATTACAACCCAGCCAGCAGCAGGTACCCTTCATGAGTGACGACAACCCCACCCGCCCCTTTGAGTCTGTGTCGGCCGACTTTTTCTGTGTGTCAGGAAAGTCCTTCCTGGTTATCGTCGACCGTCTCTCTGGTTGGCCGGTTGTCATCAAGGGCGGTAACGACACGACGTCTGCCGCCACCATCAGCAAGTTCCGCCACTACTTCCGTGACGTGGGCGTTCCTGTACGCCTGCGAACCGACGGAGGGCCTCAGTTCACAAGCCGGGACTTTGCTGTGTTCCTCGACCGATGGGGAGTCCGGCATGTGTTGTCATCGCCCCATTACCCGCAGTCCAACGGCCACGCTGAGGCTGCTGTCAAATCCCTGAAGCACCTCATCCTTAAGGTGGCCCCTTCTGGGAACATTGACTGCGAGGCCTTCGACCGGGGTCTTCTTGAACTCCGCAACACACCCAACTACACCGGACGCCCCCCTGCCCAGGTTTTGTATGGACGCCCCCTTCGTTCTTGTGTCCCTGCTCACCCTCAATCCTTCTCCAAGGAGTGGCAGGCCAAGACAGAGGATTGTGATCGCCGAGCCGCCGAACATGTTCAGGACGTCGTCGCCCGCTACAACGACCACGCCAGTTCTCTCCCCAGGTTGAGTGTCGGCACCCAAGTCCGTGTTCAGGACCCGACCTCCCTACGTTGGGACAAAGTAGGCGTAGTCATGGGTCTCGGCAGGTCACGGGACTACCAGGTGCGGTTACCCAGTGGTCGTGTGTGGTGGAACCGCTTTCTCCGCCCTGTAACATTTCTTCTGCTGGCCCTCTGCCAATTAAGTGCTGGAGTCCCATACCCTTCCCAGTGATGAAGTCCTCGGACGCCTGTAGAACGGATCCAGAAGAGAAGGTCCGCTCAAGACTTTGCTATGAGCGTATAGGGGAGGGAGGTGTATGTATATTATGTATGCTGGATTATGTATTATATGTATATTATGTATGTGCTCCATTTATATTTATTCAGTTTAGCTTGTAGCAGCGTGGCAATGTTATTACTATATCCCACACGCTTAATTATCAGCCTGGCGACGCATGGAAGCTGCTAATGTATCATCATTTTGCCATACGTCGTCTATGGTAGCTGACTAGACCTTAGCTAGAGCAGTGCTACCCACCTCTGTGTACATACTCTTATCCAGTAAACCGAACCTACAAAACTATACAGGTGTTTGTGTTCTCTCCTGTATATAGAACTTATTACCCAGAACATCTAACAGTGTTATTAACGTGTCCATGTCATGTTCGTAATTAATAAAGAGTTGTAACGAAGCGGTGTTTGAGAAGTCGCCTTCAAGAACGTAATAGATGTGTATTGACATAGAAGATACGATAAGTGTACTGACAGTGTAAATAACTATCACGGCCACGCTACCAAAATCTTCCTCTCTTTATACTGTACTCTCTTACTAAATATTTTCCTATATATATATAAATATCTTTCTTGCAAGATCCGTTTCATTACACATCACACACACACACACACAAACACATAGGCAACCCCCGAGTTACATCACACACAGACAGCCCCTAGGTTACATCACACACACACACACACACACACACACATAGGCAACCCCCGAGTTACATCACACACAGGCAGCCCCTAGGTTGGCAATCCCACACACACACACACAGACAACCCCCGGCTTACATCATGCCACACACACACACACACACACACACACACACACACACACACACACACACACACACACACACACAAACATGCACACACACATGGTAGGCATCCCCTGCCACATCACACACAGACAGCCCCTGGCTTCATCACACACACACACACACACACACACACACACACACACACACACACACACACACACACACACACACACTTAGGCAACCCCTGAGCATCACACACTGACCATCACCACCACGACCTCTATCTGCAAATTTGCAAGAAGCTTCTACACCATCCTCGACACTGGCTCCTACTACCACCTGAGGATCCCTAGTCCGAGAATTGCTGTCTGACACACAACCGCATCCAGCCCATATACGCCAAAAATGTCCGGATCGCTATAAGAACAGCCCAGTCCCAACCATTGTAAAAAAATTATCAATAACTTGTAATAAACCAGTGTATTCACTCCCAGTAAACACTACTCCTTGCACTGTCACTATGTTGAAATGAACTGTAGTTTGAGCTTTTCCTTATCTAGTTATTATATGTCTTATTTGTGTCACTTATGTTACCTGTATATTATTTGTAATTCGTAACCCATTCCCCAAATATGTAACTGTATATTTTCAGCCTTCTGGCTGCCAAGCTCTTTCAATAAACCGTTAATTATTATTATTATTATTATTATTATAGGCAACCCCCGAGTTACATCACACACAGACACACACATAGGAAACCCCGAGTTACATCACACACAGACAGCCCCTAGGTTACATCACACACACACACAGACAGCCCCCGGGTTACATCCCACACACACACAGACAGCCCCCGGGATACATCCCACACACGCACACACACACACACACACACACACACACACATAGGGTAAGGAATGGAACCAGTGTTAGACAGAGGTGAACAGTGGTGAACAGTGCTTAAGTCAGTGAGAACAATTCAACAGTAACAGTAGTACCCAAGTCAACCTTCACACAGTGAGGTCCCAGGTACCCAGTGATAACGGCTCTTGAGACCCAAAAACCAGCGATGTGTTAATCCGTCTACGATAGGAAGGCCTGGAACCACACCTCACTCATATAACACCATCTTTGAGGGAATTACTACACCACGTGAGGCCCCTCATAACACCATATGTGAAGGAGTTACTACACCACGTGAGGCCCCTCATAACACCATCTGTG
>NW_024713167.1:0-29153 GCF_018991925.1 Homarus americanus | reverse complement strand
GGGAGCTGTATGAAATAGCTGTAAAGATAAAGAGCTTCCAATATACTGAAGGCCACCACACAGTGTATATTAATAGTAAGTGTTGTGATACATCACATACTTAATGTAAGACAAATACAATGATAAACTGTGTCAGGTAAATGAAAATACAGCAAGCTCTTAAAATTTGTGAGGTTTTGGATCTCCAAAATAATATGAATAACTTGTTGCCCTTAGGACAATTATTTTTTTTTTTTTACCTGTATTGTGTACACATATACACTACAGGTAAAAATTACTATTAATATAAAATAAATGGCTCCCTGTCGGCTGATAACAAATTAATCCACAGAGCATTGTTGGGCATTGTATGGTTGAGGACAACAAACTGCTGTGTTATCTGTGCAGGACCAACACCATTGTCTCCTGTACAACATAGTATACCCAACAGAACCCTAAGACGGCGCACCATAACAACAACATTATATATTCTCTCAACAGCTCTGCCTACAGCTTATTCGTGGGAACAGATGGACTTGACCGTCAACTGTAAGACATAATAGAACTCACTATGAAGGGATCTCAAGAAGTACTTCTTTGGAGTGAAAAAAGAACTCGACCGATGACGGTAGAACACTCGCTTCAATCACACAGACGGTAGTACCAACTCTTGTCCATGTGGTGATGATTGTCTCACTTACGTGCCTGGCATTATTATTATTTTATTAACCATTTCTAGTTGATTTAGTGCCATAAGCTGGTAAAAATTGGGGAGCTGGCATGAAATAACAGCAAAGATAAAGAGCTTCAGCCATACTGAAGACACCACATGCAGGTATTATTTATCAGTAATAGTAAGTGTTGTATACATCTAAATACATAATATGAATGAATACAATGATAAATACAATAAATCAGGTAAATATGAAATACAGCAAGCTCTAAAATTTGTGAGTTTGGATCTCCAAAATGGCCGCCAGATAACATATAGGACAATTATTTTTTTTTACTACTTTTATTGTGTGCAGACACATATACACTACAGGTAAAAAGAAATTACTGTGTATAAATAAATGGCTCCCTGTCTGACTGATAACAAGTGTCTAGACGACTGTTAGGTATGATTGAGAGTTAACAAGAAGGCTGCTGTGTTATCTACATACCCAGGACGACACCATTGTCTCCATAATACCTTTACCAGAGTATACTTAGCAGAACCTAAGACAATATACCATATAACAACATTATATTCTCTAACAGCTCTGCCTACAAAAAGCAATGCATTAGAACAAGATGGACTTGACACGTCAACTGTCGGGCTTCTGGAGCTCACTGAAGGGATCTCAAATGTTAAGCACTTCTTTGGAGTAAGAAAAACTCGACCGATGGCGGTAAAATTTTCTTGAAATCACACAGAGCCGGTAGTACAACTCTTGTCCATGTAGTGATGATTGTCTGCCCATTACTTGTATTATTATTATTTTTATTAACCATTCCTAGTTGATTTAGTACCATAAGCTGGTAAAGTGGGAGCTGTATGAAATAGCTGTAAGATAAAACTTCAATATACTGAAGACACCACATGCAGGTATTGTTATCAGTAATAGTAAGTGTTGTATACATCTAAAATACCTTAATGTAGGAACCATGTCACAATGATAAAATACAATAAATCAAATTAAATGAAATACAGCAAGCTCTTAAAATTTGTGAGGTTTTGGATCTCAAAATGGCCATGAATAACCTGTATTGCCCTTAGGACAGGTATTTTCTTTTACCTGGTATTGTGCAGACACACACTTACTGGGTAAAAGAAATTACTAATAATATAAATAAGCCAGCTCCTGTCACGACTGATAACAAGTGTCACAGACATTACCAGTGGGTATGGTTGAGGATTAACAAGAGCTGCTGTGTTAGCAGCGCTCACATGCAGGACCAACACCATTCATCTCTGTACAACACTGAGTATACCCAACAGAACCTGAACATATACCATAACATATTATATTCTCTCAACAGCTCTGCCTACAAATATTGGGAACAAGATGGATTTTGACCGTCAACTAATCGAACATATTGAACTCACTGAAGGAATCTCAAGTATTACTTCTTTAGATGAAAGAACTTCGACCGTGTGTTAAAGTACAACCAATCCTAGAATAGTACCAACTCTTGCTCCATCGTGATTGTCTCACTTGCCTTATTATTATTATTTTTATTAACCATTCCTAGTTGATTTAGTACCATAAGCTGGTAAAGTGGGGGAGCTGTATGAAATAGCTGTAAAGATAAAGAGCTTCAATATACTGAAGACACCACATGCAGGTATTGTTATCAGTAATAGTAAGTGTTGTATACATCTAAAATACCTTAATGTAAGACAAATACAATGATAAAATACAATAAATCAGGTAAATGAAATACAGCAAGCTCTTAAAATTTGTGAGGGTTTGGATCTCAAAATGGCCATGAATAACATTTGCCCTTAGGACAACTATTTTTTTTTACCTGTATTGTGTGCAGACACATATACACTACAGGTAAAAGAAATTACTGTGTATAAAATAAATGGCTCCCTGTCCCGGCTGATAACAAGTGTCCACAGACATTGTTGGGTATGGTTGAGAGTTAACAAAGAGCTGCTGTGTTATCTACCTTGCAGGACCAACACCATTGTCTCCTGTACAACACTGAGTATACCCAACAGAACCTAAGACAATATACCATAACAACATTATATTCTCTCAACAGCTCTGCCTACAGCTTATTCGTGGGAACAAGATGGACTTGACCGTCAACTGTCGAACATATTGAACTCACTGAAGGAATCTCAAGAGTATTACTTCTTTGGAGTAAGAAAGAACTCGACCGATGACGGTAAAATTTTCTTCGAAATCACACAGACGGCAGTACAACTCTTGTCCATGTAGTGATGATTGTCTCACTTACATTACTTGTATTATTATTATTTTTATTAACCATTCCTAGTTGATTTAGTACCATAAGCTGGTAAAGTGGGGGAGCTGTATGAAATAGCTGTAAAGATAAAGAGCTTCAATATACTGAAGACACCACATGCAGGTATTGTTATCAGTAATAGTAAGTGTTGTATACATCTAAAATACCTTAATGTAAGACAAATACAATGATAAAATACAATAAATCAGGTAAATGAAATACAGCAAGCTCTTAAAATTTGTGAGGGTTTGGATCTCAAAATGGCCATGAATAACATTTGCCCTTAGGACAATTATTTTTTTTTTACCTGTATTGTGTGCAGACACATATACACTACAGGTAAACGAAATTACTGTGTATAAAATAAATGGCTCCCTGTCCCGGCTGATAACAAGTGTCCACAGACATTGTTGGGTATGGTTGAGAGTTAACAAAGAGCTGCTGTGTTATCTACCTTGCAGGACCAACACACTGTAGTTTGTTTATCTCGCAGTACTCAACTGCCTTTCGTCCCTCGGTGTACCCCCATCAACAAAAACGTGTTTTGCGTTGACAGATGAAGCAGCTACGAGGGACTGCAGGTCCTTAGAGGGTCGGCACAAGTGGAGTACAGTCATACCACAAGATGCCATTGAACTGGAATTTGCAGAAATTTGGTCCGAGACAAAAATGAAAGCTTATCTGGGTGGAGAGGAATTGAGACGATTCTTTGGTAAGTATGAAAACTTTTATTCTTGATGTCATCTGTTGCTTTTAAGAGTTCTTTATTATGGTTGGAGGTAGAGGTATTGATGCACACACACACATGTAACTTCCTCTGAAGACTCACATGTAATTAGGGAATTACCAGATATTGTTAAAAAACTGTGTCTTAGTTGACTTCTCTGAGATGGGTGGACGGATACAGGCAATTATATGTACAGAGAGGCCGGCCACTTGATCTGGGACTGAGGGCTGTGAGCTTGAGAGCAGTGTTAGAGATGGTGTTTAGATCTGTTAGGAGTGAAGGGGTCTCTCAGGCTACTGCTCAGTGGTAGATCAGCAATGTGTGGTGTCCAGCTAAAGACTGACTAGCTATACCAGGGCAGTGTAGAGTATACCCAAGACAATATACCATAACAACAGCATTATATTCTCTTAACATCATTGTCTCCTGTACAACACTGAGTATACCCAACAGAACCTAAGACAATATACCATAACAACAGCATTATATTCTCTTAACATCATTGTCTCCTGTACAACACTGAGTATACCCAACAGAACCTAAGACAATATACCATAACAACAGCATTATATTCTCTTAACATCATTGTCTCCTGTACAACACTGAGTATACCCAACAGAACCCAAGACAATATACCATAACAACAACATTATATTCTCTTAACATCATTGTCTCCTGTACAACACTGAGTATACCCAACAGAACCTAAGACAATATACCATAACAACAGCATTATATTCTCTTAACATCATTGTCTCCTGTACAACACTGAGTATACCCAACAGAACCTAAGACAATATACCATAACAACAGCATTATATTCTCTTAACATCATTGTCTCCTGTACAACACTGAGTATACCCAACAGAACCTAAGACAATATACCATAACAACAGCATTATATTCTCTTAACATCATTGTCTCCTGTACAACACTGAGTATACCCAACAGAACCTAAGACAATATACCATAACAACAACATTATATTCTCTCAACAGCTCTGCCTACAGCTTATTCGTGGGAACAAGATGGACTTGACCGTCAACTGTCGAACATATTGAACTCACTGAAGGAATCTCAAGAGTATTACTTCTTTGGAGTAAGAAAGAACTCGACCGATGACGGTAAAATTTTCTTCGAAATCACACAGACGGCAGTACAACTCTTGTCCATGTAGTGATGATTGTCTCACTTACATTACTTGTATTATTATTATTTTTATTAACCATTCCTAGTTGATTTAGTACCATAAGCTGTTGAAGCCCAGTCTTGTACAGAAGTAAACGTTAATAGTTTATTATGGTGTTTTAGTATTGCCCAAATTTCACCACATTGTAGTATTAGATCTAATTATTCCTTTGCAGCATCATGGATAAATAAAATTACAATTTTGAGCTGCCAGTCCCTCTTGTGCAGGGGTGGCCAGCCTTTTGTGTGATGTGATCTACTTTTTCCACAGTTACCCTGACTCGATCTACCAGCCTAATATTCACCCATTGCCACTAAATACAGAGAGAGAGTAAACAAATAATATTTTTCAATAATTGTTAGGATATATTGTTAACATGACAAAATCATAAACTTACTTTAGTAATGAGATGGTTAGCACTGCATGTGGTGCAAGAGATTGGTCCTAGAGCAGGGCTGGGGAACCTACTGTAAGTGTCCAAGGTGGCACATGGCTGTACATGATGCTGGGAGTGATTAGTTTTTTATACAAGTGTTGGCTGGGGGATCATGTGAGTGGACAAATGTTTTAAAGTCCCTGCAGGTCAAATCAGTATTCAGGTAGTGACAGAAGTGAACGGTTGGCGTTGGTTTCGTTCTGCTCATAGTTTTTCTTGTGTTGTTTGTTAGTGAACATTGAATTGTTTTTAATTTTTTGAACATGTTTCTTAAAATTGATAGTAGAAACATGATAGAATCTAGTCTCATTAAACATACCGAAGCATTCAACATGAATTTGAGTAATGGCATGTACAAACTGGACAATTTTGTAATTAAGAAGATTTGTAACCAGGTGAGAAGGTTGGGTCACCTTACCCTCTGACCTGACTACCAACCGTTGCGGTGCTATTTAAAGATTAGTAAGGTCATTACCTAATACCTGACCATTGTGGACCTGGTCTCACCCTCCTCTGTATATATACACCTTGTTTTGTATTTCTCTTTAGTCTGTACTCACCCCTGGGAACTACGTGTTTTCTTCTTTCCTTGTGGTTATCAGTATATATATATATATATGACCATACCGAGCTATTGGAAAAAGTTCATGTTAGACTACTGTTTTGATAACCTGAGACGTGAGCGTTCTGATCTTCAAGCCAAGATAGACCACAAATTGGCACTCCTTATTAGAAATAGTGATTGGACTAAGGATGCCAATAACAACTGTGTAGTGAATCTCTCCTCGAAACAACTAGACAATGATACCTTGTGTGCCCTCGGCTATGGTTTAAGTTTTGATGGTTCTAACAAGGGAGTCGACAGTGTTGACATAGCCAGAGCATTTTGCAATTTGGAGAAATTCAGTAATTTGACAAGTGAAGAAGTGAACATGTGTAAAGGTGTCGTGTATGCATCTATGTCCAAGCCTTGTGTTCCAAACTGTCCAGAAAGATTCACCAAAGCAATCCAAGCCCTTAAGAAAAATAAGGATCTACATGTCACTAAAGCAGATAAAGCCAACACAGTAGTGATCTTAAACAAAGATGACTATATCTCTAAAATGAATGACCTCTTATGTGATACCACAACATATTCTAAACTTATAAATAATCCTCTCAACACTGTCAACACCCAGTTCAACAAAAAACTGAAGTCCCTATTGAGAGGCAAAGCTACGCTCATTAAACATCTTACTTCAACGTCCCCTCCACTGCCATACATGTACGGTGTAATCAAGACCCACAAGCCCAATAACCCAGCAAGACCCATCATTAGTTTTAAAGGTCAATTTTATAAAATTATTCAAAATGGGTTAAGCTTTTTACTAAATTCCCTTTGAAGTTAAGGGGGCTGACATTTTACCCTCAATATCAAGAATAATATGGGATTCAAGGATAAAATTCTGCACACTCACACACTGCGATTTTAAACTGGTTGCTGATGTAACGCTACTTTTACAAAGGTTCTGAAGGATGACGCATTAGAGTTCTCATGATTCCCGACAATATTCTCACTGTCTGTCTCGAAAGACGACTTCATCGAACTCATCAAACTATGTACAAGGATTGCAAATTGAATTAATGAATATTATGCTCAAAATTGGTATGGCAATGGGTAATTCATCACCTGTATTAAGCAACCTATATATGAATTTCTTGAAAAGAAAACTATTACAATATTTACCACCCTCAGCAGTTCAAGCTTTTAGATATATGCTGGATGATGTATTATGTTCCCTGGCCATGTAATGAGGACCTAAAAGCTTTACCACAACAATTAATACCCTAGTTTCTCGACAAATTACTGTGAATTAGAGTAAGACTAAATGTTATTTTGCATTGCTCTGATACACAGAATAGGTAATACTTTGCTCAGTATTTATAGAAAACCACCAATGTGTGTTCACATTCACATTATTCTGCCCACCATAATAAAGTCAAACAGTCAGTATTTTCAACAATGTTTTTAATGCGGTTCTGGAGAATTTGCAGTCCCGAATTCATCGATGAGGAATACAAATATATATATAATATTGGCTCAAACCTAAATACCCTAGATCTTCACAGACAAAATGCTTAAACATTACTAAGAAAACTTTTACAGAACTGACCCCAAGCCCACCCATGACCATAAGCAATATCCACATTAACATTTGCCGTACCCTCACACATTCCTGCACAGCTAAAAACCTGAAACGCCAATGTGGCATTTAAAAAATTCTCATGCACTGTTAAACAAATGTTAATCAAGAATTTCAACAAACACAATTGGTTGCATTTATAAAGTTCTTGCAAGGAATGTAATATAAGCGACGAAACAGACAGGTAAAAGATCTTGCACCAGAATTAAACAACACAAATACAGTGTTAGGACAGGTTATGGAATTCAATGCCTGTTTGTTCATTTGAGGGACAACAAGCATTGCATTGACTGATAATGCCTCCTCAATATTACCATGTGTCAATTGGACAGTAGAACATCATAGACCCAGTTTTATTAAACATGGTAACCAAGCATTCAAATTATGAATTTGAGCAACCCGTACGTACAAGCTGGACAATTTTGTAATTGAAGATTTAGGATCAGGTGAGAAGGCCGGTTACTTGGACCATCTGACGACCAACAAACTATTGTGTGCTATTTAAAGATTAGTAGGTCACACGAATACCTGGACCACGTGACCTGGTCTTCACCTCCTCTGTATATATACACCTTGGATTTGTATTACTTTCTAGTCTGTATCACCCCCGAAGATGTGAATTACACGAAAAGCGCTTGTGAACTTCGTTTTCTTTCTTTTCCTAGAAATATCAGATATATATATATATATATATATAACACAACACACACACACACACACACACACACACACACACACACACACACACACACTATATATATATATATATATATATATATATATATATATATATATATATATATATATATATATATATATATATATATATATATATATATATATATATATATATATATATATATATATATATATATATATATATATATATATATATATACATATGCTACAAATATGCAAAAAGTATTTGTCACTTATTGCTTGGCTGTCAAGACTAGTCTGTGTGCCAGGATAGGGAAGTGTCAGAACATCTCTTTAATTAAACTAGACATGACAACTCTAACTAACACACGAGGAAAATAAGACCACTAATGACGTAAAACAAAAAATAAAACGTGAAAAATTCAACACTTACGCTAGCAGGTGTAGTTTACCCACTGGGTGATGACGAATTTTGGTGGGATGATCACGCCACCCTGGCACCCGGCACTGTCCTTGCACTCCTGGCACTGTCTCACCCACAGTGTCCTGCACCCTGACAGTGTCCTGCACCCTGGGCACTGTCTCTGCACCCTGCAAAACAACACAACCACACTTTGGAGTGGTCAATCTCTGAGGAAAATTACGATAGCCACGACTTGCCAATCACAGCAGCCATACGCATAACTGGCAAGAAAAATATAACATACAATATGTGGAGACTATACATACAAAAAGAAATACCCTAGCCCAATTGCTGAAAGACAAGCACTTGGTGGTTAAAGGCTACTCTGCTGAGAGGGGTTCTCTAAGGTACCTATGACAAAAGCTCATGGTGGTGAGAGTGCTCACCTACTTTCAGTGCAGCATTTCCAGATCTGTGAAAAACACGACAATGACAAATATTATTGTGCTGTTTCTCCAGCAATATCAACTTTAGGGCAGCACACAGTACAGTGTGGGACAGCAATAGTGGGGCAGTGACACAGCACAGTGTGGGGACAGTATGTGGGGCAGACACAGGCACAGTGTGGGGACAGTATAGTGTAAAGGTGACACAGCAGTGTGGGGACAGTACAATAGTGTAGGGAAAGTGACCTAGTACAGTGTGTGGGGACAGTACAGCAGTGTAGGGCAGTGACCCAGCACAGTGTGGGGACAGCACAGAGGGGGCAGGGACACAGCAGTGTGGGGGACAGTACAGTAGTGTGGGGGGCAGTGACACAGTGGCTAAGTGTGGGGACAGCACAATAGTGAAAGGGTGACACAGGCACAGTGTGGGGACAGTACAATAGTGTGGGCAGGACCCAGAAACAGTGGACAGTACAATAGTGTGGGGCAGTGACAGAAAGGGGGACAGGCACAGAAGTGTAGGGCAGCACACAGTGCATACAGTGGGACAGTACAACAGTGAGGGCAGTGACACAGCACAGTGGACAGCAAGAGTGCAAGTGACACATAGTGTGTGTGGACAGCAGTAAAGGCAGTGACAGCAGTGTGGGGACAGCACAGGCAGTAAGCAGTGACACAGTACAGTGTGGGACAGCACAGTAGTGTGGGACAGGCACAATAGTGTGGGGCATTGACATATACAGTGGTGTAAGCAGTGATACAGCATAGTGTGGGACAGCACAATAGTAAAGACACAGTACAGCAGGGGACAGCACAGAAAGACACAGCACAGTGTGTGGGGACAGTACACAGTGTGGGCGGTGACACAGCACAGTGGGGACAGCACAGCAGTAAAGGCGGACACAGCTAGCGTGTGAGATTGCCATAGTGGGGGCAGTGACACAGCACATGTGAACAGTACAGCAGTGTAAGAAGTGACACAGCACAGTGGGGACAGCACAGCAGTGAGGGCAGCGGACACTGTGCCGGCGGGGACAACAGTGCGGGGGCGATTGTGCACAGCGTGGGGGACAGCACAAGAAAGTGTAAAAGCGACACAGCACAGTGTGGGGACAGCACAGTAGTGTAAGGCGATTAATGGCACAGCGTGGGGACAGCACAGTAGCAAGGCGATCACTGTTACTGGCGTGGGGACGAGTACAGCAGGGGTGGGGGCAGCGACACGCGGAAACGGTTAACAATATGTGCTAAGCGACTACTGTTACCGCAGTGTAGGGCAAGCGATCACAGCAGTGCGGGGATCGTTACCAACAGTGTGATTGTTAACAGCAGTAAAGCAGCGATTACTGTTAATGCGCGTGACAGCACAGCAGTGTAAGCATGACATCAGCATTAAGTGAACGTTATCAATAGCAAGCAAGCGATCACTGGCACAGAAAGTGCAGGGCAGCGACACAGCACAGCAGTAAAGGCGATCAATGGCTACTAAGCGTGGGGACAGCACAGAGTAAAGGCGATCACTGTTAACAGCGTGAACTGTTAACAGCGTGGAAGGTTAACGCCCGCACAGGTGGGGACAGCACAGCAGTATGGGGGCAGAAAGACACAAGGGCTATGTGGTGCACAGCACAGAAAGGTAAGCAGACACAGCACAGTGTGAGACAGTACAGAAAGGTAAGCACAGCAATAAGTGTGGGGACAGCAGAGGGGAAAGTGACACAGCATTAAGTGTGTGATGCGCAGTGTAAGTGATTACTGGAAACAGAGTGTGGGGTGACACAGCACAGTGACAGCACAGAAAGTGTGGGGGAAAGTGACTATCACACAGGGGGACAGCACAGCAGTGCAAGGACACAGCACAGTGTGGGGACAGCACAAAAGTGGGGCAAGGACACGTTAACAGTGTGACAGTACAGCAGGTAAGCAAGTGACACAGCACAAGTGTGGGACAGCACAAAGAAAGGTGAGGGGCTAAGTGGATACTGGTGCTACTGCGTGTGGGGGACAGAGTGTGGGGGCGGCAGGATACAGCAATAAGTGTGGGGGGATGAAAGTACAGCAGTGTGGGGTAGAAAGTGACACGGCACAGTGTGGGGACAGCACAGTGAGTGAAAGTAGTGACACAGCACAGTGTGGGGACAGCACAGAGGTGGGGCAGTGACACAGCACAGTGTGGGGGACAGTCCAAGAGTGTGAGGGCAGTGATACTACACAGTGTGGCAGTGACACAGCACATGGTGGGGGCAGTGACAGCACAGTGTGGGGCAAGACACAGCACAGCAAGCAGTGACACAGCACAAGTGTAAAGGTGATTACTGCTACTAAGTGTAAGCAAGTGACACAGCACAGGGACAGCAGCAGTGTGGGGCAGCGACACAGCACACAAGTGTGGGGGACAGCACAGCAGGGCAAAGGAAAGACTGCGCACAGTGTGATCAGTCCAGTGAAAGCGTAGGGCAGTGACAGCACAGCAGGGGGCAGCGACACAGCACAGCAAGGCGACGTTAACAGCAGAAGCAGCGACCACTGCTAACAGTGTAAGCAGTGACAGCACAGTGTGGGGCAGTGACACAGCACAGGGGGCAGTGACACAGCACAGTGGGGGACAGGCACAGTGTGTGGGGCAGTGACACAGCACAGTGTGGGGACAGCAGCAGTGTGGGGCAGTGACACAGCACAGTGTGTGTGGGGGACAGCAGTAGTGTGGGGCAGTGACACACAGCAGTACAGTGGGGGGACAGTACAGTAGTAAAGTGACACAGTACAGTAGTGGGGCAGTGACACAGTACAGTGGGGGACAGTACAGAGTTTGGGGACAGTACACAGAAAGTAGTTGAAGGGTCAGAATCAACATATTAGCTGACATAGATTCAGAAACACTCATCCACATCATCTGGGTAAAACTACATCCGATCATCCACATTTCAACGAGCTGTATGTCGACACTTACCAGACCTCTCCTGTAATATTTCGAGTCGGTAATGGGTTCGAGTCATTTCTGCTTCCACTAACCCTGACTACTGATGCCGAAAAATTAGCCACATATTTGCCACGAGAACTCACCTGAAAATAAAAATAAATAAATAATTTTCCTTCACTGAACAACAACAAGATAGGCTCAGGTGAAGATTAGGCACCCCAATTTATTTCAGCTGATGATAACACTGACTGCCTGGGGAGGAAGGTTACTGTACACTCTGTTGGGATGATTAAAACCTTAATGCTAACTTCAACCTCAGTTAGTTTAGATAATTGTACACAAGAGAGCTGTTGTTCACAATGTACAGTACACACACTGGGTCAACGTACCATCATATCAGTTGTCTTTAATAATTGCCCTCTCCACAGTGCCGGAGCTTCACTTGCCGGGATCATTGATAAAGATGTCTGGTTTGCCGTGCAGGCACGTGATCTACAAGAGACAGTAGTGTGTGGCGTGGTCCGATTTTTGTAATTTATGGGTGCTGAGCACCTCCCATGACTCCATACATCATTCTTTATTATTGTTTTGCCTACACCCCAAATTGTTATTATATTTCTGTAGGGCAGTGGACTGCTGTGGGAGGGACATAAAAATTGCGTACACTGCCTCCATTCCCACGCATAAAGTTTTTTTGCAGTCTATAACTAATACTGCATGAGCCATTGGTCTTCTTGTATCTTCTTAAGATGCTTATCTACACCAAGGGCCAAGTCTTCATGGAACACTTCCAATGCACTGCCCATTTCTTCAGTTGTTGATTGAAACAAACAAACAAACTTATCTTACCACAAATGTGTATATGAAGAAATACATACAGTGTTAGTGTTGTGTTTAGTTGGCATTAGGTGTGTTGTGTTAATGTTAAGTTAGCATTAGGGTGTGTTGTGTTGTAACGACCACGGTCATACACGTCAGTTAACGCCAAAAATCAAATGATTCATATTACGCCAATACCCACAAAACATGTGACTTGTTTTATTTTGAGTCCTCCATCTGAGGAGTCTGTTTTCATTTAAGACGCTTCTGTTATCCCATTTTTCTGACTTACTGAAACCAACCTCTATAAAACGAAATTGAATGTGAGAGGAACACCTTTTGTTTGAGTCAACTTAGATATGTCTGTTTACAGTTGGAACATTCAAGATCCATTGTGAGTGGTGTTGAACGCTTAACTGTCTCTTATTGTTAGTAAGACGTGTCGTAAGCTAGTGATGAGTTTGCCAGCTAGAGTGGCGTATTTAGGTCGTCCGTGGGGATACCCATGAGTTTGATCGCTACTGAAGTTGTAGTATTTGACGCCTGCATCAGAGAATCTGATGTTTATAGTTTAGTTAGTGTCAGTTGTTTATTTAAGAAAGACATTAATTTCTGTGAATTCTGTCAACCGTATATAATCTCCAAGATCTAACGCTTCCCTGTGAATAGGTCTTGTTCGCAGAATTGATGTTATCAACGTATATTCCACCTTTTCCTGGCAAGCTCAACTCTCTGATTAGATTATATGAATAGACATAGGAAATTACCCTGATCAGGAACACCGGAGTTCATAAACAAGTATACGGTAATTCAAAATGGTAGAGAAGGTATGTTGTTGGTAAGATCGACGGTATGAATACGGAGGCCTGCTGCCCCGCCGGTGCACGTATATACCTCTACACGAGGGAGAATCACGCATTCGTGACTTCTTCCTCAACGTATCTCCAGGTATGTTCACGTGTTCTCGCCTATTAATTCAGTTTAACTTAGTCAATTTTGTGAATATCAGTGTTCATGTGTTAACATAGTAACTTGTGCCATCGTGCTCGAGAGTAACAGAGATGGATATCGGCTGACCGCTTGCGACGTATGTTTCTGCAGGTTGAAGTTAATTATTGACGATTCGTGACTCTTCCTCAACGTATTCCAGACGCTGGTGTGTTAGCAACTTCCTGAGGGTCGTAGCTACTTGGGCAAGATGGTTCTTGAAGAATGTCTTAAGGGGGCGCGTTTAGAATCCCAGGACACTATTCCCCGGAAGCGCCTCAACACTTGCCAGTTTGTCACGAAGTCAACTCCCAGGCGGCCCAGCGAGCGAGCCATCAGCTTGGCGGTCGCTGTAAACAAATGTGCCCGCTGACGCCAACTGGAAATTGTACCTGATCTATTTGCATGGAGCAGTGTCGCTCTATGTTTGGAGGGATAACTAGCAGAAATATAGTATCCCGGTTAAGTATTGAACCACTGAATGAGAATTCATGTACCAGGTGGTTCTTGTGAACTGATAAGAAATATTGTATGTTGCTATTATTAGAGTGGTCCAGTGTTATATATTCATCTGTAGTAACTATGAAAGAACAACTGAGAGTATAATGTTCTGATCAAGAAGTGAAGAGGTAATTTGTTACTTGTTAAAGTAAGACCTGAGGGTCCAGTGATGGCTTTAGAATAAGAAAGGCAAAATCATGTGTCAAGGTAATGATATCTCAATTGTCTCGTGAAGTAATGAGTATTTGGAGGTGTTGAATGAGGTAATAAGTTCTTGAAGTGTTTGAGGACTTAATAAGTTAATTGGCGGTTCTGTTTAGCCTGAGGAATCTAAGATGCATCTTTCTCCACTCACTTGTTAATAAATATTGAATTAGTAAACTCCTTTCATTACTTGGTTCTCAGAAAATAATACTTACTCACGTGCCTATACATCTACCACACTACCCAAAAAACCTTCCAGGAGTTATGTTATATAATGAAAAGTCTGGGGGGAGCTACCTTTGTAAGTATAAAAGTGTTGTACTAAGAGTAACATGGTTCTTCAGACTAACCCATGTATAAGAATGACATAAACAAAGTATACTTCAGAAAGGTAAGAACTATTGAAACTGAGAATATAATGTATATGAATGAAATGAAAGACTGGAAGTACAAGAAGAGAAAGATAAGACAGGTATATACATTGTGGAACTAACGACACCGTGATAGAAATTATTAAATATATACATCAGTGAAAGTTAAGATAAAGAACTATACATAACGGAGAAGAGAATTACTTGTAAGAGATCTAAAAATATACTTAGAACCAAAGAATTGATGAATCATAACAGAAAAGAATATCTGATGGTAAAAGAAAAGAGAAAAATTCGGGTCTGCTACAGTGGTTGGGGTGTGTCGGTTGGGTGTGGTCGGTTAGTGTATGGGTTGGGTGTGTCTGGTAGTGTCGTATTGGGGTCGGTTGGGGTGTGTCATGTGGTTGGGGTGTCGGGGTGGCCGGTAGTGCTGGGTTGGGGTGGTCGTGCTGGGGTGTGGGCCGTGGGGTGTGGCCGTGTTGGGGTATGCTGGGGTGTGGCTGGTTGGGGTGTGGCCGGCTGGGGTGTGGTCGGTTGGTGTGGCGTCGGTTGGGGTGTAGGTGGGGTGTGCCGGGTTGGGGTGGCCGGGTTAGTGTGTCGGTTGGGGTGTGTCGTGCTGGGGTGGCGTGTTGGGGTGTAAGCGGTTGGGGTGTGGCCGTTGGGGGTGTGTCGTGGTAGTGTTGTGTGTGTCGTGGGGTGTGTCGTGTTGGGGTGTGTCGCTGGGGTGTGTCGGGTCAGTGTGTCGGGTTGGGGTGTGTCGGGTCGTGTGGCCTGGTGGGGTGTGTCGGGTCAGGGTGTGCTAGTGTGTGGGTTGGGGTGTGTCGGTTGGTGTGTGTCGGGTTGGGTGTGTCGGTTAGGTGTGGTGTTAGGGTTCGGTTGGTGTGTCGGTTGGTGTGTGTGGTGCTGGGGTGCACGTGGTTGGGTGTGTCGTGTTGGTGTGTGTGGTGTTGGCGTGTTAGTGTGTCAGTTAGTGTGTCGTGCTGGGGTGTGGCTGGGTGTCGGTTGTGTGTGGTGGTTAGGTGTGTCGCTGTGTGGTGTCGGGTGTGTGTTAGTGGTCGTGGTTAGTGTGTGTGTGGTGTGGGGTGTGTGGTGTTAGGTGTGTGTGGTGGTGCGTCGGTTAGTGTGTGTGTGGTGCTAGTGCCGTGTTTAGTGTGGTGTCAGGGTGTCGTTATGGTGGTGCTGGGGTGTGTCGTGTTGGGGCGTGTCGTGTTAGTGGTGTCGTGTGTCGTTGGGGTGTGTCGGGTCAGGTGTGTCGTGGTTAGTGTGTCGTGTTGGGGTGTGGTCGTGTTGGGGTGTGTCGTTGTGTGCTGGCTGGGGGTGTGTCGGGTTGGGTGTGTCGGTTGTGTGGTGTTGGGGTGTGTGCGTGTTGGGTGTGTGTGGTGGGTGTGTGGTGTTGGGGTGTGGTGTTAGTGTGGGGTCGGTTAGTGTGGTGTTAGTGTGTGCCGTGTTGGGTGTGTCGGTTGGGTGTGTGTCGTGGTTAGTGTGTGTGGTGTTGGGTGTCGTTAGTGTGTGGGGTGTTAGGTGTGTCGTGTTGGGGTGTCGGTTGGGGTGTGTCGGTTGGGGTGTCGTGGTTGGGGTGTGGTCGTTGGGGTGTGTCGTGTTGGGGTGTGGTCGGGTCGGTGTGTCGGCTGGGGTGTGTCGGGTCAGTGTGCTGGGTTGTGGGTGTGTGTCGGCTGGTGTGTCGTGGGTTAGTGTGTCGTGTTGGGGTGTGTCGTTAGTGTGTCGTAGTGTGCTGGGGTGTGTCGTGTTGGGGTGTGTCAGGCTGGGGTGTGGTCGCTGGGGTGTGTCGTGCTGGGGTGTGTCGGTGGGTTGGGGTGTGTCGTGTTGGGGTGTGCGTGGGGTGGTCGTGGGTTAGTGTGTCGTTGGGGTGTGTCGTGGCTGGGGGTGTGTCGGTTGGGGTGTGTCGGGTTGGGGTGTGTCGTGTTGGGGTGTGTCGCTGGTGTGTCTCGTGTTGGGGTGTGTGTCGTGCTGGGGTGTGTGGTTGGGGTGTGTCGGTCAGTGTGTCGGGTTGGGGTGTGGCCGGGTTGGGTGTGTCGTGTTGGGGTGGGTCGTGTCAAGTTGGGGTGTGTCGGTTGGGGTGTGTGTCGGGTTGGGGTGTCGGGCTGGGGGTGGCCGGCTAGTGTCGGAGGTGTGTCCGGGTTGGGGTGTGTCGGGTTGGGGTGTGGTCGGGTAGTGTCGGGTCGTGTGTTGGCTGGGGTGGCCGTGTTGGGGTGCGGGTCGTGGTTGGTGTGTCGGTTGGGGTGTGTCGCTGGGGTGTGTCGCTGGGGTGGTGTCAGTGTACTGGGTGTGTCGGCTGGGGTGGTCGGGTGTGTCGGGTTGGGGTGTGTCGTGTTGGGGTATCGGTTGGGGTGTGGCCGTGTTGGGGTGTGTCGTGTTGGGGTGTGTGCGTGTGGTGTGGTCGTTGGGGTGTGGTCGTGTTGGGGTGTGTCGTGGTTAGTGTGTCGGGTTGGGGTGTGGTCGGGTGTGTGGCGGGTGGTGGCTTGTTGGGGTGTGTCGTGCTGGTGTGTCGTGTTGGGGTGTGCGTTGGGGTGTGTCGTGTTGGGGTGGCCGGTTAGTGTGTCGGGTTGGGGTGTGGTCGGTTGGGGTGTGTCGGGTTGTGTGTGTCGGTTGGGTGTGTCGTGTTGGGGTGTGTCGGGTTGGGGTGTGTCGGTTGGGGTGTGCGGCGTGTCGTGGGGTGCGGGTCGTGTTGGGGTGTGTCGTGTTGGGTGTGTCGTTAGGGGTGGTCGTGGGGTGTTGTCGGTTGGGTGTGTCGTGTTGGGGTGTGTCGGCTGGGGTGTGTCGGTTAGGGGGTTGGGTGTGTCGGGTTGGGTGTGTCGGGTTGGTGTGTGTCGGGTTTGGGGTGTGTCGGGTTGGGGTGTGTCGGGTTAGTGGTTGCGTGTGGTTAGTGTGTTGTTGGGGTGTGTTGGGTTGGGGTGTCGTGTTGGGGTGTGTCGTTAGTGTGTCGTGTTGGGGTGTGTCGCTGGGGTGTGTCGTGGGGGTGTGTCGGGTTGGGGTGGTTGTGTGTGTCGGTTAGTGTGTCGTGTTAGTGTGTGTCGGTTGTGCGTGGTGTTGGGGGTGTGGTGTTGGGGGTATAGTGTGTGGTGTTGGGGGTGTGGTCGTGTTGGGGTGTGTCGTGTTGGGGTGTGTCGTGTTAGTGGTGTGTTAGTGTGTGGTGTTAGTGTGTCGTGGCGGTTAGTGTGTCGTTAGTGTGTGTCGGTTAGGTGTGTGGTGTTGGGTGTGGGTGTTGGTGTGTGTCGTTAGTGTGTGGTGCTAGTGTGTGTCGTGTTAGTGTACGTAGTGTGTCGTTAGTGTGTCGTTGCGTCGCGGTTGGTGTGTGTGTCGGTTAAAGGTTAGGTGTGTGTCGGGTTAGTGTGTCGGTTATGTGTGTCGTGGTGTGGGTTAGTGTGTGTCGGTTAGTGTGTCGGGTTGGGGTGTGGGTTAGTGTGTGTGGTGTGCGGTGTTGGGGTGTGTCGTTAGTGTGGGTGTGTCGTGTTGTGTGTCGTGTTAGGGTGTGTCGTGTTGTGGCGGTTGGGGTGTTAGTGTGTCGTTAGTGTCGTGTTAGTGTGTGTGGTGTTGGGGTGTATCGTGTTAGGTGTGTCGGTGTGTGTGGTGTTAGTGTGGTCGTGTTGGTGTGTAGTGTTAGTGTGGTGTTAGTGTGTGGTGTTGGGTGTGGTGTCGTGTGGGGGTGTGTGTGTTGGGGTGTGTGGTGTGTGGGTGTGGTGTGTGGGTGTTAGTGTGTGGTGTTAGTGTGTGGTGTGTGGTGTCAGTGTAGTTAGTGTGTCGTTGGTGTGTGTTGTGTTAGGTGTGTGGTGTTGGTGTGTGGTGGTGTGTGTGGTGTTAGGGTGTGTGGTGTGTGGGGTGTCAGTGTGGTGTTAGGGTGTGGTGTGTGTGGTGTTAGTGTGTGGTGTTGGGGTGTGTGGTGTTGGGGTGTGTCGTGTTGGTGTGTGGTGTTGGGGTGTGTGGTGTTGGGGTGTGTGGTGTGTTGGGTGTGTGTGGTGTGTGTGTTAGTGTGTGGTGTTGTGTGTGTGGTGTGTGTGTGGTGTTGGGGTGTGTGGTGTGTTAGTGTGTGGTGTTAGGTGTGTGTGTGTTGGTGTGTGGTGTAGTGGTGTTGGGTGTGTGGTGCTGGGGTGTGTGGTGTGGGTGTGTCGTGTTGTGTGTGGTGTTGGGGTGTGTTGGGTAGTGGTGTTGGGGTGTGTGCGTGTGTGTGTGTTGGGGTGTGTCGTGTTGGGTGTGTCGGGTTGGGGTGTGTCAGATTTGGGGTGTGTTGGGTTGGGGTGTGTTGGGTTGGGGTGTGTCGTGTGGGGTGTGTCGTGTTGGTGTGTGTCGTGTTGGGGTGTGTCGTGTTGGGGTGTGTCGGGTTGGGGTGTGTTGGGTTGGGGTGTGTTGGGTTGGGGTGTGTTGTTGGGTTGGGGTGTGTTGGGTGTGTCGTGTTGGGGTGTGTGGTGTTGGGGTGTGTGTGTTGGGGTGTGTCGTGTGGGGGTGTCGTGTTGGGGTGTGTCGTGTTGGGTGTGTGTGTGGTGTGTGTGTTGGGGTGTGTCGTGTTGGGGTGTGTCGTGTTAGGTGTGTCGTGTGTGGTGTGTCGTGTTGGGTGTGTCGTGTTAGGGGTGTGTGTGTGGGGTGTGTGGGTTGGTGTGTTGGGTTAGTTGTGTCGTGTTGGGGTGTGTCGTGTTGGGTTGTGTTTGTGTGTTTTGGTGTGTGGTGGTTGTTTGGTGTGTCGTGTTGGGGTGTGTCGTGTTAAGTGTGTCGTGTTGGGGTGTGTCGTGTTGGGGTGTGTCGTGTTGGGGTGTGTCGTGTTGGGGTGTGTGGGTGTGGGGTGTGTGGGTGTTGGGTGTGGGTGTTGGGGTGTGTGGGTGTGGGTGTGTCGTGTTGGGGTGTGTGGGTGTTGGATTGTGTGGGTGTGTGTGTTGGGGTGTGTGTGTTGGGGTGTGTGTTGGATGTCGTGTTGGGGTGTGTCGTGTTGGGGTGTGTTGTGTTGGTATTGTTGTTGTGTTGGGTGTGTCATGTTGGGTTAGGTTAATGTTATGTTGGGTTAATATAGTAGGTTCATGTTGGGATTTAGGTTAATGTGTTATGTTGATTATGTTGGGTTAGGTTAATGTTATGTTAATGTTAGGTTAGGTTAGGTTAATGTTGAGTTAGGTTAATGTTATATTGGGGTCCAATGTTAGGTTAGATTGGAATTTAATATTAGGGTAGGTTAATGTTACAGGTAGATTAATGTTATGTTAGAGTTCATGATGAGGTTAGGTTAATGTTAGGTTGAGTTAATGTTATATTAGGTTCATGTTGAGTTAGGTTAATGTTGGGTTGAGTTAATGTTGGAGTTGATTAATGTTATGTTTGGTTCATGTTATGTTAGGTTCATGTTATGTTAGGTTCATGTTATATTAGGTTCTGTTGAGTTAGGTTAATGTTATGTTAGGTTCATGTTATGTTAGGTTCATGTTGGGTTAGGTTAATGTTATGTTAGGTTAATGTTGGGTTAGGTTAATGTTATGTTAGGTTAATGTTATGTTAGGTTAATGTTATGTTAGGTTCATGTTGGGTTAGGTTAATGTTGGGTTAGGTTAATGTTAGGTTAGGTTCATGTTAGGTTAGGTTAATGTTATGTTAGGTTCATGTTGGGTTAGGTTAATGTTAGGTTAGGTTAATGTTGGGTTAGGTTAATGTTAGGGTAGGTTAATGTTGGGTTAGGTTAATGTTAGGTTAGGTTAATGTTAGGTTAGGTTAATGTTGGGTTAGGTTAATGTTATGTTAGGTTCATGTTATGTTAGGTTCATGTTGGGTTAGGTTAATGTTAGGTTAGGTTAATGTTGGGTTACGTTAATGTTAGGTTAGGTTAATGTTAGGTTAGGTTAATGTTATGTTAGGTTCATGTTATGTTAGGTTCATGTTGGGTTAGGTTAATGTTAGGTTAGGTTAATGTTATGTTAGGTTAATGTTGGGTTAGGTTAATGTTATGTTAGGTTCATGTTGGGTTAGGTTCATGTTGGGTTAGGTTAATGTTAGGTTAGGTTAATGTTATGTTAGGTTCATGTTAGGTTAGGTTAATGTTATGTTAGAGTTTAATATTGTTAGGTTCATGTTGGGTTAGAGTTAATGTTAGGTTAGAGTTAATGTATATTTAGAGTTCATGGCCCAGGTTGGAGGTTCATGTTATGTTAGGTTAATGTTGGGTTAGGTTAATGTTAGGTTAGGTTCATGTTAGGTTAGGTTAATGTTATGTTAGGTTCATGTTGGGTTAGGTTAATGATAGGTTAGGTTAATGTTGGGTTAGGTTAATGTTAGGTTAGGTTAATGTTATGTTAGGTTCATGTTATGTTAGGTTCATGTTGGGTTAGGTTAATGTTAGGTTAGGTTAATGTTATGTTAGGTTAATGTTGGGTTAGGTTAATGTTATGTTAGGTTCATGTTGGGTTAGGTTAATGTTAGGTTAGGTTAATGTTATGTTAGGTTCATGTTGGGTTAGGTTAATGTTAGGTTAGGTTAATGTTATGTTATGTTCATGTTGGGTTAGGTTAATGTTAGGTTAGGTTAATGTTATGTTAGGTTAGGTTAATGTTATGTTAGGTTCATGTTGGGTTAGGTTAATGTTATGTTAGGTTCACGTTGGGTTAGGTTAATGTTAGGTTAGGTTAATGTTATGTTAGGTTCATGTTGGGTTAGGTTAATGTTAGGTTCGGTTAATGTTATGTTAGGTTCAAGTTGGGTTAGGTTCATGTTGGGTTACGTTCATGTTATGTTAGGTTAATGTTAGGTTAGGTTAATGTTGGGTTAGGTTAATGTTGGGTTAGGTTAATGTTGGGTTAGGTTAATGTTGTATTAGAGTTCATGTTGGGTTAGGTTAATGTGTGGGTTAGGTTAATGTTATGTTAGGTTAATGTTATGTTAAGGTTAATGTTGATTTGAGTTAATGTTATGTTAGGTTCATGTTGGGTTAGGTTAATGTTATGTTAGATTAATGTTAGGTTAGGTTAATGTTATGTTAGGTTAATGTTATGTTAGGTTAATGTTATGTTAGGTTAATGTTATGTTAGATTAATGTTAGGTTAGGTTAATGTTATGTTAGGTTAATGTTGGGTTAGGTTAATGTTGGGTTAAGTTAATGTTATGTTAGGTTAATGTTATGTTAGGTTAATGTTAGGTTAGGTTAACGTTATGTTAGGTTAACGTTATGTTAGGTTAACGTTATGTTAGGTTAACGTTAGTTTAGGTTATGTCAGAAGGATAACTAAGGGTTGAGATTATGTATAAACTTACCTTCTCTTAACATCATCCTTAAATTGCGGTGTTCCGTCTACCACTTTATAACTTCCAGTCGATATTAGCCATCCCTAAAGGAGAATAACATACAGGTATAGTAGTGTATATAGCAGCTCAACCTACAGTAGTGTATATAGCAGCTCAACCTACAGTAGTGTATATAGCAGCTCAACCTACAGTAGTGTATATAGCAGCTCAACCTACAGTAGTGTATATAGCAGCTCAACCTACAGTAGTGTATATAGCAGCTCAACCTACAGTAGTGTATATAGCAGCTCAACCTACAGTAGTGTATATAGCAGCTCAACCTACAGTAGTGTATATAGCAGCTCAACCTACAGTAGTGTATATAGCAGCTCAACCTCCAGTAGTGTATAGCAGCTCAACCTACAGTGGTGTGTGCTGGCAGCTCAACCTACAGTAGTGTATAGCAGCTCCAGCCTACAGTGAGTGTATAGCAGCTCAGCCTACAGTGAGTCATATAGCAGCTCAACCTACAGTAGTGTATATAGCAGCTCAACCTACAGTATGTAGCCAAGCAGCTCAACCTACAGTAGTGTATAGCAACTCACCCTACAGTAGTGTATGTAACCCAGCTCAACCTACAGTAGTGTATATAGCAGCTCAACCTACAGTAATTAATATATAGCAGCTCGGCCTACATTAGTGTATGGCAGCTCACCCTACAGTAGTGTATATAGCAGCTCAACCTACAGTGAGTGTGTAGCAGCTCAACCTACAGTAGTGTATAGCAGCTCAACCTACAGTAGTGTATGGCAGCTCACCCTACAGTAGTGTATATAGCAGCTCACCCTACAGTAGTGTATAGCAGCTCAACCTACAGTAGTGTATACAGCAGCTCAACCTACAGTAGTGTATATAGCAGCTCAACCTACAGTAGTGTATACAGCAGCTCAACCTACAGTAGTGTATACAGCAGCTCAACCTACAGTAGTGTATACAGCAGCTCAACCTACTGTAGTGTATACAGCAGCTCAACCTACTGTAGTGTATATAGCAGCTCAACCTACTGTAGTGTATATAGCAGCTCAACCTACTGTAGTGTATACAGCAGCTCAACCTACAGTAGTGTATACAGCAGCTCAACCTACAGTAGTGTATACAGCAGCTCAACCTACAGTAGTGTATACAGCAGCTCAACCTACAGTAGTGTATACAGCAGCTCAACCTACAGTAGTGTATATAGCAGCTCAACCTACAGTAGTGTATATAGCAGCTCAACCTACAGTAGTGTATACAGCAGCTCAACCTACAGTAGTGTATACAGCAGCTCAACCTATAGTAGTGTATATAGCAGCTCAACCTACAGTAGTGTATACAGCAGCTCAACCTACAGTAGTGTATATAGCAGCTCAACCTACAGTAGTGTATATAGCAGCTCAACCTACAGTAGTGTATATAGCAGCTCAACCTACAGTAGTGTATATAGCAGCTCAACCTACAGTAGTGTATATAGCAGCTCAACCTACAGTAGTGTATATAGCAGCTCAACCTACAGTAGTGTATATAGCAGCTCAACCTACAGTAGTGTATATAGCAGCTCAACCTACAGTAGTGTATACAGCAGCTCAACCTACAGTAGTGTATATAGCAGCTCAACCTACAGTAGTGTGGCAGGCAGTCAACTTACAGTAGTAGAGTATGCGCAGCTCAACCTGCTGAATGCAGTGTATATAGTAGCTCAACTCACAGTAGGTATATAGCAGCTCAACCACAGTGGTGTATATAGCAGCTCAACCTAAGGTAGTGTATATATATAGCAGTCAACCTACAGTAGTAAGTATAGCAGCTCAATCACAGGTGTGTTAAGGTGTGCACAATCCCACAGTAGTGTATATATAGCAGCTCAACCCATGTGCAGTGTATACAGCATCTCAACCTATAGTGTAGGCAGCTCAACCCCACAGTAGTGTATATAGCAGCTCAACCCACAGTAGTGTATATATATAGCTCAACCTGGGTTGTACTGTATATAGTACCAACCTACAGTAGTGTATATATAGTGAAATAACTCTGGTTGGTAGTGTATATAGCAGCTCAACCCACAGTAGTATATAGCAGCTCAACCTACAGTAGTGTATATAGCAGCTCAACCCCACAGTAGTGTATATAGCAGGCTCAACCCACAGTAGTATATAGCAGCTCAACCCACAGTAGTGTATATAGCAGCTCAACCCACAGTAGTGTGTATATATAGCAGCTCAAATCCCACAGTAGTGCATATAGCAGCCTCAACCCACAGTAGTGTATACAGCAGCTCAACCCCACAGTATACAGCAGCTCAACCTGCAGTGTATATATAGCTCAACCTACAGTAGTGTATATATAGCAGCTCAACCCCACAGTAGTGTGTATATAGCAGCTCACCCTACAGTAGTGTATATAGTGCTACCAACCTACAGTAGTGTATATAGCAGCTCAACCTGCTGGTGTAGTGTATATATAGCAGCTCAACTCTACAGTAGTGTTTACAGCAGCTCAACTCTACAGTAGTGGGATATAGCTCAATCCCACAGTAGTGTATATAGCAGCTCAACCCACAGTAGTGTATACAGCAGCTCAACCTACAGCAGTAGTGTTTACAGGCAGCTCAACCCCACAGTAGTGTATACAGTAGCTCAACCTACAGTAGTGTATATATATAGCAGCTCAACCCACAGTAGTGTATACAGCAGCCAACCTACAGTAGTGTTTACAGCTCACAACCTACAGTAGTGTATACAGCAGCTCAACCCCACAGTAGTGTATATATAAAGTTAAAAGTCAACCCACAGTAGTGTTTACAGCAGCTCAACCCCAAGGTAGTGTATATAAAGGCTCAACCTACAGTAGTGTATATAGCAGCTCAACTTCACAAGTCGTGTATATAGCAGCTCAACCCACAGTAGTGTATATATGTGCTCAACCCATGTGTAGTGTATATATATACAGCAGCTCAACCTTACAGTAGTGTATATATAGCTCAACCTACAGTAGTGTATATATAGCAGCTCAACCTACAGTAGTGTATATAGTAGCTCAACCCACTATAGTAAGTTCAACCTAAGGTAGTGTATATAGCTCAATATATATTATATGACATAGTCAATATACCATAACTGTTCAGGTAAAAGTTGGTTAAGTGAATATTACATAAGGTCTTGAGACCATGAGGGTAGGGGTACCAGACACAGTGTGTAATAGTCAGGGTGGAACACGAAGTACACTGTTTGTTGAAGCAGTGGGCCACAGTGTATTGTGTCAAGGGTGGTATCGGAAGCACACTGTTTGTTGGCTAGGGCACATTGTGCATTAGCCGCGGTGGAATACTGGAAGCACACTGTTTGTTGGCCAGGCACAGTGTAATAGTCGCGGTGAACACTGAAGTACACTGTTTGTTGGCTAGGCACACAGTGTAATAGTCATGGTGGAAGACTGAAGCACACTGTTTGCTGCCAGGGCACAGGCAGGGCCGCGGTGGAACACTGAAGTACACTGTTTGTTGGCTAGGCACACAGTGTAATAGTCATGGGTGGAACTGACTGGAAGTGGCGACTGCTTCGTTGGCTAGGCACACAGTGTAATAGTCATGGGTTGTTGGCTAGGTACAATAATTAATAGTGTTATATCGAGGGTTTGCTAAACCTCCATATAATGAACAACATACATTTCACTAACAGTTTTTGAAACAACAGTGAGATACCAACAGTGACGTAAGACTTACAATACGGTAAACACCGCAGTATTTGTTGGTTGCTTGCCTTGCTCCAACTCCGTGTGAACCCTGTTAGGAGGCAGGTGGTCCCTTATTTCCCCCAATGAGAGCTCCGCCACCATGATCGTTTACACATTAGGCTCCATGGTAACAATAACACCTGCAAAAATTAGACATGTAAATAATATCATAATCATTAGCCACCCGTTGTTGGTTAGGTTAGGTTTAATAAGTTTGGGGGTAAATAAATCATAATTATCAATGATCATTTGTTGGTTAGGTTAGGTTTCTTAATAAGTTATGGGATAAAATTATTGTTTTAGTAATCCAACTATTTGGAAGAACCGTAGATCACAATTGTTCAAAACACGTCATAAACTACCAGAAACAGATAATTTCAACCATCTTGACCTAAACTTAAAATCTTAAAATTCGGTGGATGACCAAAATGACAACATACAGTAATATATCCATCACGCAGAATTCCTCAAACCCGTAAATTCCTGGAAAAGTGTGGCTTTGGGAACGATTAATTATCCGGGGTGCACACTTTCGGAAAATTCCCAGCCAGATGCACAGAGGAGTTTGCGAGCTACTCAGCCAGGCCGCACCACCCCCCCCCCCCCAATCTGCTATCCCAGTTTGTCCGCTCGTACTGAATCACATTAATTTACTGTCATTGCCATACTGTGCTGCCATTCGTTGAAACTTGCTACAGTCATGCCTCCTCAACCATCACTCCAGTTTCTAAGCGTGCACATATAGGTTGTGCACATGTACTGTACCTATATCCTGGTTACAAAAAATACTTCATCAAGTGAGGGGGGTGTAAGGGTTATATGTGTTATGGTGTGGGTACACCCAGTAGTGGTGCAAGTAAATTGAGCCTGAGGGCAGGGTACCAGGAGTTCCTATTTTGGGTGCATACAGCATCTTTTCTGTAACTATTTTTGTGTTTCAATAAACAGTGTATTTGTATGTGAGTCTATGATTCATCTATAGTATTCACCGTTGTTCTTTCCCTGCTCTTACAAATTGGTGGCCTCGGTGGCTCAGCAGTAAGTAGTAACAGCACCCACTCTTACACTATTGCAGCTTTTAAAGCTAATTATTTACGTACGACCTTCGCTCAGGCTGTTGCTGCTACTGAAGGTGAGAAAACACTCACACACTTTTGGAAGGACAACAACATTTTGACATGTATAAAGAACATAGCTGCAGCATGGCATGAGGTTACAGGTCAGTGCATGAATGGAATATGGAAGAAAGTCCTGAAAAGATATGTGAACAGTTTCAAAGGATTTAATGTAGATGAAACCATGTTCTGAGATTAGTAACAAGATACAGTAAAAGTCCAAAAATCCGGATGCCAAAAATCCGGACACCCGAGAATCCGGACTTTTGGAAAACTAATTATTTTTTTTATTTTTTTTTAGCGGGCTTTTGTGTGTATGTGCGCATGCGTGAGCGCCACAGCTGCACAGCGACAACAAGCGACCACGTGGTCTCCACTTTAAAACGAGCATCAAACTGTGACAACATACCATATATACTCATCTATAACCCCCCCCCCCCTCGTTTATCTGTCGACCCTGATTTTTTGACCAAGAAATCGTTAATTTATGATATTCCTCGTTTATAGTTCGACCCACGTTTTTGAGGGTAAGCGAACAACAAAACCTTCAGTAAAAACGCTCTACGTCATATAAACTGAAACACGAGTGCCGAAGGCAAATTGTTTAACATTTATTATTACAACACTTTACACTGAAACGCGGGTAGTTTCAACAAAAATATTGTATATTTCCATTCAAGTATTTATTCAAGTCAATTAGGAGGGAATATTATTGTAATACAACAGTTTTTTAACTAAACCATTCGAAAAGCGATTACGGTAACATCTTTTGAACGAAAGAAAGCGAAAGTCATTGTTTTCGTCACGATTTGATCCCACTTTCCACTTTAATACGTACGTAATTTCAGCAAAAATATTACATTTCCGTGAATGTATTATATCAAGCACAGTATGAATAGAATATCATTGTAATATAACAGAATTTTAACCGAAAACTATTAAAAAAACGAGTAACATCTCAAGAACATCGGAAGCTTAGGTAAAGTCTTTTGTTTTCGTCATGTATTTTATCCTATTTTACATTGAAATACATCACGTTTCAGCAAAACTACTATTTATTTCCGAGAATATATTCATTCAGGCGCAGTTTAGGTAAAATATACGTGTGATGTAATAGTTTTTTAACTGAAAACGATTCGAAAAAGATGTACCCTCTAGCCCTGCTCAAGGAGAAGACTGGGAGAAGCTGTTTGGTGCTGCAGACGATGACAAAGAAAATGATTTTGATGGATTTTAATGAAAATATTCAGAAATATGGTATCGTAGTATTTATTCAAGTCAATTAGGATAGAATATTATTGTAATACAATACAACAGTTTTTTAACTAAACCATTCGAAAAGTGATTACGGTAACATCTTTTGAACGAAAGAAAGCGAAAGTCATTGTTTTCGTCACGATTTGATCCCACTTTCCACTGTAATACGTACGTCATTTTAGTAAAACTATTACATTTCCGTGAATGCATTATATCAAGCACAGTATGAATAGAACAATATTTTGAGTCCTACTCTTTCCATTTACAGAGTACTGTACAAGCCCATAATAATGGCTCCTAAAGTAGATAAACTTCGTTGTGTGAAGAGAAAGAAGAACACGTTGAAATTGAGTGACAAACTTGAAATAATTAAGAAACTAGAACATGGTTTGAGCAATACTGTTCTAATGGAAAATACAACATTGGAAAGTCTACAATTTATGATATCAAAAAGGCAAAGAATAAAATTCTAGAATTCACAGCTTTTTCATTAAAACTGCTCGTTTTGATAAATGAAGAATGCTATATTTGCTAATGAATAAACTATCAAAATGTACCTGTTCATCTCTTCTTTATTCCTCCTTAAATTTTAATTTTAAAAGTACTGCCTGAGAATCCGGAAAATCCGAAAATCCGGACCGACCCAATCCCCAAGCAGTCCGGATTTTTGGACTTCTACTGTAGTGGAGTTGGGTAAACAGCTTGAGTTAGAAATGATAATGAAGATGTTGAACTGTTGGTTGAAAGTGTAGCAGAAGAGCTAAGTCTAAATGTAGAAGAAGAATCTGCACCCCCTAAAAGTTTTCAGTGAAACAAATGGCAGAGGCATTTGTTACTATTAATAAGGGGATGCAAATGTTTGAAGGAATGGATCAAAGTTGACAGAATGGTCCAAGATGCACTTGCTTGCTACAGGGAGATTTATAATGAAAAGAAAAAGCAAACTGTGTAGTCTAAATTGTACATATATTTAAAGAAGTCCCCCATTTGTGTCTCCTCTCGCCCCACCAGTGCTGCC
>NW_024713166.1:0-14917 GCF_018991925.1 Homarus americanus | reverse complement strand
GGAGGGAGGGTTAGGATAATGTTATAAGGTCAGGTGTGGTTCGGTTGTCGGGAGGAGGGGGGGAGGAGAGGAGAGGAGAGGCGGGCTTAGGAGGTTCTTGGGTTATTTTATAGTATGGTAGGATTACATAGGAATGATATGTTTTGTGTTGCCAATGAATAGTTGTATTGAGTCATATGTTTTTTTTTTGTTTTTTTTTATTAGGAGGGTCAAAGGGACTTGTTAGAAAGGTCGGGTATATTAAGTTTTTGTTTTGGGAGGATTGTAGGTATTGATTTTAAGAGGGGTTGTGAGTAAGGTTGGGTAGGTTAAGTTTTTCTTTTGGGAGGATTGAAGGGATTGTGAGTAAGGTTGGGTGGGTTAAGTTTTTCTTTTGGGAGGATTATAGGTTTTGTTAGTGGTTGGCAGAGTTGGGTTAATTATTACATTCACTCTTTCTTGCAGGTATTGTGAGTTCTGGCCCCATTCTTGAGGGAGAGGGTTTGTGTACAGGTACATTGCACCCCTCCCCGACCTTATTGGCTGAGAGAGGCGTTCAATGTCGTCTGCAGTTGGTGCCGTTTTTATAAGGTACACCTCTCCGACCTTATTGGCTAAGGGAGGTGCCCATAAAACAGTGTTGGTAACATTCTTGAGGGAGAGGGCTTGCGTACAGGCACTGTGGAACTCTCACCGACCTTATTGGCTAAGGGAAACGTACATGTCATCTGAGTTAGTATGGGATGGGTAAGTTAGGTATTTGTTTTGGGAGGAGTGATAGGGTGTGGTTAGTTAATGGTAGAATGGTTATTTTTTATTTTGTGTGGGATTGCTAGTAACGGCTGGGTATGTTAGGTTTTTGTTTTGGGAGGAGTGATAGGTTTTTTTTTTTTTTTTTTTTTTTTTTTTTTTTTTTTTGGGTGGGGGAGGTTAGTGCAGGCTGAGTGGGTTAGTTTTTTTTTTTTTTTTTTTTTTTTTTTTTTGGAGTGGTCTTGAGTTTGTTGGGTGGCGTGGGGTTTGGAGTGAGGGGAGGAGAGAATTGGTCTTAAGTTAGGTTAGGTTGGATTGGGTTAGGTTAGTGGGAATGGTGGGTGGGCTGAGGAGAGGTTAGGTTATTAGGTTAGGTTGATTTGGTTAGGTTGGGTGGGAATCGTTGGGTGAGGGTTAAGGAGAGGCTAGGTTTTAATTTGGGGGGAAATTGTTGGGTGTGGTTATAGGGAAGATATTAATACAAGGGAGGTGGGAGGGGAGTGTTTGGTCTGTTTAGTACTTAAAGATAGAAATTCTGAGGTGCAGGGATGAGGTCTAAATTGTCGAGTGACTGTGAGCGTGGTGGTGGTATGAGTGTTGTGTATGCAAGTGAGGGAAGGGCAGTTACGTGACTGTGTGTGGGGGAGTCGGGAGGTTGAGGGGAGTGTGCTAGGTTCGTGTCGGGGTTGATTTCTGTTTCCTTTGGGGTAGTGCCGTATAGGTTTACTTTGATTATTGATTTGGTTGGATGAGTGTATTGAATAATTTTTTTGCTGTCAGGTGTATAGGACGTAGTCAAGTGGGAGAAGTCGGGTGTAGGCAAGGTCGAGGTGGAGGGGCCGGTATGTTTTGGATTGATTACTTTGGGGGGTGAGGTAATGGTAGAATGGTGAGATAAGTCAGGTGTAGGCATGGCAGAAGTGGAGGGGAGGAGGGAGACAGTGGATTCTCTGGGGGGTGGGGGGGGCATGTTGGTACGGTCGGAGATGGGGGCAGTGGGGAAGATGAGGTCGGGACCGGTTCTGAAGGAGTCAGGAATGTTTATGGTAGGGAGGCCGTTAGCCTTCAAACCCTCAATAACCAGATTTAGAAAAAGTGATCTATTACCGTTGCTTAGGGAATGTGCCAGAAGTATGATGGTGGTGATTTTTGCGTCAGTGTCGGGGGAAGGGAGGGGGGCGGTCAGGTTGTTGGTCCAGCAAGTGCGGGTGGAGAGAGTCGTGGGAGTAGGGAGTGAGTGGTGGGGAGGAGGAGGAGGTGCAGTGGGAGGTGAGGGTAGGCGTAGGCGGGGAGGGAGAGGTGTTGTGCTGTTGTTGAGTCTGATTTGGCACTTGTTGCTGACGGCAGAGTGTGGGCCTTTACAATTGCAGCATCTAGTAACAGTGGCAGTGCAGTTTCTGTATGAGTGGCCTTGATTGGCACATTTTGAACAGGTTAGTGAGTTACTGCAACGGTTGGTGGTATGTCCAAATTGATAGCAGTTGTAGCATTGGTGGACTGGGATGTAGTGTTGGAATTCGATGTTATGTGAGGGGATGATGTTATTGCCGAATTTAATTCCGTTGGATTTCAATTTGATGGCGTCAGTTTGTGTAGCTGTAGTGATTTTCAACATGGGGAGAGTTCCTATCCGGGCTGCATATGTCATTTGGGAGGTGTTGTGTGTGTTGAGTTCTGTCAATAGGTTAGGATTGTCAAGGATATGGGGGATGATTTTTCTACATATGAGGGTGCATTTTGCGCGGTATTCGGGTGAGCTGAGGACCGTTAAGCCGTTGTCTTTTAGTTTTTTGTTCAATGCTGGGGAGTGGAATAGGTCGGCGTCTTCGTCATTCTGTACAAATATTTTAATAATGTCGTCATTGGTGAAGGAACGTATTTGGAAGATCAAAGTCAGCTGGAAAATGAGTGAAGCGAGGTCTGTGCACTGTTGGATGGTACGGTCCACTTTGAGTTTAATTGAGGGCATGTTGACTGGTGGAATTGGAGATTTATGGAGATCTCCCCTAACAAATTGTCCCTAATTTCCTGCGCCCCTCACGTAGGGGAGGCCCTGCACTATCACAGAGGTCCCCAGGCGAATCGGCAGGCTGTGCTGACCCCCCGCCCTTCACACAAACACGCACTAGCGAGGTGTGGGGACAGAGGGCGTTTCCAGACGAATACTCCCCTGTACGTCAACTGACAGGGGAATAGGTCCTTTCACGGCACGGAAGATAAAGGTTAGAGTGGTAGAAAAAGGTCTGAAAACTTACTGCTGACTCTTTCTTCACACCAAGCCCCTCAGCAGCATTCGGGGTTCCTAAGGGAGGTCCGATACTGTAGGAGAGGCTCAATGTGTCGATTGAATCAACAGAATTGTCAGTTGGAGAATGGAGTCAGGTGCTTGTGATTTCCAAGGTTGGTGGGAAGGTGGGAGAGGTCCCAGAACTAGCGAATCAGCTATGTCCGTTTGATCTCCGGCTTCCCCGTCGCTCTGCGTGTCTGCTCTCTGTGGTGGTCCTGGCTCCAATGGCTTCGCCCACGGTTTGGTGGGAGTAGGTGGCGTGCTGTGGACGCAGCGGTAGTATCGTTCATCCAAGGCCGTCCCTCCCTCTTGGAGGTGGGGCGTAGCTTGCGGATGACGCATGCGGCACTCGTGGCCAATGAGGTGGCCACTGAGGTGGAGAATGTCTGTATATAAGCCCGCCCGCCTGCCAGGCCGCCCGTATTTACTATTTCGTCGTCGAGATGGCTCGTACTAAACAGACTGCCCGCAAGTCCACTGGAGGCAAGGCTCCACGGAAGCAGCTTGCCACCAAGGCAGCTCGCAAGTCCGCCCCAGCCACCGGTGGTGTCAAGAAGCCCCATCGTTACAGGCCCGGAACCGTCGCCCTTCGTGAGATCCGTCGTTACCAGAAGAGCACAGAGCTACTCATCAGGAAGCTGCCCTTCCAGCGCCTGGTGCGTGAGATCGCCCAGGATTTCAAGACTGACCTGCGCTTCCAGTCGTCTGCCGTCATGGCTCTGCAGGAAGCCTCTGAGGCTTACCTGGTGGGTCTTTTCGAGGACACCAACCTGTGTGCCATTCACGCCAAGCGCGTTACCATCATGCCCAAGGACATCCAGCTGGCCCGGCGCATCCGCGGAGAGCGTGCTTAAGTCCTCTTCCTTGGGGAAAAAGAAAAAGCACAACAAAACCTACCAGACATCTATAACTCGGCCCTTCTCAGGGCCAAAGAACTGTTCTGAAGATAATTTTCATGACAATCGAAATGGTTGGTGGTAGGAGAGCGTTAATTTCGGTTACCCAAATCGCCTAACGGTAAGTTGGTAACATTCGTGCAGGCACGAATGTATAGTAGGTCATCAATTCGGGAGGTGGGTGGGTGCAACAAACAAGAGCTAGTAACAAATAAATGTATAAAGAATAAGTAAGTAAATAAATAAATAAAATAAAAGAAAATACAATAAAATAAAAGAAAATACAATAAAATACAATAAAATAAAATAAATTGTTTACATGAAATAGGCGTGCTGCAAACATGAAATGAAGCCCAAACACACTCCATGTATGTCACTTTGCAGTGGGTGTAAAAGTACTCCACGCAGAATTTATTTATTTATTTATTATGTTTCGATTTAGTCCGGTTTCTACGCCAATAGAGAATGCAGATTATTATAATTTTTTTTTTTTTTTATTTCCCTCTCAATATATCACTGTCGGTAACTGTCTCTTTAACATGTAACTGTGGCTCCGATGGAGCCGATTAAGTTGTAGTAGTGGGATGGCGTGTTTGTTGTGCACAAGTAACCTCTTACTTGGAAGAGGTGTACTTGGTGACAGCCTTGGTGCCCTCAGACACGGCATGCTTGGCCAGTTCACCGGGCAGCAAGAGTCGGACAGCTGTCTGGATTTCCCGACTTGTAATGGTGGAGCGTTTGTTGTAGTGCGCCAGGCGGGAAGCCTCGGCAGCGATGCGCTCGAAGATGTCGTTCACGAAAGAGTTCATGATGGACATAGCTTTGGAGGAGACTCCTGTGTCGGGGTGCACTTGCTTCAGTACCTTGTAGATGTAGATGCTGTAGCTTTCCTTCCTCCTGCGCTTCTTCTTCTTGTCACCCTTGGCAATGGCCTTCTGGGCCTTTCCAGCCTTCTTGGCAGCCTTTCCGGAAGTTTTGGGAGGCATGGCGGCACAGTTACTCGTGGCGCGGAGCGAGAGAATTGAAAACTGGCCCGACTAACTTTTCCTTATATACCGAGCGGGCCGCTCAGGATCAGACTGGCTGCAGCTACGGCTCTCTTACATTGGTTGGGTCCGCGAGACGGCCACCTGGCCTGATCCTGAGCTTGGTATAAAAGACCAAGGTGGCGGGCGGAAATTTAACTCCTATCACGAAAAGCAGCAGCAGCAACATGTCAGGACGCGGCAAGGGAGGCAAGGTGAAGGGCAAGTCAAAGTCCCGTTCTAGCAGGGCCGGACTCCAGTTCCCCGTGGGTAGGATCCACCGTCTCTTGCGTAAAGGCAACTATGCTGAGCGTGTTGGTGCAGGTGCACCTGTGTACCTTGCAGCCGTCATGGAGTACCTGGCAGCAGAAGTGCTCGAGCTGGCCGGTAACGCCGCCCGCGACAACAAGAAGACCCGCATTATCCCGCGTCATCTTCAGCTTGCCATTCGCAATGACGAGGAGCTGAACAAGCTCCTGTCTGGAGTCACCATTGCCCAAGGGGGTGTCCTTCCTAACATCCAAGCTGTGCTCCTCCCCAAGAAGACAGAGAAGAAATAAGAACCCAAGGTTCGTTCACACAAGACAACCTAACCAAACAGGCTCCTTTCGGAGCCACAGGATATCACTTAAAGAGAGAAATATACGACATCAACGTTTTGCAGGATAACACTCTATTTTACGTGTAATTAGCATAGTATTGTGGAAATGAGTGAAATTGTTTTAGAATGGTGTAGATGTGAAGGGCGGTTGTGGGGGCCTGGGGTGGGGGACTTAAACGGGACTTAGAAGGGCGCAAGAAGCAGCAGGAGCCAGGGAGGCGACCTTATTTTCACTCTGGTTCATTGACAGTACACATTTACCAGCAGCATACATTGGAGTCATATTGTAATTGTAGACTAATCAGTGTGGGCTAGCTAGCCAATTTGGGATAAACAGCAAGAATGTAATGTCCTCAATGAAGTAATGACATAGTTCAAGATACAATAAGTGAGGTGGCCTGAAGTCTTTGACAGTGTCACATTCAATAATATAGTAGTGCTTTAAAGGTGTATCACCAAGTTTACATGCTGAGTGTTCCGGTATGGGTACAGCGTTACTAACTAGCCAGATGTGTCTGTATCCTAACCTAATTCTGGCCACGACTACATCACACAGGCAGGCAGGAGCAAGTTGTTTGGACACTCTTCCTAGCCCCCTTGGTCCCTGTTCACCTACCTACTGTAGCAGTAAGTAGGTACCTGTTGTAAATCGAAAGGTTGCGAATTCGTATTCAGGGAAAGTTGTTGGAGCTTCTAAACTTGAACTGACACAATCCGAGGAGTGGTGACCCGAGGATCACAGACACTATCTCTCCCACTACAAATCCCTTCCTAACCTCCTGCTCCTTCCTATGTCCTCCCAAAATTGAACCATGCTATCGCAAAGGTAATAATACAGGTAGAGACAACAACATATTTTCCTATTGTCTTATTATATATTAATAACAGAAACGCTGCCGCCATCCCGGAGGCTTTACATTGTCTCACTGTTCATTCCCTCCACAATTCTACCTCGTACTTCTTCTTCTTCTTCTTCTTCTTCTTCTTCTTCTTCCATGAATACTTTATTAACGGTGTATGTAAGTTTCACCATGTTTTGCACGACAGCGGTAGAGCAAAGTATATTTTGTTAGCAATAAACCAAAAGCATATTTTATGGCCTAATCATCACTACATAGAACACCACCCATAAAGCATGATACTAGTAGACCACAAAAACTGCTATAAACACCCAAAGCATATTTTATTGCCTAATCATCACTACATAGAACACCACTCATAAAGCATGATACTATTAGACCACAAACTGCTATAAACCCCCAATAATATACTATACTAGTGACTATAATTGTGTTACCCAATATTATACGAAATAATACTATAAAACATAATAATAAACACACTAATAGTGTATATTAGTTGAATGCACAATCTGATGAGAAGTAAAAAAAAAAAAAAACAACATAACAATAACCTAGAAAGAGTGTAGAGTATTTTTGTGCAAACTATTATACTAGTAGATGGTCTAAGATAACTGTATGTGAAGGAAAAGGTGTGCTCTCCACTCAAACTTTCTTTTTATGAAATCTCCTACTCCCCAGCTGAGCGGTACGCCCAATGGGAAACAAAACGTGGCACATAACACGCCGCCCGCCAGCTCTGGCTCGGTGAATAGGAATCAGTAATCGATCCTCGCACAGCTACAGGAATTCCAAAGCCAAAACCGACCAGTCGTCTTACACTGGATTCCCAGTCATGTAGGGATCGGAGGAAACGACGTGGCAGACGAAGCAGCCAAGGCAGCTACACGCTCCAGTAGCGCACACATCCAAGTTCCAGCAAGTGTGCAACAGATCAAGAATCACCTCAGAAAGACTACCAAGCTCCACATCAAAAAGAGCTTCCTTCACGCACTCAACGCTGGTTCCCAATCAGCCAAATGGTACCTGGCGGCCACAAAAGGGGAACCACCTTTCGCAGACAAGAAAACTCCAAGACAAACCCAAGTCAGCCTTCACCGACTACGACTAGGGTACAAGTGCTCCTGGCAGATGATCGGAAACGACGTCATGGAATGCACCTACTGTCAGGAGCCAGCAGCCAACCCACTTGAACACTATCTCCTCGATTGCGAGGTCACACAAAGCCTCCGAAACAGAACTCAACTCTCCCAAGAAACACACACAACACCAGCGGCCACTCTAACCCGAAAGGCCCATACAGACCACATTCACCACCTACTCCGGGTCATCACACGATACCCACCACCCAGATAGCTTAGAAAGCATCCTCTCCCAGCAAGTGCGGACCCCAGTTCGGGGGGCGCGCCACTCCGAGGCTGACCACGTCCAAGAGTGGGGGCCGGTGGTAAGCGTCCACTGATCGGGGGTCCGCTCACACTTGCAACCTGCAGTATCCCTCCAATCTGCAGGTGGGACCACCTCCAATCCCAATCCGGTCTGGCTGCTCCTGGAGCTCCAGCCGGAACCACCAAACGGGCCGCCTATAGGCAAAGGCCCGTGTCGGACTACGGTCCGACAATCTATACAACAACAACAACCAGGCCGCCCGTATTTACTATTTCGTCGTCGAGATGGCCCGTACTAAACAGACTGCCCGCAAGTCCACTGGAGGCAAGGCTCCACGGAAGCAGCTTGCCACCAAGGCAGCTCGCAAGTCCGCCCCAGCCACCGGTGGTGTCAAGAAGCCCCATCGTTACAGGCCCGGAACCGTCGCCCTTCGTGAGATCCGTCGTTACCAGAAGAGCACAGAGCTACTCATCAGGAAGCTGCCCTTCCAGCGCCTGGTGCGTGAGATCGCCCAGGATTTCAAGACTGACCTGCGCTTCCAGTCGTCTGCCGTCATGGCTCTGCAGGAAGGCTCTGAGGCTTACCTGGTGGGTCTTTTCGAGGACACCAACCTGTGTGCCATTCACGCCAAGCGCGTTACCATCATGCCCAAGGACATCCAGTTGGCCCGGCGCATCCGCGGAGAGCGTGCTTAAGTCCTCTTCCTTGGGGAAAAAGAAAAAGCACAACAAAACCTACCAGACATCTAGAACTCGGCCCTTCTCAGGGCCAAAGAACTGTTCTGAAGATAATTTTCATGACAATCGAAATGGTTGGTGGTAGGAGAGCGTTAATTTCGGTTACCCAAATCGCCTAACGGTAAGTTGGTAACATTCGTGCAGGCACGAATGTATAGTAGGTCATCAATTCGGGAGGTGGGTGGGTGCAACAAACAAGAGCTAGTAACAAATAAATGTATAAAGAATAAGTAAGTAAATAAATAAATAAAATAAAAGAAAATACAATAAAATACAATAAAATAAAATAAATTGTTTACATGAATTAGGCGTGCTGCAAACATGAAATGAAGCCCAAACACACTCCATGTATGTCACTCCACGCAGAATTTATTTATTTATTTATTATGTTTCGATTTAGTCCGGTTTCTACGCCAATAGAGAATGCAGATTATTATAATTTTTTTTTTTTTTTATTTCCCTCTCAATATATCACTGTCGGTAACTGTCTCTTTAACATGTAACTGTGGCTCCGATGGAGCCGATTAAGTTGTAGTAGTGTGATGGCGTGTTTGTTGTGCACAAGTAACCTCTTACTTGGAAGAGGTGTACTTGGTGACAGCCTTGGTGCCCTCAGACACGGCATGCTTGGCCAGTTCACCGGGCAGCAAGAGTCGGACAGCTGTCTGGATTTCCCGACTTGTAATGGTGGAGCGTTTGTTGTAGTGCGCCAGGCGGGAAGCTTCGGCAGCGATGCGCTCGAAGATGTCGTTCACGAAAGAGTTTATGATGGACATAGCTTTGGAGGAGACTCCTGTGTCGGGGTGCACTTGCTTCAGTACCTTGTAGATGTAGATGCTGTAGCTTTCCTTCCTCCTGCGCTTCTTCTTCTTGTCACCCTTGGCAATGGCCTTCTGGGCCTTTCCAGCCTTCTTGGCAGCCTTTCCGGAAGTTTTGGGAGGCATGGCGGCACAGTTACTCGTGGCGCGGAGCGAGAGAATTGAAAACTGGCCCGACTAACTTTTCCTTATATACCGAGCGGGCCGCTCAGGATCAGACTGGCTGCAGCTACGGCTCTCTTACATTGGTTGGGTCCGCGAGACGGCCACCTGGCCTGATCCTGAGCTTGGTATAAAAGACCAAGGTGGCGGGCGGAAATTTAACTCCTATCACGAAAAGCAGCAGCAGCAACATGTCAGGACGCGGCAAGGGAGGCAAAGTGAAGGGCAAGTCAAAGTCCCGTTCTAGCAGGGCCGGACTCCAGTTCCCCGTGGGTAGGATCCACCGTCTCTTGCGTAAAGGCAACTATGCTGAGCGTGTTGGTGCAGGTGCACCTGTGTACCTTGCAGCCGTCATGGAGTACCTGGCAGCAGAAGTGCTCGAGCTGGCCGGTAACGCCGCCCGCGACAACAAGAAGACCCGCATTATCCCGCGTCATCTTCAGCTTGCCATTCGCAATGACGAGGAGCTGAACAAGCTCCTGTCTGGAGTCACCATTGCCCAAGGGGGTGTCCTTCCTAACATCCAAGCTGTGCTCCTCCCCAAGAAGACAGAGAAGAAATAAGAACCCAAGGTTCGTTCACACAACACAACCTAACCAAACAGGCTCCTTTCGGAGCCACAGGATATCACTTAAAGAGAGAAATATACGACATCAACGTTTTGCAGGATAACACTCTGTGCAAATTGAGTGTAAATGTTTTTGAATGGTGTAGATGTGAAGGGGTACTGCGGGGGCCTGGGGTGGGGGACTTAAACGGGACTTAGAAGGGCGCAAGAAGCAGCAGCAGCTTTAGCAGCAGCAGCAAGGGAGGCGACCTTATTTTCACTCTGGTTCATTGACAGTACACATTTACCAGCAGCATACATTGGAGTCATATTGTAATTGTAGACTAATCAGTGTGGGCTAGCTAGCTAGCCAATTTGGGATAAACAGCAAGAATGTAATGTCCTCAATGAAGTAATGACATAGTTCAAGATACAATAAGTGAGGTGGCCTGAAGTCTTTGACAGTGTCACATTCAATAATATAGTGCTTTAAAGGTGTATCACAAAGTTTACATGCTGAGTGTTCCGGTATGGGTACAGCGTTACTAACTTGCCAGATGTGTCTGTATCCTAACCTAATTGTGGCCACGACTACATCACACAGGCAGGCAGGAGCAAGTTGTTTGGACACTATTCCTAGCCCCCTTGGTCCCTGTTCACCTACTGTAGCAGTAAGTAGGTACCTGTTGTAAATCGAAAGGTTGCGAATTCGTATTCAGGGAAAGTTGTTGGAGCTTCTAAACTTGAACTGACACAATCCGAGGAGTGGTGACCCGAGGATCACAGACACTATCTCTCCCTTCCTAACCTCCTGCTCCTTCCTCTGTCCTCCCAAAATTGAACCATGCTATCGCAAAGGTAATAATACAGGTAGAGACAACAACATATTTTCCTATTGTCTTATTATATATTAATAACAGAAACGCTGCCGCCATCCCGGAGGCTTTACATTGTCTCACTGTTCATTCCCTCCACAATTCTTCCTCGTACTTCTTCTTCTTCTTCTTCTTCTTCTTCTTCTTCTTCTTCTTCTTCTTCTTCTTCTTCTTCTTCTTCTTCCATGAATACTTTATTAACTGTGTATGTAAGTTTCACCATGTTTTGCACGACAGCGGTAGAGCAAAGTATATTTTGTTAGCAATAAACCAAAAGCATATTTTATGGCCTAATCATCACTACATAGAACACCACCCATAAAGCATGATACTAGTAGACCACAAAAACTGCTATAAACACCCAAAGCATATTTTATTGCCTAATCATCACTACATAGAACACCACTCATAAAGCATGATACTATTAGACCACAAACTGCTATAAACCCCAATAATAAACTATACTAGTGACTATAATTGTGTTACCCAATATTATACGAAATAATACTATAAAACATAATAATAAACACACTAATAGTGTATATTAGTGACTATAATTGTGTTACCCAATATTATACGAAATAATAATATAAAACATAATAATAAACACACTAATAGTGTATATTAGTTGAATGCACAATCTAATGAGAAGTCAAAAAAAAAAAAAACAACATAACAATAACCTAGAAAGAGTGTAGAGTATTTTTGTGCAAACTATTATACTAGTAGATGGTCTAAGATAACTGTATGTGAAGGAAAAGGTGTGCTCTCCACTCAAACTTTCTTTTTATGAAATCTCCTACTCCCCAGCTGAGCGGTACGCCCAATGGGAAACAAAACGTGGCACATAACACGCCGCCCGCCAGCTCTGGTTCGGTGAATAGGAATCAGTAATCGGGCGGAGTATAAACAACACCGCCGCCAATGTGCTCCTCCCATCTCTGAGGAAATCTGGCGGGCAACTTAGTATTATATTAACATGTAATAATAATAACAATAATAATAATAATAATACTACTACTACTACTAATAATAATAATAATAATAATAATAATATTAATAATAATAATATTAATAATAATAACATGCAATTTCATTTTATAACACATACTAACAAAATAGTGTATAGCCTACTATACTTAACTATAATAGGTTAGGTTGCGTAGGAGGATCTAAAAAGTACAGTAGTATATACACACACACACACACACACACACACACACACACATACATATAGACAACAAACTAAATTAGAAACCACACGTCAGTGAAGTTATCAAATCCTCCAGTTTCTGTCTCCACCTCCTACGCCGACTCAAGTCCCTCGGTGTTCCTGCACACGAGCTCCTCAGTGTTTACACAACATTCATACTTCCCAAGCTCACCTATGCCTCCTCCACCTGGTCTTCCTCCCTAAATGCCACACACCGTAAACACCTAGAAAAAGTGCAAAAGAGGCCATGCAAGATTATTCTCAATTCTTCCTACTCCACATATCAAGAAGGCTCAACACACTGGACCCTTTAGACTAATGACCCCATCACCATTAATCTTCATCTGCAAATTTGGTAAGAAGCTTCTTCTACACCATCCCCGACACCGGCTCCTACTACCACCTGAGATCCCTTTAGTCCGAGATTTCGTTTTGTCAATTACAACCGCATCCACTAAATTAAATTGATCATGGCAGTTAAGCCTCCAGTCCCAACCATTGTAAAAGACGATAACTTGTATAAATCAGTAAATTCAGTAAAATACTCTTAAAATGTCACTATGTTGAAATGAACTGTAGTTTGAGCTTTTCTCCCCAGCTAGTATTATATGCTGTCTTATTTTAAATACCTATACACCTCAGCAGGACTGTATATTTTCAGCCTTCTGGCTGCCAAGCTCTTTCAATAAACCGTTAAATATTATTATTATTATTATTATTATTATTTATATGTTGGCCCATACCAACTCACTCCCCTGAACCCTCCTCCCCACCGGACTATCAACAAGTTCTTGCCATAAGGTACTATCTCATTTGGCAAAGGAATGGAACCAGTGATGAATAGTGGTGAACAGTGCTTAACTCAGTGAAAAACAACTCGGCAGTTGAGTCTTACCCAAGCTAGCTAACCACCTTCACACAGTGAGGTCCCAGGTACCCGGTTATACCTCCCCTGAGACTCCACGATAGAGAGGCCTGGGACCACACCTCACCCACTTGAATGAGTGAGTCATGTGGACCACGTGGTGTCCCCAAGATGCTACGACACCACGTAGTGAATGTTTTGCTACAGCATCATCATGTGAAGTTCCTCATAACACCATCTGTGAGGTAACTGCTACATCATCAGGCCCCTCATAACGCCATCTGTGAGGGAGTTACTACACTACGTGTCTGGTGTTCAACATCTCACCTTACATGATCTACGCGTGCAAACATTAATCTGTATGTTCACTGTGTGCTCCTTCACCTTTCTCTAATGAGGGCTTTTTTTAAACCACCAATTTATGATGTACTAAGTCATTTGTGTCCAATGTATAATTTCGAAAAGCCCTTGTTTGGGGAAGGTAGGAGAGAGTAGTCGTCATTATTGTCCAAGCCACATTATTTATTTCTATATATAAGTAATGTAGGCTGGTTTTTAAATACCTCAATCCCCTAACGGTGCCGTTTGTATATTAAGAAATACCGAAGCCATACAGTACAACACCAGCGAATATGAAGTATCACTGTAACCGGCAACTGTTACTCACTCATACCTACATACATATATAGAGTCTTTACAGAATGATAGCAGACACGAGGAAGACGAACAACAAGAGGAGAAGAGTTAGAAGAAAATCAACTTCAAGCTAAGAAGAAGAATACCAAGACATTTCCTCCAAACAAGAAAACAACACACACAATCAAGCCGACCAAACACTGAGAAACCATGGCGGAACCCAACATGCACCGGACGCTTGACCTGACTCTATCCTGCCGCATCCAGGCGAGTTGCTGCTTAAAGTCCCTCACGCAAGCGCTGTTTAGCTACTGCACCTATTCTATCCTCCTAAAATTCACTTCAATCCCCCCCTGCCACTAGCATGTTATGTATGTATGTATGTATGTATGTATGTATGTATGTATGTATGTATGAATGAATGATAACTGCAACTTTGTGTATTAAAACTCATTACTCTTACCGAAGTAATATAGTGCGTGGTTATGTTATGTCATGTTAGGATAGATTATAAACTACATTGGGTTACATTTCGTGAGGTTCGGTGACGCTACAGGAAGTTAGGTGAGGTACCTGGAGGTTAGGTGAATGTTGACTGACTGACTGACAATTATTAGGAAGTGGTTCCAACACGTTCACGCACAACCTATACTCATACCACAAGTCCAGAATTAGAGAGGATCATGTTATTGGATATATTTTCAACGATTTACTCAGTGTCTAACCAACTCTTTAGTGATTTAAATGTGGACCTAAAATTAGGTCCGTATATTTGTTTGTCGTGGTGGTGGTGGTGGTGGTGGTGGTGTGCGCCCGTCCATCAGGTTGATTAACCACCAAAACCATAAAGGGTGCGGCCCTGCCGTTTCAGGGCATACACCACATCCATGGCGGTGACGGTCTTCCTTTTTGCGTGCTCGGTGTAGGTGACGGCGTCACGGATGACGTTCTCCAGAAACACCTTGAGGACGCCGCGGGTCTCCTCGTAGATGAGGCCGGATATACGCTTAACACCTCCACGCCGAGCTAGACGACGAATGGCGGGCTTGGTGATACCCTGGATGTTGTCACGAAGCACCTTACGATGACGCTTGGCGCCACCCTTTCCAAGTCCCTTGCCTCCTTTGCCTCGTCCAGTCATGTTGTTGTGGTTGCTACTACAGGTGGTCCTGGTGTGGCTTCGCCGAATCGAATCGAAAAATGCTAGTGACAGGGGGGAAGGAGGTTCAGGAGAAGAATAAAGGGAGGATTGAAGTGAATTTTAGGAGGAGAGAGCA
>NW_024713165.1:0-7891 GCF_018991925.1 Homarus americanus | reverse complement strand
AACCTGGGAGGCTCAGAGGTGTGCCTGGGAGGTCAGAGGTGCACTTGGGAGTGTCAGAGGTGCACCTTGGAGTGTCTGAGGTGTACCTGGGAGTGTCTGAGGTGTACCTGTCAGTGTCGGAGGGGTGCACCTGGGAATGTCAGGAGGTGCACTGGGAGTGTCAGAGGTGTATCTGGAGTGTCAGAGGTGTACCTGGGAAGTGTCTGAGGTACCTGGGAGAGTCAGAGGTGTGCCTGGGAGTGTCAGAGGTGCACTTGGGATTGTCAGAGGTGCACCTTGGAGTGTCTGGAGGTGTACCTGGGAGTGTCTGAGGTGTACCTGTCAGTGTCTGGAGGTGTACCTGGCAGTGTCTGAGGTGTACCTGACCGTGTCAGCTGTACCTGGGAGAGCCGGTGTACCTGGGAGTAAGGAGGATCAGGGAGTGACAGAGAGAACCTAGGGAGGTCAGAGGTGTAGGGAGGTGAGAAGGCAATGTGGGAGTGTCTAGGGTGTACCTGGGAGTGTCTGGGGGTGTACCTGGGAGGTCAGGGTGTACCAGGGAGGTCAGTGAGTACCTGGGAGTGTCAGAGGTGTACCTGGGAGTGTCAGAGGTGTACGTGGGTGTGTCAGAGGTGTATCTGGGAGTGTCAGGGTACCTGGGAGTGTCTGAGGTGTACCTGGGAGTGTCAGACGTGCCCAGGAGTGTCAGAGGTGCACTTGGGAGTGTCAGAGGTGCACCTTGAGTGTCTGAGGTGTACCTGGGAGTGTCTGAGGTTACCAAGGAATGTCAGGTGGGACCTGGGAGTGTCAGAGATGTACCTGGAGTGTCAGAGGTGTACCTGGAGTATCAGAGCACCTGGGAGTCAGAGGTGAACCTGGGAATGTCAGGAGGTGTACCTGGGAGTGTAAGAAGTGTACCTGGGAGTCGGAGGTAACTGGAGTGTCGGAGGTGTACCTGGGAGTGTCAGAGGTGTACTTGGGAGTGTCAGAGGGTCTTGGGAGTGTCAGGGCGACCTGGGAGGTCTGAGGTGTACCTGGGAGTGTCAGACGTGTGCCTGGGAGTGTCAGAGGTGCACTTGGGAGTGTCAGAGGTGCACCTTGGAGTGTCTGAGGTGTACCTGGGAGTGTCTGAGGTGTACCAAGGAATGTCAGTGGAGTACCTGGGAGTGTCAGAGATGTACCTGGGAGTGTCAGAGGTGTACCTGGGAGGACAGAGGTGCACCTGGGAGTGTCAGAGGTGAACCTGGGAGTGTCAGAGGTGTACCTGGGAGTGTAAGAAGTGTACCTGGGAGTGTCGGAGGTGTACCTTGGAGTGTCGGAGGTGTACCTGGGAGGTCAGAGGTGTACTTGGGAGGTCAGAGGTGTACCTGGGAGTGTCAGCGGTGTACCTGGGAGTGTCTGAGGTGTACCTGGGAGTGTCAGAGGTATGCCTGGGAGTGTCAGAGGTGCACTTGAGTGTCAGAGGTGCACCTTGGAGTGTCTGAGGTGTACCTGGGAGTGTTTGAGGTGTACCTGGCAGTGTTTGAGGTGTACCTGGCAGTGTCCCAGGTGTACCTGGGAGTGTCAGAGGTGTACCTGGGAGTGTCAGGAGGTACCTGGAAGTGTCAGAGGTGCACTCGGGAGTGTCGGAGGTGTGACCTGGGAGTGTGGAGAAGGTACCTGGGAGTGTCTGGGGTGTACCTGGGAGGTCAGAGGTGTACCTGGGAGTGTAAGAAGTGTACCTGGGAGTGTCGGAGGTGTACCCAGAGTGTCGGAGGTGTACCTGGGAATGTCAGAGGTGTACTTGGGAGAGTCAGAGGTACCTGGGAGTGTCAGAGATGTACCTGGGAGGTCAGAGGTGTACCTGGGAGGTCAGAGGTACCTGGGAGTACAGAGGTACCTGGGAGGCCAGGTTGTACCTGGGAGTGTCAGAGATGTACCGGAGTGTGAGAAGTGTACCTGGGAGTGTCGGAGGTACCTGGGAGGTCGGAGGGTACCTGGGAATGTCAGAGGTGTACTTGGGAGTGTCAGAGGTGTATCTGGGAGGTTGGGCGGTGTACCTAGGAGTGTCAGAGGTGCACTTGGGAGTGTCAGAGGTGCACCTTGGACTGTCTGAGGTGTACCTGGGAGTGTCTGAGGTGTACCTGGTTGTGTCTGAGGTGTACCTGGCAGTGTCTGAGGTGTAACTGACAGTGTCAGCGGTGTACATGGGAGTGTCAGCGGTGCACCTGGGAGTTTTAGGGGTGTATCAGGGAGTGACAGAGGAGTACCTAGGAGTGTCAGAGGTGTACCTGGGAGTGTCAGAGGTGTACCTGGGAGTGTCAGAGGTGTACCTTGGTGTGTCAGAGATGTTCCTGGGAGTGTCAGAGATGTACCTGAGACTGTCACAGGAGTACCTGGGAATTTCAGAGGTGTACCTGGGAGTGTCAGAGATGTACCTGAGACTGTCACAGGAGTACCTGGGATTGTCAGAGGTGTACCTGGCAGTGTCAGAGGTGTACCTTGGTGTGTCAGAGATGTTCCTGGGAGTGTCAGAGATGTATCTGGGAGTGTCACAGGAGTACCTGGGATTGTCAGAGGTGTACCTGGCAGTGTCAGAGGTGTACCTGGGAGTGTCAGAGGTGTACCTGGGAGTTTTAGAGGTGTACCTGGGAGTGTCAGAGATGTACCTGGGAGTGTCACAGGAGTACCTGGGAGTCTCAAAGGTGTACCTGGGAGTCTCAAAGGTGAACCTGGAAGTATTGGAGGCGTTCTCGGAATATCGGAGGCGTACCTGGGAGGCTCGGAGGTGTACCTGGGAGTGTCGCAGGTGTACCTGGGAGTGTCAGCAGGGTACCTGGGATTGTCAGAGGTGTACCTGGCAGGTCAGAGGTGTACCTGAGTGTCAGAGATGACCTGGGAGTGTCAGTGGAGTACCTGTGAGTGTCAAAGGTGTACCTGAGAATGTCAGAGGTGTACCTGGGAGTTAGAGGTGTACCTGGGAGTGTCGGACGCACCTGGGAGTGTCTGACGTGTACCAGGGAATGTCAGTGAGTACTTGGGAGGTCAGAGGTGTATCCTGGGAGTGTCAGAGGTGTACCTTGAGTGTCAGAGGTGTACCTGGGAGGTCAGAGGTGTACCTGGGAGTGTCGGAGGTGCACTGGGAGTGTGAGAAGTGTACCTGGGAGTGTCGGAGGTGTACCTGGGATGTGGAGGTGTACCTGGCAGTGTCAGAGGTGTACCTGGGAGGTCAGAGGTGAACCTGGGAGGTCAGAGGTGTAACTGGGAGTGTCAGAGGTGTACCTGGGAGTGGAGAAGTGTACCTGGGAGTGTCTAGGGTGTACCTGGGAGTGTCAGAGGTGTACCTGGAAATGTCGGAGGTGTACCTGAGGTCAGAGGTGTACCTGTGATTGTCGGAGGTGTACCTGGGAGTGAAGTACCTGGGAGTGTCGGAGGTACCTGGGAGTGTCGCAGGTACCTGGGAGGTCAGAGGTGTACTTGGGAGTGTCAGAGGTGCACTTGGGAGGTCAGAGGTGCACCTTGGACTGTCTGAGGTGTACCTGGGAGTGTCTGAGGTGTACCTGGTTGTGTCTGATGCGCGTCTGAGGTGTAACTGACAGTGCTGGGCGGTGTACATGGGAGTGTCAGCGGTGCACCTGGGAGTTTTAGTGTATCAGGAGTGACAGAGGAGCACCTAGGAGTGTGAGGCACTGGGAGTGTCAGAGGTGTACCTGGGAGTGTCAGAGGTGTACCTGGGAGGTCAGAGGTGTACCTGGGAATTTCAGAGGTGTACCTGGGAGTGTCAGATGTGCCTGAGACTGTCAAGAGAGTGACCTGGGATTGTCAGAGGTGTACCTGGCAGTGTCAGAGGTGTACCTTGGTGTGTCAGAGATGTTCCTGGAGTGTCAGAGATGTACCTGGGAGTGTCACAGGAGGCCTGGGATTGTCAGAGGCACCTGCAGTGTCAGAGGTGTACCTGGGAGGTCAGAGGTGTACCTGGGAGTTTTAGAGGTGTACCTGGAGTGCCGAGATGTACCTGGGAGTGTCACAGGAGTACCTGGGAGTTCAAAGGTGTACCTGGGAGTTCAAAGGTGAACCTGGAAGTATTGGAGGCGTTCCTCGGAATATCGGAGGTGTACCTGGGAATATCGGTGGCGCACCTGGGAGGGTCAGAGGTGTCCTGGGAGTGTCGCAGGTGTACCTGGGAGTGTCACAGGGGTACCTGGGATTGTCAGAGGTGTCTGGCAGTGTCAGAGGTGTACCTGGGAGTGCCGAGATGTACCTGGAGTGTCAGTGAGTACTGTGAGGTCAAAGGTGTACCTGAGAATGTCAGAGGTGTACCTGGGAGTGTTAGAGGTGTACCTGGGAGTGTCGGATGCACCTGGGAGTGTCTGACGTACCAGGGAATGTCAGTGGAGTACTTGGGAGTGTCAGAGGTGCACCTGGAAGTGTCGGAGGTGCACCTGGGAGTGTGGAAGTCTGTCTGGGAGGTCGGAGGTACCTGAGTGTCGGAGGTGGACCTGGCAGTGTCAGAGGTGTACCTGGGAGTGTCAGAGGTGGAACCTGGGAGTGTCAGTGAGTACCTGGGAGTGTCAAAGGTGTACCTGAGAATGTCAGGAGGTGTACCTGGGAGTGTTAGAGGTGCACTTGGGAGTGTCGGACGCACCTGGGAGTGTCTGATGTACCAGGGAGTTCAGTGGAGCACTTGGGAGGCCGAGGTGTACCTGGGAGTGTCAGAGGTGTACCTTGGAGTGTCGGAGGTGTACTGGAGTGCTGGTGAGGTACTGGGAGGCCGGAGGTGCACCTGGGAGTGTGAGAAGTGTACCTGGGAGTGTCGGAGGTGTACCTGGGAGTGTCGGAGGTGTACCTGGGCAGTGTCAGGAGGTGTACCTGGGAGGCTGAGGTGAACTGGGAGGTCAGAGGCACTGGGAGTGTCAGAGGTGTACCTGGGAGTGTGAGAAGTGTACCTGGGAGTGTCTAGGGTGTACCTGGGAGTGTCAGAGGTGTACCTGGAAATGTCGGAGGTTACCTGGGAGTGTCAGAGGTACTCCTGGATTGTCGGAGGTGTACCTGGGAGTGTAAGAAGGTGCACTGGGAGGTCGGAGGTGTACCTGGGAGTGTCTGCGAGGTGTACCTGGGAGGTCAGAGGTGTACTTGGGAGGCTCGAGGTGCACTTGAGTGCAGAGGTGCACCTTGGACTGTCTGAGGTACCTGGAGTGTCTGAGGTGTACCTGGCAGGTTCTGAGGTGTACCTGGCAGTGTCTGAGGTGGACTGACGAGTGTCAGCGGTGTACATGGGAGTGTCAGCGGTGCACCTGGGAGTTTTAGGGGTGTATCAGGGAGTGACAGAGGAGTACCTAGGAGTGTCAGAGGTGTACCTGGGAGTGTCAGAGGTGTACCTGGGAGGTCAGGAGGTGTACCTGGAGGCAGAGGTGTACCTGGGAATTTCAGAGGTGTACCTGGGAGGTCAGAGATGTACCTGAGACTGTCACAGGAGCACTGGATTGTCAGAGGTGTACCTGGCAGGTCAGAGGTGTACCTTGGTGTGTCAGAGATGTCCTGGGAGTGTCAGAGATGTACCTGGGAGGTCACAGGAGGCCTGGGATTGTCAGAGGTGTACCTGGCGTGTCAGAGGTGTACCTGGGAGTGTCAGAGGTGTACCTGGGAGTTTTAGGTGTACCTGGGAGGTCAGAGATGTACCTGGGAGTGTCACAGAGTACCTGGGAGTCTCAGGGGCACTGGGAGTCTCAAAGTGAACCCTGAAGTATTGGAGGCGTACCTGAATATCGGAGGTGTACCTGGGAATATCGGTGGCGTACCTGGGAGAGGTCAGAGGTACCTGGGAGGTCGCAGTACCTGGGAGGTCACAGGGTACCTGGGATTGTCAGAGGTGTACCTGGCAGTGTCAGAGGTGTACCTGGGAGGTCAGAGATGTACCTGGGAGGTCAGTGAGTACCTGGGAGGTCAAGGTGTACCTGAGAATGTCAGAGGTGTACCTGGGAGTGTCAGAGGTGTACCTGGGAGTGTGGACGCACCTGGGAGTGTCTGAGTGTACCAGGAATGTCAGTGGAGTAACTTGGGAGGTCAGAGGTGTACCTGGAGTGTCGGAGGTGCACCTGGGAGTGTGAGAAGTGCACCTGGGAGGTCGGAGGTACCTGGGAGGTCGGAGGTGTACCTGGCAGTGTCAGAGGTGTACCTGGGAGTGTCAGAGGTGAACCTGGGAGTGTCAGAGGTGTAACTGGGAGTGTCAGAGGTGTACCTGGGAGTGTGAGAAGTGTACCTGGGAGTGTCTAGGGTGTACCTGGGAGTGTCAGAGGTGCACTGAAATGTCGGAGGTGTACCTGGGAGGTCAGAGGTGTACCTGTGATTGTCGGAGGTGTACCTGGGAGTGTAAGAAGGTGCACCTGGGAGTGTCGGAGGTACCTTGGGAGTGTCGCAGGTGTACCTGGGAGTGTCAGAGGTACTGGGAGTGTCAGAGGTGTACCTGGGAGTGTCAGGAGGTGAACCTGGAGTGTCTGAGGTGTACCTGAGGTCTGAGGTGCACTGGCAGTGTCAGAGGTGTACCTGGGAGTGTCAGCGGGTGAACCTGGGAGTGTTAGAGGTGCATCAGGAGTGACAGAGGTGTACCTGGGAGTGTCAGAGGTGTGCCTGGGAGTGTCAGAGGTGCACTTGGGATTGTCAGAGGTGCACCTTGGAGTGTGTGAGGTGTACCTGGGAGTGTCTGAGGTGTACCTGTCAGTGTCTGAGGTGTACCTGGCAGTGTCTGAGGTGTACCTGACCGTGTCAGAGTGGTACCTGGGAGTGTCAACCTGGGAATGTGAGGTGCATCAGGGAGGACAGAGGAGTACCCAGGAGTGTCAGAGGTGTACCTAGGGAGTGTGAGAAGTGCACTGGGGAGTGTCTAGGGTGTACCTGGGAGTGTCTGGGGTGTACCTGGGAGTGTCAGGGGTGTACCAGGGAGTGTCAGTGGAGCACCTGGGAGTGTCAGGAGGTGTACCTGGGAGTGTCAGAGGCACGTGAGTGGACAGAGGTGTATCTGGGAGTGTCAGCGTACCTGGGAGAGTCTGAAGTGTACCTGGGAGTGTCAGACGTGTGCCAGGAGTGTCAGGAGGTGCACTTGGGAGTGTCAGAGGTGCACCTTGGAGTGTCTGAGGTGTACCTGGGAGTGTCTGAGGTACCAAGGAATGTCAGTGGAGTACCTGGGAGTGTCAGAGATGTACCTGGAGGTCAGAGGTGTACTGGAGTATCAGAGGTGCACCTGGGAGTGTGAGGTGTACCTGGGAGTGTCAGAGGTGTACCTGGGAGGTAAGAAGTGTATCTGGGAGGTCGAGGTGTACCTGGGAGTGTCGGAGGTGTACCTGGGAGTGTCAGAGGTGTACCTGGGAGTGTCAGGTGTACCTGGGAGGTCAGGTGTACCTGGGAGTGTCTGAGGTACCTGGGAGTGTCAGAGGTATGCCTGGGAGTGTCAGAGGTGCACTTGGGAGTGTCAGAGGTGCACCTTGGAGTGTCTGGAGGTGTACCTGGGAGTGTCTAGGTGTACCTGGCAGTGTCTGAGGTGTACCTGGCAGTGTCTGAGGTGTACCTGGGAGTGTCAAGGGTGTACCTGGGAGTGTCAGAGGTGTACCTGGGAGTGTCGAGAGGTGTACCTGGAAGTCAGGAGGTGTACTTGAGTGTCGGAGGTGTACCTGGGAGTGTGAGAAGGTGTACCTGGGAGTGTCTGGTACCTGAGTGTCAGGAGGTGTACCTGGGAGTGTGGGCTAGGGAGGTACCTGGGAGGTCGAGGTGTACCTGGGAGTGTCGGAGGTGTACCTGGGAGGTCAGAGGTGTACTTGGGAGTGTCAGAGGTGTACCGGGAGGTCAGAGATGTCTGGGAGTGTGGGAGGTGTACCTGGGAGTGTCAGAGGTGCACCTGGGAGTGTCAGATGTGTACCTGGGAGTGTCAGAGGTGCACCTG
>NW_024713164.1:0-100233 GCF_018991925.1 Homarus americanus | reverse complement strand
TATGAGCAGTAAATAAATGTTGCTTTCATATTCTTATGTAGAGTAATGACGATATGTTTTCACATGTGCGCACCTACATACGTGCAGTCTCACTTTTTTTTACCATTAATGGTTAGCTACTTATATTGTTCCATTTATTAACATTAAATAACATTACAGGTACTTCAAACAACCATATTAATTTTTTTACATTAATTTTACTACAGCTAAAATCAGGGTCTTATTTTCTTCAGTTTTATATGTAGAACCAATCAGTCACTGGTTTTGTAAGCTTTAACATAAACAATGCCGGCAGCCGTCTCGTCTCCTCTAATATTCCACGTATTATTAATAAATTGTATTGTTAATTTTGCACACACAAACATTAATTCAATAAAAACACATTCAGAAACATTAATTAAAATATATATGAACAGTAAATAAGTGTTGCTTTCATATTCTTATGTAAAGTAATGACGCCATGTTTTCACGTGTGCGCATGCGCACTTACATACGCGATCTCTCTCTTTTCTTTACCATTATCGTTAGCTACTTCTATTGCTCCATTTATTAACATTAAATAACATTACTTAAAACAACCATATTAATTTTACTACAGCTACAACCAAGGTCTTATTTTCTTCAGTTTTATATGTAGAACCAGTCAGTCACTGGCTTTGTAATCAACAAAAACAATGCTGTATCATTTCCTCGTGTGTTTTAATATTCTACGTATTATTAATGAATTGTATTGCTCATTTTGCACACCTAAACATTAACTCAATAAAAAAGACATTCAGTAATAAACAATACAGTAATGAATCTTTTGTACATAAGAGAAATGACGCTGTTTACACGATTATGCACGTCGTCTGCACGTTGGCGGGCCGTTCAAACCCGTCGAAATTCAAGTTTCCGCCGTCAAAATTTTTTTATTTATTTTTTGTGTGTTCCAATAAAATACGTTAAGAATTAAAAACTCGCGAAATTTTAGAAGCTACTATACGACATTTAACCCTTCAATATGTCTTCAAAGAGACCATGATGCAGAGAAAGTGGTGCTAGTGCTTCCAAGCATAAGCACAAGTCACTATCTATCCAGGAAAAGGGTGAATTTCCATGGTCCGGCACTGGTCAGGTCCCGAGGTTGCCGGACTAGAGAGGTACAACCTGTAATAATAATAATAATAATAATAATAGTAATAATAATAATAATAATAATAATAATAATAATAATAATAATAATAATAATAATAATAATAATAATAATAAAAATAAAGAACCATAAAGAAATGTCAGTATTAAGAGAAATACAGTAATTGAGACCCTGCAATTGTGTGTACATGAGGCAGAAAGTCAGATCAGCAACCTGAGACTTGGTCACAATTTTTGTGGTGACATATGTTCTTTGACTTTTCCATTTTTTATTCACGGTTTCTGTGTTGGTTCATATTTATCTACTAAAGTGGTTAATGTTTTAAAGCAAATTCTATTGAAATATGAATGGCAAATGAACAAAAATGAATAGAGGGACTTAAATGAGGTAGGTTAGGGATAGGTACTTTGAAAATGTATGTGTTATTTCCGTAGACTTTGTGTACTATTAACCGACCTTTTCGATTATCCGTCGGCCCCTTTCCCCCCATATGTGGTCGGTTAATTGAGGTTTTACTGTATATGAGTTTGAATGTGGAGGGGAGTAGAGGTAGGGGAAGGTCAAGAATAACATGGAGAGATGTTGCACCTGACAAGAGAGGCTGCAAGAGACTATGCTGGCTGGAGAGGTGCCATCAAGTAATCATGGCTAAACCATGTGAGCATGGGAAAAAAACAATTGTTTCAATGGGTTTTTGGTTAATTGGTTCCAGCTCACTGAAAATTGCCTAAATTCAACAAAAAAGGTAGAAAAGTACACTTACTTTGAGGTGTGTATGTAGAAGGCTCCTGGATGATGATGATGATGATGGGAATTAGAATGGGGGTGGAGGAGAAGGGAAAAGAGAAGGCATTGGGGGTGGAAGAGAAGTCACCCCATGGTGCCATTTCACCCATAAAATTTTAGTTTTCTTGGTGTAATTCAAGATTATTTTCTTTAAATCAACACTGCACTGCATTATATATTGTCAATATGTAAAATAAATTTCAAAATGACCAATAATTTGCTTGCAAACACAGAAAAAAAGCGTTTAGTTGAAGAGAGTTTCAAGCAAGATGTTACCTCCACTGAAAAGACACAAAGACTGACGCCTGTATGGTGTGTTGAGAGGCTGGATGGCGTGCATAAAACTAGTTTCATTACCTTCAATTATGTTCAATAATTGCTAAAATGACTAAAAAATTTAATATTGAATAGTATAAACTTCTTGATATTTGCTAAAATGGAAAGGAATTTAAGCCCTAGAACCGATTACTGTATTGGCGGACTAATACTACAGCTGGTGGACTGCCAAATGCAAGCGAAAACATGTGGAGGTCGGCTCGTAAGAAACTCGTTAATCGAGGGATTGCTCGTTAACCGAAGTTAAGAATCTTATGGAAGGTAACTTGTTAACCGAAATCTCGTTAACCGAGGCGCTCGTTAACCGAGGGACCACTGTGTATATATATACCTGTATATATATATATATATATATATATATATATATATATATATATATATATATATATATATATATATATATATATATATATATATATATATATATATATATATATATATATTATTTTATTTTATTTTTTCTCCATCCACATTATTGTGCATGTTTGGTGTTAAAATGTAAATTCATCACCAAGGAGTACAAATAATAGAAATATCTTTGATGTGATTAAATTAAGAGGAAATAATTTCTTCTGTATTATTTTTATGTAAGATCATTCAATGGCCAATCATATAAGTATTTACAAAAGTGGAAAAAGAAAGAAAGTAGGTCCAATAGGCATAGTTGCTCATTAGGGACAGTGTGGATGCAGCATACTGTATACAGTAGTAAGCCTTTGGTATGTAAGGAGGCAACTTGGCTGGCACTGCACTTGATTGCTTTTACTTTCCCAACTTGGATACAGTAGTTAGGTACCCATTTACAGCTGGGTGGACTGGGAGTGTCCAGGATCGAAAGAGTGACTCTAATGGCAGGAAGCAAGTGCTCTATCCACCTGGCTCCCACACTTCATGCCATCAAACACACATGCGGCATACCATGTGACTCAGAGGAACGAAGGCCCCGTGAGACACAGCTGGACCCCGAAGTGCAACAGGTATTGGAGGCCAGACAAGTGAACAAAATATCATTCCACCAGCCAAAGCCACCGACCAAAGAGCCCCCAGAGCATGGTGAAGACTCCAGAGAGGTTGAGCTGCTCCAGATATAGATACTGCCTCACCTGTTATGGTCTTCACCCACACATTCTCCAAGAACTCTCCGGCCAGTGACCCCCAGCTGGCTCGCTGCACCTCCACCCACCACATGTATGCTCGGCAGTAGTCCAACTTTTCATCAATAATAAATTAATATTTGTATTTACAAAAAATTAAGAGTGCTGCCTAAATCAGTCACTCACTTCTGATAAACCATTGTCTCTTTATCATTACCAAATATCTGTACTACTTTACAAGTTGGATAGCTGTATGCAGATCTGTTGGTCAAATATATTTACAAGTGATAAGCATTTGAAATAGAATACAGTAGGTATGTATTGTGAGAATTCTTCCTTTTGTTTGTCTTCATACAGTATTACATTTTTATTAGTGTGGTGAGTCTATTTTAAGATATCATGGCCTTGGCATAGGAACTCCAAGAAATCTAAATTAAAAGTGCAAGCCAGCAGTATTTACCAAGAGGCATCAAAGACCAGTTTATTTATCCAGAGTAACTGGGTTAGAATATGGTATAAACATTTTACTCTACAGTGTTCGGTGTAAGTATATCTCGGTGTGTATGCCGAGTTGTTGAGGTATAAAAATCAGTGTTTCTTTTTATGAAGTCCAGTTTTTTATTTTCAGAGGCTTGGTGGTAACAAGAAAATTTCATCTTCTCAAAGGTGGAAGTTGAAAAAAACTGGCAATCTGGGGGAAGAGAACGGAGGCAACAATATGTCCGACTTCCTCAAACTCACTGAGTTATCAAATAAAATCATTGAGACTGGCAACATGGATGTGTATCAAGAAACGTATGAAATGATTACTCTTAAGGTATGAACAGATGTGAATTAAATGTTTTATAACTATCTTAGTGTTAGTTGCAGGTGTTGGGTAAACACTGGTACAGTAATATGGGGATAGCCTTTGTTCCATAGATAAATGGTCATATACACATTGCAGCAGACTTGGTGAACTGTGGTACAGTCACATACTTTTTATCCTCTTGCCCCCTTGCACGTCCTCATTTTTATATGTACAGCCACTCCCCGACTTACAACCCACTCGACTTACGACCACCTGGACATACGACCTCCTCAGTCATACCAAAAATGTTTCAAATTACTTATTTTCGAGTCCCAACGTCAGTGATCGCGCTGTGTACTGACAAAATTTTCGTTTGTAATTCACTTTAAAATGGCTGGCAAGCTTAAAAGCGAGAGTCTTGTGGTGCTGAGAAGAAAACGAGACACCCATTTTAGATTTTCTATGTATTATTTAAGCATTTTCGACTTACGACCATTTCAACTAACGACCTGGATTTGGGTCCCTAACCCCGTTGTAAGTCGAGGAGGAGCTGTACTGTAATCACATTGGGTCCTTTAGAAGTCTTATTTTTCCTGAGAAATGATTGGTCATGATGGCAAATCTTTTACCAAGAACAAAGTAATCTTGAGTTATTACTCAGTGTATTTCTGGTTCTAGGACTAGTATGTAGAGGTATGGGACCATGTATCCAGCATGCTTTGGACCTGGGGGTTGTTGGGTTTTTTTCGGAATTTGGAACACCGGGCCTAAAATGTACAGTAAACTCTCTGTAACTGGCTGTGAAGCCTTTGTTCAGATCACAAGATTCACCCCTAAAAGTATTAGTTTTAACTGTATACCATAACATTAAAGCTTACAATTGTAGGCCCATAAACAGTATGCTAATAATGAAAGCACGGAAAGAGCAAAAATGATACAAGTTGGTGTACAAACTGCATCGGTCGCCCTTGATACTCGCATTAGCTATGTAATAGCGTCCATAGCAATGAGGCTCTGCCACAGACCCTCTGACATCCACACACTCGCCACACAGCTTCATGGATGTAAACCAGTACTGTACAATTTAGATTCATAAAACTTTATACTGTACTTTTTTTTTCACTTTCTGTATGAAAGATTGAGTGTTTATGTAACTGAGTAAAGAAACTGAAGAAAATTATATATACAGTATGCCAAAATTATGAGTTGAAAACTAACCATAACACAACATATACCTCATAGGTGGGGAATGGTTGGAAATATCCCCTCTCTGGCAAAGAAGTGGATATGTTCACAAAATCTACTTCTTTCTCATACACTTCATTATCAGGTAGATTTAACACGGAGTAAATGGGAATAGGTTCCAATCCTTCATTATTCTGTATTTTGCATACACCAAAAATGAACAAAAAGTCCTTTAATAAACAATGAAAAATTATACATAGCACATCATAAAATACAACACCCTGTAGTTCATATTTATGTAAAAAAAAATAGTTCCTTCTGTCTTTAAACATTCTCTGGACAACACTGAGCCAGCCACCCATCAACTTGAGATGTGTGTGGCTACTGCTTTGTGTGCATCCCGTGACGTCACCCTGGGCTGGTGACGCTAATAGTTCTTTAAAGCTTTGTTTCTTTTGAACTAAATTTAACTTGACGATCTGTGGTGAAGAGGATAAAGTAAACTTACAGCAGAGGTGCATTGAAATTGAAATAGTAGGCCTAACTAGCAAAGTCGCCAGATGCGCCTCCAAATATATGTTCATCTCCCACCTATGCAGCTGACTGGTGACATGTATTATGGAGAGTTCTTTTATTACTTATTATGTTTACTTCACATGATATTAGATGCTCTTGATACTATGCATACATCATTCTCGGGTACTGAGTGATCAGGCAGTAAGTACAGTATACTGTCGTAAACCACTAGTGAATGGTGAGAGAATCACCCATCATGACAAACAAATAAAGACTATGGTGGTGTGCTGTTGTTGGACCAAAAACTGTCTTCTTTTGCACTTTCCATTAGCAAATAGATTTACTGCTAGCCTATTAAATATGTTAATAGATAACAGTAATAATAAATTTTGGTAAATAACCACAAAAAGTAGATACAAACAAGTGCACACAGACAGACATCAGCTGCTTAAAACTGAGGCGTGCGCCACCGTAGCACAACCAAAAGCAAAACTAATTAGCCAGCCAAACCCACATGTTTAAACTAACCAGGTTCATAAACAGCCTGTTATCTGGTAAATCTGATTTCCTGGAAGCCTGATAAATGGTTTGGCACCTGTATTGACTTATTCATTGCAGAGGTAAGAGAGGTAAAGGTCTCATACACTAAACCATGTACATGAAAGGTGAATACTGTAGCAGATAGTGAGTGTATATACAGAGGGGCCCCCAAGTTCGCGGATTTTTATTTCGCAGTCCTTTTTATTCGTGGATGGCACCCTGGATGTACCCAAGAATGTCTGTGGGTAGTTTTAAAGTTGCCAGCATTTTCGTGGCTGGGACAGGGAGCCATTCGTTCTAGAGACAGTAATTTCCTTTACCTGTATTGAGAGAGGTTTTTTCCCGGTTTTTACTAGGTACAAGTTGTATACATTCAGGATGGTGATGTCCAAGAGGTGTAGGCACATCATCCTGTACTTGAGACGTTTCCTTAGACACTCAATTGAGCCAGCCTGCATGTCACTCATGTCCATGAGGCGCATGCTGACATTGTAGTCCACAACAACGTCAGATATTTTCATTACCTCCTGAGGTCGACTCCCTTTTTCCACTGTCAACCATTTCACCCTTGTGCACGGTTGACAGCATCTGTACAGTACGCTTATCTTGCCAGCTGGGTAGGCTCGCTGTGTTCCCCCACCCACAATATTTTAGACCCCCTGCCCCTCCCCCTCCCCTTTTCATATTCTTGGACCTGCCACTGACTATATTTGACATTTGTTGATAATGGATATGCAAATAGTGAAAGTTTTACTGTATATTGGAAGCAGTCTTGGATGGTAGTTGTAGATGAAGCCACCACTGCCTCCCACACTCCCTAACTGATGATTGCACTGGTATATAAAGCATATTTGTTTTATGGTGTACATATTCATAGTTTATAACTGTATTGTGATTAGATTTTTTATGATAAAAACCACTGTATTATTTTACTCCCTGCCAATTATTGCATTTTGATACAGTACAGTACAATAAATTCAGAGAAAGTGCTGGTTGGGGATTATGGTCCCTTCAACTGCCTCAACTTTTCTAGCTGTTGATGCAGTGTGCTATGTAATGTGTAATTTTAATGTGGTGTGTATTATACAGGTTGACAATCCCTTATTCATAATTCTGAAAACCCAAAGTTTTTTCGTGGAGGATCATTCGTGTGCACGACATACCCCGAGTGACACCGAACATGACCTGGACCTGACGTGTAATATTTCAATGTGATTCTGATCTATTAAAATGTTAATTTTTGTATAATGTAGTACAGTGGACCCTTCATTAACGAGCGGTTCATTTACGAGATTTCGGTTAACGAGTTACCTCCCGTAAGGATTTTCAGTTCTATTGACGAGTACAACTTATATTAACGACAGCCTTACGAGAAACACTCCTTGGTGTGCGCATCAGCTGTTCTATGTTTACATTCGTTTCCAGTGGAGTAAATATCAAAAAAGTTGTGCTCTTGAATATTTTTGCATTTTTTATATTAAAATTATTAGTCATTCTGAAATTTAGTTAACATATTGATAATATATACAGTACAGGGAACAGTTTTTGTGTGCCCTTCAGCTGATTGAATCACCCACCAATGCTCTCGGTTTAACTTTGTTTACAGTGGAGTGAACATCCAGTTTGTTGGTCTCTTGAATATTTTTGCATTTTTATATTAAAATTATTGGTCATTCTGAAATTTAGTTAATATATTGATAATATACAGTGCAGAAATCATTATGAAACATGAAGAAGGCATTAGAACCAATGCACTCTGTAAAGAATATGGCATGTCATCAGCGACTGCCTCTACAATCAGCTGTTTGATATGTAAACAAAGCTACCGGTAATACGACATACACACCTCAAAGTAAGTTAAAATACAGTATTCTATTATTTTTTATTTTTTATTGTACAGTATTCTGTACAGTACTGTATTTAGTTTATAATTAATGTTTTTTTTAATTCTATTACCGCTATACAGTACAGTACTTTGAATGTATACTTTTTCTGTGAGTTGGAACTAATTACCCAATATCCCATGGAAATAATAGATTCAGTTAACGACTGACTCTGTGGAACCAATTGTATTTGTTACTCGAGGGCCTACTGTATTATTGATACGTAATTTGTCTTAGTATGCCTTATTGTGGGTTAAAATAAGTAAATATTAAATGCGTCCTCCGAAAGCGTGAATTTGCTACCAGAGTTTAACAGTTAATTCTTGTATAAGGTTTCTGATAAGCTTCCTATGTGCTCATGTTTGAAATAATGAATGTATATATCTATATAATTTAGCTAAATATATATCTCGTCAAAAACGGTCATCCCAACGATTATGAATAAACTCATTTAGAAATACATCATTACTTCAGGATTAAATTGAACAGATTTGCAACAGCCAATCAGCTGGCCCTCTTGAGGAGGGGGCGGGGCATCTCTTCTCAGCAGGGAAAAAATGCACTATAGTAAATAAAAACAAAATTTTATTGGTAGGGTTGCTGATGCTTATTTTTATGAAATGTCCTGACACAATAACTTAATATAGGTGGAAAGGTCTAAAGCTCCTGCTCCTAAACCTGCAATGGACATGTTTGCTGATGATGATGAAAACAAGAGTAAGGACACAAACTGTGAAGATAAACTTGAACCACAAACAGGAGACTCAGTTGGTAAGTTGTCTTTATTTGTATGTTAGATTATGGCAAAATGGATTTGCATGGTTAATATAGTGCAAGCAGTTGCCACAAACTAATTTAGAACAAGTCTTACAATTTATGTCTGGATCGAATAATGGTAAATAGTCAACAAAATCTAGAGGTTGTAACCCCGGGTCCCCAAATGGTGACTGGAATAAAGTAAGCAAATGAATTTGGTAATTAGATTATCCTTTGCTTTCATACCAGGGTCTTGAAGGATATTCATTTGGTAAGAAGGTACCCTGATAAAAAAAAAAGGCTCATAACATGAAATGTTTAATTTCTTAACATTGTTTGTGAAGATTTCAAACCTTATTAACCACCTTAGATCTCAGTTACCCTCTGTTCACCACAGAAATTCTGTTCCTTGTCTGACCTAGCAGACAGTTAAGTGTTTTCTTGGTAGTATTATACACTTATATAGGGTGTTCTAATGCCAGACAGTCCTATTAGGGTGTTCTAATGCCAGACAGTCCTATTAGGGTGTTCTAATGTCAGACAGTCCTTGGTGTTATATTTATGTAGGAAGTGTTTGGTGTGTTTTTTACCCAATTGTTTGGTTAAATGCTAGCTAGAATGTTAGTTTCAGAGCCAGCACCTCCATGTACAGTATTGAGAAAAAAGATAAGAATTCCAAGTTCAAATCAGTTTCTCTTTTATAAGATTACTGCATATTAGGTAAGGGGTCTGGCACAGGATTGCTAAGGGGGATCCTGATTTGTTTTGGCAAGGAATCTCAGAAAAATTTTGATTCAGATGTTTACACTGGGTATCTCACCCCTGGGGTGACCTCACACAGTATGGCAAGAAACCAGCCCAGGTCATCAACTGTAAACTACAATTGTCCCTCGGTTAAGGAAATTCGGTTAACGAATTAGCTCCCAAAAGGATTTTCAGTTCGATTAATGAACAAAACTTCGATTAACGAAATCCTTACGGCAAACACGTTTTGTTGTGCGCATCAACTGGTGCGCCTTCCGGCTGCCATCCTCTTTCAATAAACCGTTAATTATTATTATTACACACACACACACACACACACACACACACACACACACACACACACACACACACACACACACACACTTGGCATTATGCAATCTGAATTGACAGTTGTGAAACTTAAACTGACAAATATAGTAACAAATGATGTAGCAGACATACACTTTGAGTTCTAGCATTCACTGTGTTGAGTGTCCGAGAGAATCCATATACAGTATATTGCTTCTACTTATCCTGCTGCCTGTCATACAGTCCCATGACGAATTAGAACAAAATCAATATTCCTCATTATTACAGATTTTGAGCACAGTATTACATTATGTAAATCATTGTCCTGTCTGGTTGGTAATTTATAACCTTTTGCTCCTCTGTAAAAAGACCACACTAAGCCACTGGGCAGAACTGAAATGAATTACAGGTTGTTCTGGAATTCCAAAGGTGGCAACCACAGCCTTGGCTTGGAGTGTACTGATTAAATAGGTTGGGCTCACTTAGGCCTTTAGAGGGCATCTGTTGCATGAAATTTCCCAATTTTGAGGGTGGATGGTGTGATGGGAAGGGAAGGGTAATTGTTTCATCCAAAATTATTTCATAAAATAAACCTTGGTTCACTTAAGTCTGTGTTATGAGAACTATCAGGCTACAGAATTTCAACATTAATCTTCCATATTAATGTATTCTTTTCCTTTCATAAGCTAAAATCACTTGGGAGCTTCGTTGGGAAGACAAAGAAGATGCGGAAATACATGGACCTTTCACGAACGAGAAGATGTTACAGTGGCAAGAATCTGGCTACTTCAAGAAAGGTGCCTATGTGAGAAAGACTAGTGAACAGGGACAGTCTTGGTACACTACCAGACGTATTGATTTTGATCTTTACACATAACGCAGAAGTGACTATGCCTGAGTTTAGTCTAATTTTAAGAGATGCCCCCTAATTTTATCCTATGCATATGAATGAAAAACAAAGTAAAAAAATCATCATATTTAAAATACTCTGTGTACATTGGAACAACCAATAAAGATTTGACACAAAAATTTGTATTTACAATGAAATATTATACAAGATTTTCTTTGAATAACTAAATGTCATATGTGTGTGAAAAGTCAGAGGAGTATGCTTGTGTACATGAGAAACTGGCTTATGAGAATCATGAAGTACAGTGGCTAAGTGTTATTATCATCATCATTTTATGGCCATCTTTCATGCTTGCTCAGGTTAGCCATGGATACCTGATGGCAGCTCTCCAGGCTGCATATGCACAGCCTCTCCCCATTTCATTATTGGTCTTCTAGCTCTCCTCCCCTCCACACTTAAACTCATGTGTCTTGACCCAGTTGGTCTCCTCCATTCTCTCAACATGCTTGAACCATATTGGCCTTCTTAATACCCAGCTGCCCTCTTAGCTCCAAACTGGGTTTCCTATTTCTCAACATCACATTTTTCATCCATCTTGCCATACTCATATCAGTGTGTGTATGTCTACTTATGTCATTATCTTTAGTGACCTATCTTTTGTTCCCATGCAACTTTATTTTTAAATGAAGAGAAGGTTTTCTTGCCATTAATAAAGCAACTTCTTAAACTTCTTCCATTCCCATCTGACTCTAGCAACTGATGGTGCTTCAGTATAACCTACAGAACTTATCACATCACCCAGGTAACAGAACCCAGTGACTCAATCTAGAGATATATCTCCAATGTTGAGCTTTTCCAGCTTTGCTTAGGCCACTTGATTACCTGCACATACAGCATAGTTAACCCTTAAGCCCCGGGTTAGGGTGCTGCTGGCAGTACCCCCCACGTGGGGGGTACTGTAAACCTAAAGCCCTGGCTGGGCAGATGAGGAAGGGGAAGATGAGGTGATTTGCTTGAAAGTTGGAGCCGAAGGTCTCATGTTTGTTTATTTAACAGTCTTTAAGTGAATAAGCTTCTCTCATTTTAAAATGCCACTGAAATGACCTGGGAGAATATAATCTACATTGCTGAAATTCTTGTAAGATAGTGATTAATTTGAATATAAACAAGCTATAATTTGCACTAGACATAACAATTTTAGTACCATTAGTACATATACACTACAAGTTTGCACTTAGATCATTTATTTCTTTTACGTTTCTTTTAGTATGGTGTGTGCATGTAAATGAATGAAAATAAATGAATAAATTTATGTAAATCTACCCAAAAATACAGTTGAAAAACTTTACATTACTAGAATGTACTAATGTACTAAAAATTTTATCTCTTGTGCAAAATATATGACATTTATGTTCAAATTATTCACTGTCTTGCAAGGATTCCAGCAATGCAAATTATATTCTCCTAACTTTAGTCTGAGATATTATATAAGATAAAAAACTTAAAACCTACTGTATAACCACCAAACCCTGGTTGGGAGGGAGGGAGGGAGGCAGAGAAATGTTTGACAGTTAGCGCTGAAGATCTAGTGAAGTATTTATTTGTTTATTTATGTCCTTAAGGTTGAGTTTTTGTTTTTTGCTTATAAAATGTCATTGAAGTGACCGGGGAGAATATAATTTACATTGCTGGAATTCTGATAAGATACAGTGGTCCCTCGGTTAACGAACGCCTCGGTTAACAAAATTTCAGTTCACGAATTACCTTCCATAAGAATCTTCAATTCGGTTAACGAACAAAAATTCGATTAACGAAATCCTTATGAAAATCACGTTTTGTTGTGAACATCAGCTGGTCAGCTGATGGCCCAGTCTTCTAATTTAGTAATCTGTTCTAAGTTTAAATTCGTTTCCAATGTAGTAAATACACCTGTATTAATAAATTTCAGCTTTTTATTATTTTTTAATGTTTTATATTAAAATTATTAGTCATTTTAACATTAAATATTGATAATATATGCAGTACTGTAGAGGGAACTAACATACCAGTTTGTTGTTGTGAGAATCAGCTGAGGGGGTGTACAGTACTCAACCAATTCAGTAATCGGTTCTATGTTTAAATTCGTTTCCAGTGGAGTAAATACCCTGTACAGTATCAATAAATTTGAGCTTTTTTTATATTTTTGAATGTTTTATATTAAAATGATTAGTCATTTTAACATTTATGTAACATATTGACAATACTGTACATGTATTATCTGGACATTATGAGAATTATCCCCTGTACCCTCTCTGTCTGGCTTTGTTTACTGTCAAGAGAGCAGCCATTTTGTTGGTGTCTTGAATATTTTTGCATTTTTCATTGAAATTATTGGTCATTCTGAACTTTAGTTCACTTATTGATAATATATAGCACAGTGCAGTGTTGATTTAAAGAAAATAATCTTGAATTACACCAAGTGAACTTAAAATTTTATTGGTGAAATGACAGCATCAAGCATGGGTCCCCTGAATGGTGATTTCTCCTCCACCCCCACTTCCTTCTCTTCTCCCTTCTCCTCCACCCCCACTTCCTTCTCTTCTCCCTTCTCTTCCACCCCCACTTCCTTCTCTTCTCCCTTCTCCTCCACCCCCCACTTCCTTCTCTTCTCCCTTCTCCTCCACCCCCACTTCCTTCGCTTCTCCCTTCTCTTCCACCCCCACTTCCTTCTCTTCTCCCTTCTCCTCCACCCCCACTTCTAATTCCCATCATCATCATCATCAACCAGGAACCTTCTACATACACACCTCAAAGTAAGTGTACTTTACTGCATTTTGTTTTTACTTTGTATGTACTTTTCGGTGAGCTGGAACCAATTACCCAAAATCCCATTGAAACAATGGAGTCGGTTAACGAATACAAATTGTTCCAGAGGGTCGTTCGTAATCCGAATCCATAGATGTCCAATTTAGACTGCACATTTTGCCTTTTCTTTCAATTTTAAATCTCCCTGTAGCAAGCAAGTGCGTCTTGGACCATTCTGTCAACTTTGGCAAAAAGTTCAACATTTTGATCCATTCCGTCAAACATTTGCATTCCTTTATTAATTGTAGCAAATGCCTCTTCCATTTGTTTCACTGAAAACTTTTTGGGGGTGCAGGTTCTTCTTCTACATTTTGTCTCTCTTCTTCCTCTGCATTTTTCTGTGGTTCCAGTTCAATAAGATCCTCGTTACTGAGCTCTACACTTTCCACCAACTGTTCAACATCTTCATTATCAATTTCTAACTCAAGCTGTTTACTCAACTCCACTATCTTGTTACTAATCTCAGAAATTACTTCATCTTCATTAAATCCTCTGAAACTGTTAACATATCTTTTCAGGACTTTCTTCCATATTCCATTCATGCACTGTCCTGTAACCTCATCCCATGCTGCACTAATGTTCTTTATACATTTCAAAATTTTGTAGTTCTTCTAAAACTATGAGCATTTTCTCACCTTCAGTAGCAGCAACAGCCTGAGCGAAGGTCGTACGTAAATAATTGGCTTTGGTTGACAGAGGTAGTGTTGTGTGAAATGTAGACTACCTTAACATCAGGGTGCATGTCGTCCAGGTGTGGTGGGTGTCCCGGAGCATTATCCAAAATCAGGAAAATCTTGAATTCAATCCCTTGTTGCAGACAATACTCCTTGGCTCGTGGAATGAAACAAGTCATGAACCAGTCCTCAAACAGTACTAGGGTCATCCAGGCTTTTTTGTTACTTCGATAAAACACTGGCAGTGTGTGCTTGCTGACATGTTTAAAAGCCCTTGGGTAGGGTGTGACCGTTGCCCTCCGAAAATAAAAAAATGGTCCTACAATGCTGTTCAAAGTTTTAGTGTTGTGTATTTATTTAGGAAACTCCCCTGTAAATTTTCTTGGAAATCAGTGCATGTTTGAGCTAGCACCCTCGGCTTTACAAAATAACAAGGAATATTATTATCTAATGAACAAATTTAGTGGAATTTCTTTTATTAGACTAATAAGATATACTAACACCAAGCAAATGATCGATCATATCAATCTTAATACCCCTAAAACAATATTATAGATTAGTACGAAATACAATAATCCCAATAATTGCATTTCTAGGTTCAAGACCCATTTCTCTCAACTAGCGTACAATGAAAAAAAGAAATACTACTACCCCGAAATGCCTGGAGTGTTTGGGGAGCGCCAGCGAGAGATGGCTGACTTCTTCCGTGAATCTCTAGCCCAACCATTTACACGTGGCGACTACAAGGAGCTGGTAGAGCTTTGTCTGCTGCCTGTAACTAAAGGATCCGAGCCGGTGAACTTCACGATGGTCTACCCCGGCGCACTTCACAAAGCAAGGTGGATGGCTAAACTGCTCTATACCCTCAAGATTGTTCTTTTGTCAGGCCAGATCAAAGAGCAGTTTCCCAAAGCCGAGGGTGTGACTAAAAGTCAAATCAGCAAGTTAGAACGTTTTGCTGTGTTCACAGTCGCTGTTTATGTCCCATGGTGGATTGTTTGCCCTGTTCCAGCAAGTGCGCCACTAAATGACTTGAATTTGGTCGAAACCCTGGCTGAATTTGCCCCATATGACGCCACAATAGTTGACAAAGCACGTGTGGCACTCGGTAGACACACTGGGTACCTAACTGAGGAGTTGGCCCCACTGGCTTTGTTCTCGTCCCAAGTACAAGAAAGGACAAAAGAGGAGATGAGGAACGCCCTTCTTTGCCATGAAGGCACTGAAGTTACTAAGAGAGTGGGGCTCAATCATGGAGGCTATGGAAAGCTATATCTAACCCCCTGTCCCAGAAAGTGGCACTGCCCTGGTGGACCTAATTGGGCCTGACTCAAGCTGGTTCTTCACCATTCTAAGCATGCCCTATCAGTTTCTCCACAGTCCAGCCAGTGAATGGGCGGATCATGACGACTACCTGAACATGAAACGGGTTGTGGACAAGCTTCAGGTCGTCAATGAGGCTGCAAAGTGTGGTGTACAACTTTGCCATGACTTTCTTAATGTTGCCAGGGATGAGGAGCGCTTTCAAGAAGTCCTTCAAGTAGTTGAAAATGACAGACTCTGCGTTCCTAATCAGCGCAAACGATCATCTGTTTCCGAACAGAAATCATGGTTTCTTGCTCTAGAGAAATAATACCTTGTGAATATATGATAAAACCCCTTAATGTACCATGAGAGAATAAGATTGATTAACTTTTTTGTGTTAGTGATAACAGCTTTTAATTAAGACAGGCAAATGATTTGTGTTAATATCCCTTATGATGGTTGTGTAACCTCATATATAGGCGCGTATGCCGTATAAGCAAAATCGCTATTTTTCAAATTGCTGGTGCTCACTCAAATATGCATGAATCTTAAAAAAATTGCACGTGGGTATTTTATATGTCAATATGCAACACCAAAATTTTGAACAGCATTTTAGGACAAAGTTGGGGCAACTGTCACACCCTACCCTTGGGTTCTCTGAATGATAGATCATGAAGGGCTTTTTCTTGACACCAGTTACATTCCCCCCTAACAGAAGTGTAATTCGGTCCTTGAATCCTGGCTTTGTTTTAGCCTCTTTGTGGATGTCTGTCCGTTCTGGCATGCGCTTCCATAATATTCCAGTTTTATCCACATTAAATATTTGCTCAGGCAAATAATTTCCCTCCACGATGACACGATCTAGCTCTTCCTTAAAAGCTTCAGCAGCACCAACATCAGCACTAGCTGCCTCTCCACTCACCTTTACATTATGTAAACTGTAGCGGTTCTTAAATCTGTTAAACCATCCATGACTTGCTGTGAAGATTTGGTCGCACTCATCTCCTGCCTGCTCCTTCAGGCTTCTTGCCTTTGCCTGTAGGGTTAGAAGGCTTCAGGGTACACACTTTTGTATCTGGTCTGCCATCCATATCACAAGTAATTTTTCCATCTCATGAATGGGACCTTGTCTTTTCTTCGTTATTATTGTTCCCTTTATAGGTGCTGATCCTTTCACTACCTCACGAATATGTTCTTTGTCCTTCAAAATAGTAGATATGGTCGAGTGCGAGAAGCCTAGGTTGTGTGAAATGGTTGCTACAGTTTTTCCATTTTCATACTGTATTATTATCTTCATTTTCGTCTCAAAAGTAATTGACTCTCTACTTTTCTTCTGAGCACCACCAGCACTCTCACTTCTACTCTTGCTTGTCATTCTAAAGTGATTTAGATACAAAAATATTGTCAGTACACAGAGCGATCACTATCGACAACAACGACAGCCAAACACCAACTGAGCTCTCTACGGCGTGGGTGCTGTAGCCACAAGGCGACCCAGCCCACGCGATGCTCTCGTACTGGACGGAAACGTTTCAGTCTAGAAAATACGTGCATCATTTGAAAAATTTTTAGTACCGACTGCGGCGGTCGTATGTGCGGGTGGTTGTACCGACTGAGGCAGGTCGTATGTGCGGGTGGTCGTAGGCCGAGTATGTCGTAAGTCGAGGAGTAGCTGTGTGTAACCCCCCCAAAAAAGTGAAGTAAATTAAAAGGGAATAAAAATAAAGTAAACCTTTAAGAATTTAATTAAATTAAATATTAACACAATAAAGAGCCTCGTAGGCTGTCACAACAAATTGATTCACTATCGAAACCTTTAAAACACAAGTGATACTAAACATTGAAACATCCAAAGAATAAAAATAAAGCACTGGATTACATTAACACTGCATAAACATACAAAAACTAACACTGAAATTAACTAATGTGAAACAACACTGAATTACTTAAATGTAACTAAGCAAGCACTGATGGACACATAAGAGACATAAATAGGTACTCACATAGATATACCACATTGGTGGTGACAGGAACAATCACAGAAATAAAATGAAGTACAAGTAACAGGTGACAAGTGTCACTCAAAAGAACGTGAACTGAATGACAAGGAGGACTGGACTGAACTCTGTCAGTTGGTGGACCACTATATATAGGGCCAATTCCCGCCCGTGCGACCCGCCGGTGGGTCGTTTAACAATGCAGATGGTCATTAGAGAAACAAACAATGCTTGTTACAAAACTAAATGAAGAAATAAGATGGGCTTGAACAAATAATAACAGTTAAAACCTTAACAGCACAGGGTAAGGTGACTAGATTATATAATAGTAAATATAACACATCATTACAGGAATAATATGGAACAACATGGAAGCATGTTATATAAAAAAAAATAGAAAAATACGACACGGTCGTAACACTTCCCCCCATAAAATAAAATTTTGCTTGCACAAATTTTGGTATGACATAAGTGTTCATTCTGTGGGTCTAAATAATAGATCACTAGCATCACAGGCTAGCTTGCAAGGCTTAGAAAAATTAGGGCTCTAAAATAGGATATGAGCATAATACATTTTTCAAGTTTTGAAAAGAATCCTGACACCTTGAAGTCCAACAAAAATATATTACCCTTCAACAAATCAGTAAGGGGTAGTGCCAACTCGGCAAAATTACAAATATATCTCCGGTAATAACCCACACAACCCAAAAATCTGCGGTCTTGTCGTTTGTTACATTGAACAGGCATCTGAGAAATAGTGTCACACCTTGCTGTGGGAGGAGCAAGTTTCCAACCCAATTACATGTCCCAGATACAAAAGTTAAGCACAAATAAATTCTTATAACAAGTCCTACATTTTCTAACTCGGTGAAGAGAGCGTCTAGCTGACATTAATGGTCTGACCAAGTGTTAGAAAAAATTACAACATCATCTAAATATATTACACAACCAGGCCAATTGGCCGTAACTTGTGACATCAGCCTTTGAAAGGTAGCAGGGGCATTGCAAAGCCCGAAAGGCATAACATTAAATTTATAGGTTTTACCTAATGTCACAAAACTGGAGATGTCTTTAGCACGACGGGTCAATGGTACTTGCCAAAACCCTCGAAGGCAGTCAATCTTAGAGAGGAACTTGGCGTTCCCGATTGCTTCGATGCAGTCGTCGACTCTTGGTAGAGGGAAGCTGTCCTTGCAGGTGACGGTGTTGACCTTGCGGAAGTCGATGCAGAATCGAAGAGTGCCGTCCTTCGGTACTAGAGTGACTGGTGAGCACCACTCACTGGTAGGGAGCCTGCTTGATAGGCTTAGCAGAACCAACAACAATATCATGCACCACGGCAGTGGTACAGCCAGGCCTGTCTTGGAAGACAAGAGGATGTTGTTGGATGGCGGCCAGCACGTCAGCTCTCTGGTGTCCCGATAGACGCTGTAGCTTCTCCTGCAACTCCACAGACTGATGACAGGGCGAGTGGACTTGCCCCTTCTTTTTCCTCCTCTTTCTCACCGTTTACCAAGAAAGTGTCAACGGCACACACGGGAACTGGATCATCAGCAACAAATGGGGGTGCTGGGCGTGTGTGGTACAGCTTGATGGTGTCGACGTGACATAAGCGCTGTAGTCGGCGCCTGTCAGGGGTAGAGATAATATAATTCGTGGGGCTTACCTTCTTCACCACTCTACATGGCCCACTGAACTTCGCATGGAGCGGCTGTCCATGTCTTGGCAAGAGAATGAGTACTTGATCTCCTATCTGGAACTCTCTGTGTCTGGCACGCTTGTCGTACCATGTCTTGGTCTTGGACTGCGACTGCTGTAAGTGGTCTGCGGCAAGGCTCCAACAACTTAGAAGCTTATCTTTAACATCTACTAAACTTAACACACCAATACTCTCTTCACTTCTATCTAACAATCTATCTCTAACTATGTGCAAAGGACCTCTTACTTGATGAGCGAACAGTAGAAGTATGAGAAACAAAATGAATGATATTAGGGCCCTAGCAGTAACTTTCCTAAGAGATACAGCATGCATGTACCTAGTGGAGGTATCAATGAATGTAAATAACTATTCAAACCCACTAGAAGTTTTAGGCAGAGGGCCTACAATATCACACTGTACTGTTGTAAAGGGCTCGGGTACGTGAGGTACTCTTACACAAGTGGAAAAGGTGGAATAGCCTGATTGGCTTTGCCTACCTTTTGACAAAAATGACAGTATTACAATATTTAGTGACATCTCTCCTCATACCTGGCCAATAGAACTTTCTGGCCAGCCTGTTGAACGTCTTTCGGACACCTTGATGTCCAGAAAAGCGACCGTCATGGGCCAGAGCTAGAACATGTTGTCTGTAAGTGTGTGGGATAACTATTTGAGTGACAGACGCCCGACAGACGCCCAGTCCGCGTCTTCCTCTGACATAGTCGGTGGGAGCCAGCGGTGGCATAAAACACCATCTTGACTGAAATATCTCGTGGTAGAGCCTGAATCATTGGCAGAATCAAACAAGAGCCGTAATGAATCGTCTTGCTCTTGCGCAGCTATTAAAGCAACTCTCCTGGTCACAGCATTATCTGCGGAAGAAATGTCTTGGGAAGCAATTGGGTTAGCAGAAAGTCCTTCTAAGGACAGTGAATTATCTACAACAGGAGTTACATTATGATCATTAGTCATTGACATAAAACGAGTCACAGCACACAAAGGGGAAACACCGGGCATATCATCTTCAAGTTGTTGCAGCTCTGCGGTAGACTCTGGTTTTTCCCGCAGCACAGGAGGTGGGGTTACGTTCCCCATTTGACCTCCCGCCAAATCGTTTCCGAGTATGAGGTCCACTCCAGTAACAGGCAGCTCATGCATGCAGGCTACGTTAGCTATCCCTGAAAAACAAGAAGACTTGACACGTACTAAAACCAAAGGAGCTACACCTTGACCCCAAAGGGATACCAAAGCGACGTATTTGTCAGTCTTCCTTGCCGCAACAACACCCTCTTTGATGAGAGTTTGGAGACAACCTGAGTCTCTCAAAATAGTGACTGGTGTTTCGACACCATCAACCTCTACCGTGCCTTGTGACAAAAAGGGACGAAAGATACCAACGTCTGGGTCCTTCGCAAAACTCTCCTGGAAAGGATCAAAGTCTCATGAAGCAAGAACTGAAACTGCACTCTCTCGTACTTCACCTTTTGTGAAAACCAACCCAATTGGTATGATGTCAGCCTTACTCAAATCAGCCATCACTCCGACTGGTGACGTATTAGTCTCTTCAGCAACAATCGTAAATGGTTTGCCCATATTTAGCTGCAGCCTTGTCCAACACACTTCTGCCTTATGACCTGGCTTTCCACAGTAACTACAAGGGTATGTAAAAAATTTGGACGCCCCATTAGGTGGCGAACACGTCCAGCTCCTCCTGTCATGCACAAAATTACTATTGTTAGTATTCCCTTGTCTGGCTCTGTGGAGAGAGGGATTAAAAGTCCTTTGAACGTGTGGGGGCATAACATCTTTGTTAGTCCTACCATGCCTCAAAACAAATCCATCAGCATGTTTAGCAGCCTCTTCAATAGTACTAAATTCCCTATCTAACAACTATAAGGTAACCTCTTCGTCGATGGTTCTCAAAAATTCCTCTGTGAGCATTAACTCAATCAGGGAGTCGAAATCACTCACTTCCTTGGAGTGTAACCACTTTGAAAATACCTCTCTTTCACTCCTAGCAAATTCAAGGTGGGTCTGCTCTGCCTTCTTACGGAGGCCACGAAAGCGTTGTCTGTACGCTTCAGGAACAAGGACATAAGCCTTTAAAACTTCCTCCTTAAGACATAAATAATCCTTAGCGTCACTGTCTGTAAGAGACGAAAAAACACACAGAGCCTTACCTGCAAACGCTTGTTAAAGCAAAATGGGCCAAAACTCTATAGGCCACTTTAAAGTGGTAGCAAGTCTCTCGAAAGCAATGAAAAACTCATCAAGTGTTTCCTCTGAAAACGTGGGCATTAGCCTAGCAGCACGTGCTGGATCAAAATGAGAAAAACTAGATCTGGGGGTGAGGCCATCGGTGCTAGAAGGGTTACTCTGACCGAGCTGTGTACGCAGTCGCAAGGTTTCTGAATTAGCTTCTGCCTGACGTATTCCAACTTCTCTCGCTATAGCTTCAGCTTCTTTCAATTTTATTTGTGACTCGAGAAGGCGTAATTCATCATTCACTGAACGTGACTCAGCTACATTAACTGACTAGCTTCAACGTGGTCTTCTCTTAAACTAACATCAACACTATCTCCTAACAGCTGACTACTTACCTCGTTAAACAATTTTACTTTACTGGCGCTGCTAGAAATTTCCATACCATAATACTCGCAAATTAATCTTAATGCGAGTACAGTCTGTACTCGCCCCTGAAGATGTGAAGTGCACGAAAGCGCTTGGGAACTTCGTGTTTTCTTTTTCCTTGTGGTTATCAGCATATATATATATATACAGTCGGCCCTTAATTTACGCAGGTTTAGCATACACGGATTTGCAAATACGCGGATTGCCTCGCCGGAGGAATATTCCATACATTGAAGTACATTCAACTCGCGAGCGGCACCGAACACGGGACGCCACCCGCTCCCGCAACCTCACACACACACACACACGCATAGCTCTCCCTCAGTCAGTCTCACTGTAACCACGCTTGTGTTGACATCAGCATTGTAGTTGCAAAAATATTACATTTCCGTGAATGTATTATATCAAGCACAGTATGAATAGAATATCACTAATATAACAGTATTTTAACCGAAAACTATTACAAAAACGAGTAACATATCTTAAACATCGAAAGGTTAGGTAAAGTCTTTTGTTTTCATGTAGTTTATCCTAATTTACATTGAAATACATTACGTTTCATCAAAACTACTATTTATTTATGAGAACATGGAAATGTAATATTTTCTCTGAAATGACGTACGTATTACAGTGGAAAGTGACGAAAGCAATGACTTTCGCTTTCTTTCGTTCAAAAGATGTTACCGTAATCGCTTTTCAAATGGTTTTCAGTTAAAAAACTGTTGTATTACAATAATATTCTATCCTAATTCACATGTGGTGCAACAGTTTTTTTGACTGAAAACCATTCGAAAAGCAATTACGGTAACGTCTTTTGAACGAAAGAAAGCGAAAGTCATTGTTTTCGTCACGATTTTATCCCACTTTCCACTGCAATACGTACGTCATTTCAGCAAAAATATTACATTTCCGTGAATGTAGTATATCAAGCACAGTATGAATAGAATATCATTGTAATATATCTGTAACAGTCTTTTAACCGAAAATTATTATAAAAATTATTAACATGTCTTGAACATCGGAAGGTTAGGTAAAGTCTTTTGTTTTCGTCATGTATTTTATCCTATTTTACATTGAAATACATCACGTTTCAACAAAACTACTATTTATTTCTGAGAATATATTCATTCAGGCGCAGTTTAGGTAAAATATACATGTGATGTAAAATTTTTTTGACTGAAAACGATTCGAAAAACACGTACCCTCTAGCCCTGTTCAAGGAGAAAACTGGGAGGCGCTGTTTGGTGCTGAAGACGATGACAAGGAAAATGATTTTGATGGATTTTAATGAAAATATTCAGAAATATGGTATCATAGTATTTAATCAAGTGAATTAGGATAGAATATTATTGTAATACAACAGTAGTGACGATGTGGAGGAGGCGGAGGGATAGAGCGGGGAGGAGTGGTGACTGGCGGCAGTGTAGTGGATACCTCCCCTACAAACGCTGTTGTCGCTGAGTAGCCGACCCCACGAATTTCCCAATGTATGCCTCGTGATCTAGGTCAACCAGCGCTGCCTTACATGACGGAGGTCAACTATTAAGCCACGCCTACCTCCGCTATATAAGACCTGACCTCGTGGTGACCTACCTCTCTTCTTCTAGCTACAGCCGCAGCAAGCAACACCATCTCCTCCACTTCTGCCTGGCAGCCCTCGCTCCCGCCGGCGAGCATGGCGACCCACAAGCTTGTCCTCCTCTGAGCACCCTCACCAACCAGCTCTCTCTACAACATGCTTGTAACCATGCTGCCTTCCCAGCACCAAGCTGCATTGTACATCCAATACAATATGTATACAGAGAGCACATTGTGAGTTTCCTTTCTCCATCCCATCCTGAGTGTGAACAAACAACCTGTACCCCACAAATGGTGACCCCCGGAGAATCGCACTCACACAGGATGGAGGAGAAACCGATCACTCTCCCAGTCTTCAAGCAACATGGAAGACTGGCTTACCCACGCAGAGGCAGCTCTCATCGGCTCTACAGCTTCTGTCTCTACACCGCAGGTTAGACACCCTGCCTCAGACGCCGCCCCCGGCCCAGCAGTACCCCCTGCCTCTCCTCCTGATGCAGCCCCTGCTCCCGACGCGGCCCATGCACCTGAGTGCGGACCCACACACCCCTCTTTTCTCCCTCAGGTACCCCCTGCTACTGTCCTGCACCCTGCTGCTGTCGTGGACCCAGCTGCTGTCACGGACTCTTCTCCGCTCCTGCTGACACAGCCCCTGCTCCTGATCCAGGCCCACACACCCCAGCAGGCGCATCTGAGGACTCTGTACCTGTCGCGAGTGAAGCACAACATTCATCACCTCCACAACCCTCTTTCTCCCTCTCTTCTCCAACAGATCTTGTGTGTCTAGACAGTTGCCTCCACTAGCGGCCGGCTCATCCACGCCCTCGCCGTTATGTCTCACATGTGGCATGCACCGCCTGTTCTGCCTCACATGTGCCATGCAACCCTGCAGACAACAAGTCTCTTACACCGCCTGGAGGGAAGGGGGAGTATTGTACTGGATACCTCCCCTACAAACGCTGTTTGTTGCTGAGTAGCTGACCCCGCGAATTCCCCAGTGTATGCCTCGTGGTCTAGGTCAACCAGCGCCATCTTACATGACGGAGGTCAACTATTAAGCCACGCCTACCTCCGCTATATAAGACCTGACCTCGTGGTGACCTACCTCTCTTTCTACCTACAGCCAGTCTTCAAGTAACACCTCCTCCTCTACTGCTGCCCGGCGGCCCTCGCTCTCGCCGGCGAGCATGGCTACCCACAAGGTGGTCCTCCTCTGAGCACCCTCACCAACCACGCTGCCACTTCCCAGCACCAAGCTGCATTGTACATCCCATACAACATGTATACTGAGAGCACATTGTGAGTTTCCTTTCTCCATCCCATCCTGAGTGTGAACCCAACAACCCGTACTCCACAGCAGCAGGGACGAGTGAAGATGCCAGCCAGTACATTACGGGTGTACAGTATTAATTGTTTTTATAGCTCTTTTTGCATTTTAATAGTAAATACTGTACATTACTTTTCAACAAAACTACTTTTTATTTCTGAGACTATGGAAATGTAATATTTTTGCTGAAATGACGTACATATTACAGTGGAAAGTGGGATAAAATTGTGACGAAAGCAATGGCTTTCGCTTTCTTTCGCTCAAAAGATGTTACTGTAATCGCTTTTCAAATGGTTTTCAGTTGTGGGATTATGAGGCTAATGATAGGATAGAATATTATTGTAATACAGTACAGTACAACAGTTTTTTAACTGAAAACCATTCGAAAAGCGATTACGGTAAAATCTTTTGAATACCGAAAGAAAGCGAAAGTCATTGTTTTTTCGTTATGATTTTATCCCACTTTCCACTGTAATATGTACGTCATTTCATCCAAAATATTACATTTCCATATTTATTTCCGAGAATATATTCATTCAGTCACAGTTAAGGTAAAATATACTTGTGATGTAATATTTTAATGAAAATACGGTATTGTAGTTTTCTTTTGTTTCAAATTTAATTAACACAGATTGATGTTTCAAATGTAATGAACAAAAAATTATGTACAGTATCTATAAATAAACTTTAAAAAATGAATACTTTGTTTTACCTCGTCCTATGCATACCATACCATGCATTTGGCTACTTTGGGCTTGCTATGATGACGCAAGAGATCTGCCCTGGCAACTGTACCGACACTCACAGCTGGTGGTGCGTTGGTGCGTCGTTTCCATTGTTTACTGGTAGTTACTGGTAAATATTTTTCAACCTAACGAAACTATTACCCATTTAGAGGTCGACCCCCAATTTTTTGCCAAATAATTTGGTCTTAAAAACTCGAACTACACACAGGTGTATATGGTAAATAAGGACATGGGGGGCCAGGGGTTTTTTAGGGGGCAAGTGTAAGCACACAGATTTTTAACATCACGGTATTCCTGTTACCTAACCCCCATGTATGTTAAGGGCCGATTGTGTGTGTGTGTATATATATATATATATATATATATATATATATATATATATATATATATATATATATATATATATATATATATATATATATATATATATATATATACAGTATATATACGTATATCTTGGATAAAATCACACGAAAGGGAAACAACGGAGCACTCTTTAGCTTGCCCTGCCCAAGACATTGTAAGGGTGGCTTTGGTTTTGGTTCACACTAGATGGATGGAGAAAGGAAATCACGATGTGCTCTCTATACATGTTGTATTGGATGTATAACGCTTTTAAAGCAAGGCAGCATGGTTATGTTGCGATGTAGAGAGAGCTACAGAGGTGCCTAGAGAAGGACAGCTTGTGGGTCGCCATGCTCGCCAGCGGGAGAGAGGACCGCCAGGCAGGCGGAGGAGGAGGAGGTGTTGCTGGCTGCGGCTGTAGGTAGAAAGAGCGAGATCACCACGAGGTCAGGTCTTAAATAGCGGGGGTAGGCGTGGCTTAGCAGTTGACCCCCGCTCCGTGGTGTATGGCGGCGCTGGTTGACCTAGACCACAAGGCATACACTGGGGAATTGGTGGGGTCGGCTAGGTAGCGACAAACAGCGTTTGTAGGGGAGAATTCCACTACAATACTCCCCCTTCCCTCCAGGCTGTGTAGGAGACTTGTTGTCTGCAGAGTTGCATAGCACATGTGAGGCAGAACGGGCGGTGCGTGCCTCATGTGAGACAACGGCGATGGCGTGGATGAGCCGGTCGCTGGGGACAACTGTCTACATACACAATATCTGTGGGAGTAGAGAGGGAGAATAAGGGTGTGTGGAGGCGATGAATGTTGTGCTTCCCTCACGGCAGGAACAGAGTCGTCAGATGCGCCTGCTGGGGTGTGTGGGCCTGGGTCAGGAGCAGGGGCTGCGTCAGCAGAAGCGGATGAGAGCTCGTGACAGCAGCTGGGTCCACGACAGCAGCAGGGTGGAGGACATTAGCAGGGAGTACCTGAGGGAGAAAAGAGGGGTGTGTGGGTCCGCACTCAGGAACAGAGGCCGCATCAGGGGCGGCAGGGGTTACTGCTGGGCCGGGGTCGGCGTCTGAGGCAGGACGGGTGTGCTGGGGTCGGAAGAGGAGCGACTGTCTGCTTAGAGTAGCAGAGCTGCTCTAGGGTGTCTGACCTGTGGTGTAGAGACAGTAGCTGTAGAGCCGATGAGCTGCTTGGTGATAAGCTTGCCCTTCCATGTTGCTTGAAGATCGAGCGCGGATTAGTTTCTTTCCCTCCATCCTGTGTGAGTGCGAATTCTCGAGTCAACAGCTTGTGGGGTATGGGTTTTGCCGGTTCACAACAGGATGGGGATGGAGAAAGGAAACTCACAATGTGCTCTCTCTATACATGTTGTATTGGATGTACAATGCAGCTTGGTGCTGGGAAGGCAGCATGGTTACAAGCGTGATGTAGAGAGCTGGTTGGTGAGGACGCTCAGAGAAGGACAGCTTGTGGGTCGCCATGCTCGCCAGCGGGAGAGAGGACCGCCAGGCAGGCGGAGGAGGAGCGAAGGCCGCCAGGCAGCGGCAGAGGAGGAGGTGTTGCTGGGTGCGGCTGTAGGTAGAAAGAGAGGCAGATCACCACGAGGTCAGGTCTTAAATAGCGGGGGTAGGCGTGGCTTAGCAGTTGACCCCCGCTCCGTGGTGTATGGCGGCGCTGGTTGACCTAGACCACGAGGCATACACTGGGGAATTGATGGGGTCGGCTAGGCAGCGACAAACAGCGTTTGTAGGGGAGAATTCCACTACAAACATCTTCAGAGGCAATTGGACCATATGGGACAGAGAGAGGCTTAAATATACAGGGTGACCTTAAAAACATGAGGTCAGGTCATAATGATGTCATCCACTAATCCCCACACCAACACACACGTAGAGGAGCTTAAGAGAAGGGGGGTGACGTGACTAGTCAGGTCAGGTCAAAAATAAGGGACCCACTAAATAACTATCATACATCTAGATCAAAGGTTTTTAAAGCATTTTTAACCTTGGGCCACTAACAAATAAATTTATGTAACATATCAGTTTTGAACTGACTATCACTAAGGTTTATTGACTTTAATTCCTTAATCAAACTAGCTTCAACCAGAAGTCTTTCTGTGACACGAGATGATTTAAATACTTCTAAGCTTTTTTCCCAAGCAATGGGATGATTATTATTATTCCAAACATGAACGAACAGGGCACTGCTTTCAGATGCTGTTCTGATATTATACTTATGTTATTTGATTCTGAGCTGCAGTGTTTTTCCTGTCTGTCCTACATAATTACAATTACATTTGCTACATGGAATACATTAAACACTTCCATTTACATTCAAACTTGGGCTATTTCTTATGAACATATTGGTAATGGTTGAGTCATACTTGAAAATAACATTAATATTTAGTAGCTTGAGGGACCGAACTAACAGGACAAATTCATTACGATAGGGCAGTCAAAATATTCTTAAGTGTAGGAATTTGCCTGGTTTGAGAGGAATGAAAGGATTTGTTTGCCCTTTTAAAACAACGATTAACAAACACAGAAGGGTACCCGAGTTTCTGTGCAATGGAACGAATGTGTTTCAATTCATCGTCAATAAATTGTCTTGAATAAAGACAAAAGCTAAGGTGCTCCGTTGTTTCCCTTTCCCGTGTGATTTTATCAAGATTTATCTTATCCACGTTTTCATTGTGGATCTACATGAAATATATATATATATATATATATATATATATATATATATATATATATATATATATATATATATATATATATATATATATATATTTCATTAGCCCAATAAAGCATGCGGACTTCTACATGCAATCAACACTTCAACCCGCCAGGATTCGAACCCACGGCCCACGATCCCATGACTGAGACCGGGGAACGCTAACCGCTGGACCACCAGGATACTAAAAGCAGTCCTATACTTTGCTATATTTCACACAAAGCCTGTTCAACGAGTTTAAGGCGCCGCGAACCTCTAATGGGGACTACTCATATCACGTAGGTGGTCAGAGTAACGTTTTACCAAATCCGGCTTCGAAACACGAGGATCCATATACAGTAATACCCCGCTTAACGCTGTTTCGCTTAGCGCGATTTCACGTATACGCAGTGCCTCGCCAGAGCCGAACTTTCACTTAACACGGGTTTTTTCCACGTATACGCGCAGAGTGTCCGGCTCGAGGCGCTATTTTTAGATTCGCACCCGCCTGCCTGCCTGCCTGCCTGTTTTAGCTCATAAAATTCATACAAATTACCCGGCCAGAATATAATTTACATTGCTGGAATTCTTACAATATGATGATCATTTTGAATATAAACATCATAGATTTTGCATTAGACATACAAATTTTAGATATAATGTTTACTCTGAGTAAATATGTTATTTTTTGTGTAAAATATTCCTGGGCATACAAGGAATCCAGCAATGTCAATTATATTATCCTAACTTTAGTTTGAGGTATTATTTATTACTAAAAAGGTAAATATTCTGGTTTTCCCACACATCTGGTAGGGACGGCTGGTGGGGGGTGGGGGGGAGGGAGGGACCGACTGACCATCTGTTACCGTGTGAAGAATATTTTTTTTTTATTAACTGAAGATATTTGTTTTAGCTCATAAAATTCATACAAATTACCCGGTCAGAATATAATTTACATTGCTGGAATTCTTACAATTTGATGATCATTTTGAATATAAACATCATAGATTTTGCATTAGACATACAAATTTTAGATATAATGTTTACTCTGAGTAAATATGTTATCTTTTGTGCAAAATATATGACATTTATATTCAAAATATTCCTGGTCTTTCAAGGAATCCAGCAATGTCAATTATATTATCCTAACTTTAGTTTGAGGTATTAAAATTTAGTGGTTTTTCCCCCCAAAATTTCTCGGAGAGGGAAGAGCCAGCGAGTGTAGTGTGAGAAGAGAGGGAGGGAGTTGAGTCTATTATTTGAATGGACATTAACTTGGCGACTGTATTTCTCTATTTCTCTTAAGTATTAATTGTGTGCATGTACCATCATAAAATTAAGATGTTATTTTTACTAGAACATAGGTATTGTGTCGGAAAAAGTAGAGTTTGGGGGTCCGGCCAGTCTCTATTGGAATTAATCCCATATGTTGTTGTTCACTTAACTCGGTTTTCACATAACACGGTACCCTGTGGGTTCAATTGACCGCGTTAAGCGGGGTACTACTGTATATTTCATTAGCCCAATAAAGCACGCGGACTTCTACATACAATCAACACCTCAACCTGCCAGGATTCGAACCCACAGCCCACGAGCCCATGACTGTGGCCGGGGAACGCTAACCACTGGACCACCAGGATACTAAAAGCAGTCCTAGACTTTGTTATATTTCACACAAAGCCTGTTCAGCGAGCTTAAGGCGCAGTGAACCTCCAATGAGGACTACCCGTATCACGTAGGTGGTCAGAGTAACGTTTTACCAAATCAGGCTTCGAAACACGAGGATCCATATATATTTCATTAGCCCAATAAAGCACGCTGACTTCTACATACAATCAACACCTCAACCCGCCAGGATTCGAACCCACGGCCCGCGAGCTTTTGATATTGATATTGAAATTATTAGAAACTCAGGCAATGCCTCATTAGACAACAATAAATTTAAAGTATTAAGAAATGTTGCTTGCACACATGACACAGGCCTTAAGGGCTTTCAACAAAATAACATCAATCACTGAGAAAATTTTATAAAAAAATAGGAAATCAATAACTCTACAATGAATAGGCCTTAAGGGCACTCAACAAAATGATATCCAGCACTGAGAAAATGGTAAAAAAAATAGAAATTAATAACTCTACAATGAATAGGCCTTAAGGGCACTCAACAAAATTATATCACCCCAACAGATGCACAATTCCTAACCTAACTTAAACACTACTCTGGGGAACAAAGGTTATACCTGACATCGGAATTATAAAGAAAAATTAAATGCATTAAAGGAATTAAATCACAGTATCACTCTGGTTCCACTTAGTGACACAAACATTCAAAAAACAATACTATCAAAATCATTTAAGAACTATTACTACACACGTCAAGATAATATCAGTAACTGAAAAAATGGTACTAACTACACACAAAAATATTGTCACTATTATTGAGATGTTACTGGGTCCACCAATACCCGTGAACCATGCTCCACCCAATTCAACATACACCCGTAATAAGGGAGATAAAATGTTTCTCTAGGTATCTCCTAGACTCCTGGTCTCAGTGTGTGACCATTAATCTACTCAGATAGCCCCAGTGTACTCTCAGTGCGTCCATGGGCGGGAAGAGAGAACGCCAACAGGCGACTATGGCCAGTAGGTAATTCTTCTATCTGACCGAGGACACGTGGTGTTGTGCACCCACGTGGTAAGAACTGATCACCCAATGCTGATGCTGGTCCCATATCGTTTTAGTTGTCGGGAGCACTCATTCACTCAAGAGATCCTTTGCTACCCCGCTAACCAGTGACAAGCCTGCACTGATCGTTCCAACGGCGACAATCGCCAATCATCAATCCTCAACGGCAGTCTCAAACGGCAGTCAATCTCTCGCAGTCAAGTGGGTTCTGACGGAAACCCTGAGATGAACCCACTGTTAGCTCTTGTTAACTTTATCACTGCCCTATCTAAACCCTGTGTCAGATCGAATGAGACTTACTTTTTATTCTGCAATAGTGCAACACAGGTGACTAGACCACGTGACAGTTTTGTGGACGGACGCGCAGCGACGTCCTGTCTGTCCGATCGCTATCGCGTGACTGGGAGCCAGCCAGCCTCGTGTCTTCTCAAGGCATTAGCTTATGCCTACGTGACATATTTTCCGCCTACGTATAACTTTCATAATTCGCCTCCATATTCATTCGGTAAATTACATTTAGTATCGCATAGGCCTAGTTCCACAACCTCTCGCTACGTGCGGGGAGCGCGGACTTCCCTCAGACGACCTTGAACTCAGCATCGCCCAAGGCGCGGCGTATGAAATTACACTGAATTTCTGAATATTTCAATTGACCCCCCTAAAAAAAGACAGCACTGTCCTCATGTGCTGAGAAAAACATGCATACAACCCCCCTAAAAATTTGTTCTAAGAAACTGCTTTTCACCCCTTTAGCGTGCTAAACGCAGCATTCCCGTCTTCTCTTCTCCCCTTCTCTCTCTCGCTAACACTCGACCCCCCTAAAAAAAGACAGCACTGTCCTAATGTGCTGAGAGAACAACTTAGAAACCACCTTCAACTCTGCCCTATTCCAACTCGCAGCCAGCAACTCCATTTCTTGCCTAGCCCAATTCAAAACCAACCAGCACAAACACGCTCCCCTTTTGCCTGGCCCTTAAACTAGAGAACCAATGTCGAAATTAATACCCAGTCCAAAACAAATATGCTCTTCTTTGCCTGGCCCTTGAACTAAGAGGAACCAATGTCAAAACAATACTCAATCCAACTCAAACATGCTCTCCTTTTGCCTGGCCCTTGAACTAAGAGGAACCAGTGTCAAAACAATACTCAGCCCACACGAACGCTCTCACTTCTTCAACGATCGACTCAATCCACGTCTCCGAACCTCATGCCGGCAGACCAGCCCTCTGACAATGTACCAGTCCATATTAGTGAGGCCCTGGACATTACAACCGTACACTTAATCCCGCTCATGACAGCAACCACTACTCAACGCCCATTTCTGACCTAGCCATCTCTCCACTCCCCTCTGCCCTACTCACGACTCCTCCAACTCACCCTTGACAACCTGCATTTTCTCATTACCATGCACACCTAAACTGTAATCGGTCGGCTTCATCTTCGTCTCTCAACTGGAGGGCTCGATCGACCTCTCTGAACTACTTACGCACCCCTGTATTTTCCCACTTGGACCTGACACTTCCTTGACTGCTGGATGTGTGCCTGACATTCACCCCTTGTTTCCTCCCTGAACCTTTGAATGTGTGCCTGAAACTCCCACTTGAACCTGTTTACCCGTGCTTGATAATCCCTCTTTAGGTCCCCGAACTCCTCTCTCAGCTGTACCAAGGTCTCGTGGCTGTCTCTCTTCTTCCTCATACACATCTCTACTGCCAAGCCTACCCAACTCAATCCGGGCACAAGGATGAGCATCAGTGCGAGTTCAATCCCTACCATTACTAACCAACACATGATGGCGTTCATTATCCCAACCACAGAACTATCAGTCATGACATTAAAAATAACTACGCTCTGCTACCATTTGTAACCGGTCGGAATTTACTGGACTTTAATTTCTCACTTGACTCGGGGTTTATTACAGATTATTAGATGGTAATTGCAGTGGAAGCGCCCCTTTGAGAAAAATCCCGAACCAGCAGAAGAACACTTAAATTTACTAAACAAAATGAATTTTCCGTGACCCGTGGAAGGATAGCGTCTGTGACTGGGATGAATGAGACACACTGTAAAATTTAGACACTAATATTCCCTCCAACACTACAAACACAATCAAATAATGGTACACCAATATGCGCACCTCTTAACTTGAACTTAAAAAACTACTCTGGGGAATAAAAGTTATACATGATATTGAAATTATTAGAAACTCAGGCAATGCCTCATTAGACAACAATAAATTTTAAGTATTAAGAAATGTTGCTTGCACACATGAAACAGGCCTTAAGGGCTTTCAACAAAATAATATCAATCACTGAGAAAATTTTATAAAAAAATAGGAAATCAATAACTCTACTATGAATAGGCCTTAAGGGCACTCAACAAAATGATATCCAGCACTGAGAAAATGGTAAAAAAAATAGAAATTAATAACTCTACAATGAATAGGCCTTAAGGGCACTCAACAAAATTATATCACCCCATCAGATGCACAATTCCTAACCTAACTTAAACACTACTCTGGGGAACAAAGGTTATACCTGAGATCGGAATTATAAAGAAAAATTAAATGCATTAAAGGAAATAAATCACAGTATCACTCTGTTTCCACTTAGTGACACAAACATTCAAAAAACAATACTATCAAAATCATTTAAGAACTATTACTACACACGTCAAGATAATATCAGTAACTGAAAAAATGGTACTAACTACACACAAAAATATTGTCACTATTATTAAGATGTTACTGAGTCCACCAAATCCGTGAACCACCCAACTCAACATACACCCGTAATAAGGGAGATAAAATGTTTCTCTAGGTATCCCCTAGACTCCTGGTCTCAGTGTGTGACCATTAATCTACTCAGATAGCCTCAGTGTACTCTCAGTGCATCCATGGGCAGGAAGAGAGAACGCCAACAGGCGACTATGGCCAGTAGGTAATACTTCTATCTGACCGAGGACACGTGGTGTTGTGCACCCACGTGGTAAGAACTGATCACCCAATGCTGATGCTGGTTCCGTATCGTTTTAGTTGTCGGGAGCACTCGTTCACTAAAGAGATCCTTTGCTACCCCGCTAACCAGTGACAAGCCTGCACTGATCGTTCCAACGGCGACAATCGCCAATCATCAATCCTCAACGGCAGTCTCAAATGGCAGTCAATCTCTCGCAGTCAAGTGGGTTCTGACGGAAACCCTGAAATGAACTCACTGTTAGCTCTTGTTAACTTTATCACTGCCCTATCTAAAACCTCTCTGAGATCGAATGAGACTTACTTGTTTTACTGCAATAGCGCAACACAGTTGACTAGACCACGTGACAGTTTTGTGGACGGACGCGCAGTGACGTCCTGTCTGTCCGATCGCTTTCGCGTGACTGGGAGCCAGCCAGCCTCGTGTCCTCTCAAGGCATTAGCTTAGGCCTACGTGACATATTTTCCGCTTACTAATAATTTTCTTGGGACACCCGTAACATTATTCAGACTGATAAACGATCTATCATTACTTTTAATTTAATAACTGATGTTTAGTTTCATAATTCGCCTCCATATTAATTCGGTAAATTACATTTAGTATCGTATAGACCTAGTTCCACAACCTCTCACTACGTGCGGGGAGCGCGGACTTCCCTCAGATGACCTTGAACTCAACATCGCCCAAGGCGCGGCGTTTGAAATTACACTGAATTTCTGAATATTACACACACACACACACACACACACACACACACACACACACACACACATATATATATATATATATATATATATATATATATATATATATATATATATATATATATATATATATATATATATATATATACCTATATATATATATACATATACAATCAACACCTCAACCCGCCAGGATTCGAACCCACGGCCCAATAAAGCACGTGCACGTTCTCGTGCTTTATTGGGCTAATGAAATATATATGGATCCTCGTGTTTCGAAGCCAAATTTGGTAAAACGTTACTCTGACCACCTACGTGATATGGGTAGTCCCCATTAGGGGTTCACTGCGCCTTAAGCGCGATGAACAGGCTTTGTGTAAAATATAACAAAGTCTAGGACTGCTTTTGTATCCTGATGGTCCAGCGGTAAGCGTTCCCCGGTCACAGTCATGGGCTCGTGGCCCGTGGGTTCGAATCCTAGCGGGTTGAGGTGTTGATTGTATGTAGAAGTCCGCGTGCTTTATTGGGCTAATGAAATATATATATATATATATATATATATATATATATATATATATATATATATATATATATATATATATATATATATATATATATATATATATATATATATATATATATATATATATATATATATATATATATATATATATACACAGTAGTACCCCGATTTACGCGGTCAATTGAACCCACAGGGTACCGTGGAAAGTGAAAACCGCGTAAAGTGAACAACAGAACATATGGGATTAATTCCAATAGAGACTGGCCCGACCCCCAAACTCCACTTTTTCCGACACAATACCTATGTTGTAGTAAAAATAACATCTAAATTTTATGATGGTATGCTCACACAATTAATATTTAAGAGAAATACAGTCGCCAGGTTAATGTCCATTCAAATAATGGACTCAAATCCCCCCCTCCCTCTTCCCAGCTCACTGGCCCCTACCTCTCTGAGAAATGATTGGGTGAAACACGAGATTTTAACGTTTAGTAATAAATAATACCTCAGACTAAAGTTAGGATAATATAATTGACATTTCTGGATTCCTTGCAGGTCAGGGAATATTTTGAATGTAAACTTCATATATTTTGCACAAAAGATAAAATACTTGCTTTGTGTAAACCAAATTATTACATTAGATCTAAAATTTGTATGTCTAATGCAAAATCCATGATGTTTATATTCAAAATGATCATCATATTGTAAGAATTCCAGCAATGTAAATTATATTCTGGTCCAGTAATTTGTATGAATTTTATGAGCTAAAACAAATATCTTCAGTTAATAAAAAAAAATATTCTTCACGACACTATCTGTCAATCAAAGTACCCCAACTTGCCTCCCCCCTCTTCCAACCGCGCCAGATGGTCGGTCGGTCCCAACCCTCCCCCCCACCTTCCCTCCCTACCAGAGAAATGTTGGGTGAAAAAACTAATTTTAACTTTTAGTAACAAATAATACCTCAGACTAAAGTTAGGATAATATAATTGACATTGCTGGATTCCTTGTAAGACCAGGAACATTTTGAATATAAATGTCATATATTTTGCACAAAAGATAACATATTTACTCAGAGTAAACATTAGATCTAAAATTTGTATGTCTAATGCAAAATCTATGATGTTTATATTCAAAATGATCATCAAATTGTAAGAATTCCAGCAATGTAAATTATATTCTGGCCGGGTAATTTGTATGAATTTTATGAGCTAAATAAAAAAAAAAATTATACTTCACGCGTATATGGGTAGATGAACCGCGTAAAGTGAAAGTTCGGTTCTGGCGAGGCACCGCGTATATGAGAAATCGCGTAAAGTGAAACCGCGTAAAGCGGGGTAATACTGTATATATATATATATATATATATATATATATATATACACACACACCTAGACCCCGACTTACGACTACGTGGACTTACGACCGTCGGGACTTACGACCGCCTCAGATATAGATAAAAAAATAAAAATAAAAAAATAAAAATTTAAATGACACACGCATTTTCTATACCGAAACGTTTCCAGTTAATGTAGTCTCCATGTATAATTAGAAAATTATGGGGGCCCCATGTGCATTCAGCTGACTACATTAAAGGTTAAGTGCTCAGTCACACTGTATCCATTCCTTATTATTTATTACTTTCACTGTACTGTATCAATTCATCATTATTCATTACTTTTACTGTACTGTATTTCATTGTAGATTTTTTATTAAAAAAAATTTTTTTTTTATCTATGTCGGACTTACAACCATGTCGGACTTACGACCTGGATTTGGGTCCCTAACCCCGTCGTAAGTCGGGGTCTAGGTGTATATATATATATATATATATATATATATATATATATATATATATATATATATATATATATATATATATATATATATATATATATATATACAGTAGTACCCCGCTTAACGTGGTCAATAAAACCCACAGGGTACCATGTTAAGTGAAAACCGTAGTAAGTGAACAACAGAACATATGGGATTAATTCCAATAGAAACTGGCCCGATCCCCAAACTCCACTTTTTCTGACACAATACCTATGTTCTAGTAAAAATAACATCTTAATTTTATGATGGTACATGCACACAATTTATACTTAAGAGAAATAGAGAAATACAGTCGCCAAGTTAATGTCCATTCAAATAATGGACTCGACTCCCTCCCCCTCTTCTCACACTACACTGCTGGCTCTTCCCTCTCTGAGAAATTTTGGGGCGAAAACCACTAGATTTTAATAAATAATACCTCAAACTAAAGTTAGGATAATATAATTGACATTGCTGGATTCCTTGTAAGACCCGGAATGTTTTGAATATAAATGTCATATATTTTGCACAAAAGATAACATATTTACTCAGAGTAAACATTATATCTAAAATTTGTATGTCTAATGCAAAATCTATGATGTTTATATTCAAAATGATCACCAAATTGTAAGAATTCCAGCAATGTAAATTATATTCTGGCCGGGTAATTTGTATGAATTTTATGAGCTAAAACAAATATCTTCAGTTAATAAAAAAAAAAAATATTCTTCACAACACTATCTGCCAATCAAAGTACCCCACCTTGCCTCCCCCCCTCTTCCAACCGCGCGGTCAGTCCCAACCCTCCCCCCCACCCCCCACCAATCCTCCCTTCAAGAGATGTTGGGTGAAAAAACTAAATTTTAACATTTAGTATTAAATAATACCTCAGATTAAAGTTAAAATATAATTGACATTGCTGGATTCCTTGTAAGACCAGGAATATTTTGAATATAAATGTCATATATTTTGCACAAAAGATAACATATTTACTCAGAGTAAACATTATATCTAAAATTTGTATGTCTAATGCAAAATCTATGATGTTTATATTCAAAATGATCATCAAATTATAAGAATTCCAGCAATGTAAATTATATTCTGACCGGGTAATTTGTATGAATTTTATGAGCTAAAACAAATATCTAAAGTTAATAAAAAAAATATATATTCTTCACACGGTAACAGATGGTCGGTCGGTCCCTCCCTTCCCCCCACCCCCCACCAACCGTCCCACCAGATATGGGAAAACCAGAATATTTACCTTTTTAGTAATAAATAATACCTCAAACTAAAGTTAGGATAATATAATTGACATTGCTGGATTCCTTGTAAGCCCAGGAATATTTTGAATACAAATGTCATATATTTTGCACAAAAAATAACTCAGAGTAAACATTATATCTAAAATTTGTATGTCTAATGCAAAATCTATGATGTTTATATTCAAAATGATCATCATATTGTAAGAATTCCAGCAATGTAAATTATATTCTGGCCGGGTAATTTGTATGAATTTTATGAGCTAAAACAGGCAGTCAGGCAGGGTGGCGGGTGGGGGGTGGGGCGAATCTAAAAATAGCTCCCCAGCCGGACACTCACCGCGTATATGTGGAAAAAACCCGCGTTAAATGAAAGTTCGGCTCTGGCGAGGCACCGCGTATACGGTAAAACGCGCTAAGCGAAACCGCGTTAAGCAGGGTAATACTGTATATATATATATATATATATATATATATATATATATATATATATATATATATATATATATATATATATATATATATATATATATATATATATGTATATATATATATATATATATATATATGTACAGTCATGCACCGTTTAACGTCCGACAGAACAATGTCCGATTGCATATACGTCCGTGGGCACCCCCCCCCCAAAGAGAGAGAGAAAAAAATAAGTGACGCCTGCTGGACCACCACTCCACGACCCCCTGACGAAGACACGATGATCCTCCCCATACTGGTTAGATATTATGTGTTAAAGGAATATGCTTCCTTACTTAGGCTTTTTTAAGCATTTGCCTACAGGTGAAATGTTAACCTACATCTATTGAGGATAAAATCTTTCACCTACAAATTGACAATAACACATTTGCTGTAATCAGACATATCTAGTTGCCTCAACAATTGCAACCCCAGTTGCAATTGGGGTTGCAATTTCAAATTCTGTGGCATTACTAAAAATAGTAAAGTTTCTGGTGCACTCTAAGATTAAGAGAGAAAACGGAGGACTCGGGCGTCCTGATGTGAGAGAAAACGGACTCGTATGACGGGGGACCAAATAAAAAAAAGCATAGCTACATGTTTTGTGGACTACAGTATTAAGCGTACCCTTTTCATCACTTTGTAATAAACCTAGCCATGCCTATGTGTGTTTATGATATTTACCATAACATTATATATATATTTAGTGGGTCTAAATGGTCGTAAAATGGGAAACTTGGGGTTGGGTCTTGGGTGCCTGGAACCAATTAGAATAAATCCCATAGGTTCTGTACTTTCGTTATCGCGTTTTTCGTTATCACGCACTTGGCGTTGTCCCAATTCGGCGCGAAAACCAAGGGATGATTGTACTGTACTGTATGTACTTGTGACACTGGCCAGTTGCTTCTGGTGTTTGGTACAGGGGTACCAAGTGACAGCACTAGGATCCCGCTTCCTCTATCAAGGAATAAACAATTAAAATTTAAATTGAAAAAAAAAACATTCAAATAATTGGACATAGCGAACCTAAATGGCCCTAGAGCGGGCACAGTCACATTTACGTCACGTATGCATCGCGTATTCTTATAGATTGTGCTGCCAGGCGTACGTTATCTAGTGAATTTAGTCAATATTGTACAGTAACAATGGACCTAAGTACAAACCCGTATTGTACATGTACTAAATGATTACGGTACTAAAATTGTTATGTCTATAGCTTGTTTATACAGGTATTCAAATAAATTACTATCTTACAAGAATCTCTCCAATGTAAGTTATATTTACCCAGGCTGTTTGGGTGGCAAATTATGAGAAGAGCTTAGTCACTCTTAAGTAATGATAAATAAACACGCAGGCAGGCCTTCAGCGCCAACTGTAAAATCTTATCTCAAATAAATAAACAAACAAACACCAGAGATTCTATCACCTCACCTCCCGCCCCCTCCCCCCCCTCTTCCCACACCCTCCTGGCTACCTCCCTCCTTGTGTTCCCAGACAAAAGATTGGTGATTTCTTTATGTTTATTTTATATAATATCTCAGACTAAAGTTAGGATAATATAATTTCCATTGCTGAAATCCTTGCAAGACAGAGATTAATTTGAATATAAGCGTCATATATTTTGCTCAAGATATAAACATTGTAGTACATTAGTGTACAATATTGTATTACATTTATAATATAAATTTTTTCAACTGTATTTTTGGGTAGATTTACATAATTTCTTCATTTATTTTCATCCATTTACATGCACACACCATACTAAAATAAACGTAAAAGAAATAAATGACCTTAGTGCAAAGGTGGAGTGCACATGTACTAATTTGATTACAGTACTAAAATTGTTATGTCTAGTGCGAATTACAACATGTTTATATTCAAATAAATCAGTATCTTACAAGAATTCCAGCTATGTTAATTATATTCTCCCAGGTCATTTCACTGGCATTTTAAAATGAGAGAAGCTTAGTAGGACTGTTAAATAAACACACAGAGACCTTCACCTCAAACCACCCCACCCCCGCTCCCTCCCTCCCAGGCAGGGTTTTAGGCTTACAGTTTTTATCTTATATAATATCTCAGACAAAAGTTAGGAGATTATAATTTGCATTGCTGGAATCCTTGCAAGACAGCCAATAATTTTAATATAAACGTCATATATTTTGCTCGAGATAAAAATTGTTGTACATTAGTGTACAGTACTGTAGTACATTTATAATATAAATTTTTTCAACTGCATTTTGGGTAGATTTACATAAATTTCTTCATTTATTTTCATCCATTTACATGCACACACCATGCTAAAAGAAAAGTAAAAGAAATAAATGACCTTAGTGCAAAGCTGGAGTGCACATGTACTAATTTGATTATGGTACTAAAATTGTTATGTCTAGTGCAAATTATAGCATGTTTATATTCAAATAAATCAGTATCTTACAAGAATCCCAACAATGTTAATTATATTCACCCAGGTCATGTCACTGGCTTTTTATAAGAGAGAAGCTTAGTCACCTAAGAACTGATAAATATACAGGTACACACGTTAGACCTTGGGCCGCTGCCAACTGTCAAACGTACTACCTCCCCTCCCCCCACGCCCCCTCACTTGCTCCCACCCTCTCTCTCCCCAATCTGCCCAGCGTTGCTGGAATCCTTGTAAAACAGTGAGTAATTTTAATATAAACATCATGCATTTTGCACGAGAAAAATTAATCACCTGTATCACATTACAGTAGTGATTTAAGAGTAAAAGTGTATATATATATATACAGTCATGCGCCGGTTAACGTCGTAGATACGTTCTTGGAAACGTGACGTTAACCGAAATGGACGTTGTCCGATCATCACATAAACTTTTTATTTATACTTAAGTGTATGTGGAATACTATATACGTACATATACACTTTACTCTTAAATCACTACTGTAATGTGATACAGGTGATTAATTTTTATCTCTTGAGCAAAATACATGACGTTTATATTAAAATTATTCACTGTTTTACAAGGATTCCAGCAACGCTGGGCAGATGGGAGAGAGAGAGGGTGGGAGCAAGCGAGGGGGCGTGGGGGGAGGGGAGGTAGTACGTTTGACAGTTGGCACCGGCCCAGGTCTAACGTGTGTATATTTATCAGTTCTTAGGTGACTAACTAAGCTTCTCTCTTATAAAAAGCCAGTGAAATGACCTGGGTGAATATAATTAACATAGCTGGGACTCTTGTAACATACTGATTAATTTGAATATAAACATGCAATAATTTGCACTAGACAAAACAATTTTAGTACCGTAATCAAATTAGTACATGTGCACTCCAGCTTTGCACTAAGGTCATTTATTTATATTACGTTTCTTTTAGTATGGTGTGTGCATGTAAATGGATGAAAATAAATGAAGAAATCTATGTAAATCTACCCAAAAATACAGTTGAAAAACTTTTTTATAAAATGTACTACAGTACTGTAAACTAATGTACAAATTTTTTTATCTCTTGAGCAAAATATATGACGTTTATATTCAAATTATTGGCTGTCTTGCAAGGATTCCAGCAATGCAAATTATAATCTCCTAACTTTAGTCTGAGATATTATATAAGATAAAAACTGTAAGCCTAAAAGCCTGGCTGGGGAGGGGGAGGGAGGGAGGGGGAGACTGCCGGAACCAGCCACGCCACCCAGCGAGGGGATGGGGGTCGGTGGGGGGGTGGGAGGGTTGAGGTGATAAGTTTGAGGTGAAGGTCTCTGTGTGTTTAATTACCAGTCCTACTAAGCTTCTCTCATTTTAAAATGCCAGTGATATGACCTGGGAGAATATAATTAACATAGCTGGAATTCTTGTAAGATACTGATTTATTTGAATATAAACATGTTGTAATTTGCACTAGACATAACAATTTTAGTTCCTTAATCAAATTAGTACATATGCACTCCAGCTTTGCACTAAGGTCATTTATTTATTTTACGTTTCTTTTAGTATGGTGTGTGCATGTAAATGTATGAAAATAAATGAAGAAATTTATGTAAATCTACCCAAAAATATAGTTGAAAAACTTTTTATAAAATGTACTACAGTATTGTACACTAATGTATTACATTTTTTATATCTTGAGCAAAATATATGACGCTTATATTCAAATTAATCTCTGTCTTGCAAGGATTTCAGCAATGCAAATTATATTATCCTAACTTTAGTCTGAGATATCATATAAAATAAACAAAGAAATCACCAATCTTTTATCTTGTAACACGAGGGTGGTGGGAAGACGGGGTGGGGGGGAGGGGGAGGGGGCGGGAGGTGAGGTTGTGGGGTACGGTGATGTTTGGGTTCTCACTCAGGATGGGATGGAGAAAGGAAACTCACAATGTGCTTTCTGTATACATGTTGTATTGGATGTAAAATGCAGCTTGGTGCTGGGAAGGCAGCATGGTTACAAGCGTGATGTAGAGAGAGCTGGTTGGTGAGGGTGCTCAGAGGAGGACAGCTTGTGGGTCGCCATGCTCGCCGGTGGCAGCGAGGGCCACCAGGCAGCGGTGGAAGAGGTGGTGTTGCTTGCTGCGGCTGTAGCTAGAAGAGCGTGGTCACCACGAGGTCAGGTCTTTTATAGCGGAGGTAGGCGTGGCTTAATAGTTGACCTCCGTCATGTAAGGCGGCGCTGGTTGACCTAAACCACGAGGCATACACTGGGGAATTCGCGGGGTCGGCTACTCAGCGACAAACAGCGTTTGTAGGGGAGAAATCCAGTACAATACTCCCTCCTTCCCTCCAGGCGGTGTAGGAGACTTGTTGTCTGCAGGGTTGCATGGTACATGTGAGGCAAACAGGCGGTGCATGCCACATGTGAGCCAGAACGGCGAGGGCGTGGATGAGCCGGCCGCTAGAGGAGACAACTGTCTAGATACACAATATCTGTGGGAGTAGAGAGGGAGAAAAAGGGTGTGTGGAGGCGATGAATGTTGTGCTTCCCCCACGGCAGGTACAGAGTCGTCAGATGCGCCTGCTGGGGTTTGTGGGCCTAGGTCAGGAGCAGGGGCTGCGTCAGCAGAAGCGAATGAGGGCTCGTGACAGCAGCTGGGTCCACGACAGCAGCAGGGTGCAGGACAGTAGCAGGGAGTGCCTGAGGGAGAAAAGAGGGGTGTGTGGGTCCGCACTCAGGCGCATGGGCCGCGTCAGGAGCAGGGGCTGCATCAGGAGGAGCGGCAGGGGGTACTGCTGGGCCGGGGACGGCGTCTGAGGCAGGACGGGTGTCCTGGGGTCGGTAGGACGTGGTGCTTGGGGCAGGAAGAGGAGCTGGTGTCTGCTTAGAGAAGCAGAGCTGCTCTAGGGTGTCTAACCTGCAGTGTAGAGACAGTAGCTGTAGAGCCGATGAGAGCTGCCTCTGTTTGGATAAGCCAGTCTTCCATGTTGCTTGAAGACTGGGAGCGTGATCGGTTTCTCCTCCATCTGTGTCAGTGCGAATCTCTGGGGGTCACCATTTGTGGGGTACGGTGATGTTTGGGTTCACACTCAGGATGGGTTGGAGAAAGGAAACTCACAATGTGGTCTCTGTATACATGGTGTATTGGATGTACAATGCAGCTTGGTGCTGGGAAGGCAGCATGGTTACAAGCATGATGTACAGAGAGCTGGTTGGTGAGGGTGCTCAGAGGAGGACAGCTTGTGGGTCGCCATGCTCGCCGGTGGGAGCGAGGGCCGCCAGGCAGCGGCGGAGGTGGTGGTGTTGCTTGCTGCGGCTGTAGCTAGAAGAGCGTGGTCACCACGAGGTCAGGTCTTTTATAGCGGAGGTAAGCGTGCCTTAATAGTTGACCTCCGTCATGTAAGGCGGCGCTGGTTGACCTAAACCACGAGGCATACACTGGGGAATTCGCTGGGTCGGCTACTCGGCGACAAACAGCGTTTGTAGGGGAGGAATCCACTACAAGGTGACAGAATGTCTGGCGTTTGTTTGTTTGTTTATTTATTTGAGATAAGATTTGACAGTTGGCGCTGAAGGCCTACCTGCGTTTTATTTATCATTACTTAAGAGTGACTAAGCTCTTCTCATAATTTTCCACCCAAACGACCTGGGTGAATATAACTTACATTGGAGGGATTCTCGTAACATAGTAATTTATTTGAATGTTTTTTTTTCAATTTAAATTATAATTGTTTATTCCTTGATAGAGGAAGCGGGATCCTAGTGCTGTCACTTGGTACCCCTGTACCATAACACCAGAAGCAACTGGCCAGTGTCACAAGTATATACAGTACAGTACAGTCATCCCTTGGTTATCGTGCCGAATTGGGACCCCGCCGATAACGAGAGTACAGAACCTATGGGATTTATTCTAATTGGTTCAGGCACCCAAGACCCAACCCCAAGTTTCCCAATTTACGACCATTTAGACCCACTAAATATATATATAATGTTATGGTAAATATCATAAACACACATAGGCATGGCTAGGTTTATTAGAAAGTGCTGAAAAGGGTACACTTAATACTGTAGTCCACAAAACATGTAGCTATGCTTTTTTTATTTGGTCCCCCGTCATACGAGTCCGTTTTCTCTCACATCAGGACGCCCGAGTCCTTCGTTTTCTCTCTTAATCTTAGAGTGCACCAGAAACTTTACTATTTTTAGTAATGCCACAAAATTTGAAATTGCAACCCCAATTGCAACTGGGGTTGCAATTGTTGAGGCAACTAGATATGTCTGATTACAGCAAATGTGTTATTGTCAATTTGTAAGTGAAAGATTTTATCCTCAATAGATGTAGGTTAACATTTTACCTGTAGGCAAATGCTTAAAAAAAACCTAAGTAAGGAAGCATATTCCTTTAACACATAATATCTGACCAGTATGGGGAGGATCATCGTGTCTCCGTCAGGGGGTCGTGGAGTGGTGGTCCGGCAGGTGTCACTTTTTTTTTGGGGGGGGGGGCACGGACGTATATGCGATCGGACGTTGTTCGGTCGGACGTTAACCGGCGCATGACTGCATATATATACAGGTATATATATGCGCTGATAACCACAAGAAAACTCTTAGTTCCCAAGCGCTTTTGTGTAATTCACATCTTCAGGGGTGAGTACAGACTAAGGAGAAATACATAACAAGGCATATATATACAGTAGAGGAGAGTGAGATCAAGTCTGTAGGGGACACTGAGCGTCCACAATGGTCCAGTCACTAGGCAGTGACCCTACTAATCTTCATAAGCACAGCAGCACTCCGTATTCAGGTCAGAGGGTAAGATGACCCAACCTTCTCACCTGGTTACAAATCTTCTTGATTATGAAATTATCCAGTTTGTACATACCATTACTCAAATTCATGTTGACGGATTCAGTATGTTTAATGAGACTGGATTCTATAATGTTCTTACTGTCAATTGAATTACAAGGTAATATTGAGGAGGCATTATCCCAGTCAATGCAATGCTTATTATCCCTCAAATGAACTAACAGCATTGGATTCCTGGCCTGTCCTAACACTATATTTTTGTTGTTTAAGTCTAGTTACAAGATCTTTACATGTCTGGCCTAAGTAAAACATATTGCATTCCTTGCAAGGAACCTTGTAAATGCAGTAGCCTGCATTGTTGGGGGGAGTTCTTGATTACCATTTGTTTTACAGTGCATGAGTTTCTAAATGCCACATTGACGTTCCAGGTTTTTAGTTGTAAAGGAAGTTGAGAGAAATTTTTGTGAAATGGTAATACTAAGAGATTCTTATGGTCATGGGTGGGCTTTGCTTTGCTGTTTTTACAGTAATTCTCAACACCCAAGATCTTCCTGAGAATGGATCATACACACAATCATAGTCCTTAAAAAGAAAAGTAAAAATTCTTTTCTTTGTGGCACTAATATTGTTTCACCAATAATTTCCCTTAATTTTTGTTTTCAAATTTCCTCAGCAATCACTGGTATCTCTGTAGACTGTCTTAGCTATAGGCGCACTGCACTCTCTGGTCCTGTGGACGATCAATCGCAGCCACGGATATGCCTAATATAAATTTTCTGTATTAATCATGGCATGTCCCATGTCACTGATTTTTATGGCCTTCTCTCCGCAGCCTGACTCCTGTTCAATAAAAAAAGATATTTGATTTTCAGTCACAAATAACATCTAAATTGATACATCGATTGACATATTCGCTTCACCAGAAAGAGAAGTGAATGTGTCAATTGATGTATCAATTTTGCTGTTATTTGCAACTGAAGATTAAATTATTTTTTTGATGTTCTAGGTCTCATTTTCATGTTTTTTTTACTGTTGTAAATAATGAACATAATATGCAGGAAATGATAAAGTGCCCAGAGGCTCAAGAATAATAATAGAGAGTACAGCAAACCTACATAATGACGGGTAGTATTTCCAAATTACCTGTATTAACTTGTAATATTGTACTAGTCATTCACACATAGTAATGACATAAAATTCATATTAGTAACAATACCACTAGTACAGTACAGTACTTATATTACTGCATGTGGGTTGCTGTGTGATGAGGTTACTGTTGTGGGGTTCCTGATGTTTGGTTCACACTCAGGATGGGATGGAGAAAGGAAACTCACAATGTGCTCTCTATATACATGTTGTATTGGATGTACAATGCAGCTTGGTGCTGGGAAGGCAGCATGGTTACAAGCGTGATGTAGAGAGAGCTGGTTGGTCAGGTCTTAAATAGCGGGGGTAGGCGTGGCTTAGCAGTTGACCCCCGCTCCGTGGTGTATGGCGGCGCTGGTTGACCTAGACCACGAGGCATACACTGGGGAATTGGTAGGGTCGGCTAGGCAGCGACAAACAGCGTTTGTAGGGGAGAATTCCACTACAATACTCCCCCTTCCCTCCAGGCTGTGTAGGAGACTTGTTGTCTGCAGAGTTGCATAGCACATGTGAGGCAGAACGGGCGGTGCATGCCTCATGTGAGACAACGGCGATGGCGTGGATGAGCCGGTCGCTGGGGACAACTGTCTAGATACACAATATCTGTGGGAGTAGAGAGGGAGAATAAGGGTGTGTGGAGGCGATGAATTTTGTGCTTCCCTCACGGCAGGTACAGAGTCGCCAGATGCGCCTGCTGGGGTGTGTGGGCCTGGGTCAGGAGCAGGGGCTGTGTCAGCAGCAGCGGATGAGGGCTCGTGACAGCAGCTGGGTCCACGACAGCAGCAGGGTGCAGGACATTAGCAGGGAGTACCTGAGGGAGAAAAGAGGGGTGTGTGGGTCCGCACTCAGGAACAGAGGCCGCATCAGGGGCGGCAGGGGTTACTGCTGGGCCGGGGTCGGCGTCTGAGGCAGGACGGGTGTGCTGGGGTCGGTAGGACGTGGTGCTTGCAGGAAGAGGAGCTGGTGTCTGCTTAGAGTAGCAGAGCTGCTCTAGGGTGTCTAACCTGCGGTGTAGAGACAGTAGCTGTAGAGCCGATGAGAGCTGCTTCTGGGTGGATAAGCCAGTCTTCCATGTTGCTTGAAGACTGGGAGCGTGATCAGTTTCTCCTCCATCCTGTGTGAGTGCGAATCTCCGGGAGTCACCATTTGTGGGGTATGAGATGTTTGGTTCACACTCAGGATGGGATGGAGAAAGGAAACTCACAATGTGCTCTCTATATACATGTTGTATTGGATGTACAATGCAGCTTGGTGCTGGGAAGGCAGCATGGTTACAAGCGTGATGTAGAGAGAGCTGGTTGGTGAGGACGCTCAGAGAAGGACAGCTTGTGGGTCGCCATGCTCGCCAGCGGGAGAGAGGACCGCCAGGCAGGCGGAGGAGGAGGAGGTGTTGCTGGCTGCGGCTGTAGGTAGAAAGAGGGAGAGATCACCACGAGGTCAGGTCTTAAATAGCGGGGGTAGGCGTGGCTTAGCAGTTGACCCCCGCTCCGTGGTGTATGGCGGCGCTGGTTGACCTAGACCACGAGGCATACACTGGGGAATTGGTGGGGTCGGCTAGGCAGCGACAAACAGCGTTTGTAGGGGAGAATTCCACTACAATACTCCCCCTTCCCTCCAGGCGGTGTAGGAGACTTGTTGTCTGCAGGGTTGCTTAGCACATGTGAGGCAGAACGGGCGGTGCATGCCTCATGTGAGACAACGGCGATGGCGTGGATGAGCCGGTCGCTGGGGACAACTGTCTAGATACACAATATCTGTGGGAGTAGAGAGGGAGAATAAGGGTGTGTGGAGGCGATGAATTTTGTGCTTCCCTCACGGCAGGTACAGAGTCGTCAGATGCGCCTGCTGGGGTGTGTGGGCCTGGGTCAGGAGCAGGGGCTGCGTCAGCAGAAGCGGATGAGGGCTCGTGACAGCAGCTGGGTCCACGACAGCAGCAGGGTGCAGGACATTAGCAGGGAGTACCTGGGGGAGAAAAGAGGGGTGTGTGTGTCCGCACTCAGGAACAGAGGCCGCATCAGGGGCGGCAGGGGTTACTGCTGGGCCGGGGTCGGCGTCTGAGGCAGGACGGGTGTGCTGGGGTCGGTAGGACGTGGTGCTTGGGGCAGGAAGAGGAGCTGGTGTCTGCTTAGAGTAGCAGAGCTGCTCTAGGTTGTCTAACCTGCGGTGTAGAGACAGTAGCTGTAGAGCCGATGAGAGCTGCTTCTGGGTGGATAAGCCAGTCTTCCATGTTGCTTGAAGACTGGGAGCGTGATCAGTTTCTCCTCCATCCTGTGTGAGTGGTCACTCCGGGGTCACCATTTGTGGGGTATGAGATTGTTTGGTTCACACTCAGGATGGAATGGAGAAAGGAAACTCACAATGTGCTCTCTATATACATGTTGTATTGGATGTACAATGCAGCTTGGTGCTGGGAAGGCAGCATGGTTACAAGCGTGATGTAGAGAGAGCTGGTTGGTGAGGACGCTCAGAGAAGGACAGCTTGTGGGTCGCCATGCTCGCCAGCGGGAGAGAGGACCGCCAGGCAGGCGGAGGAGCGAGGGCCGCCAGGCAGCGGCCGAGGAGGTGTTGCTGGCTGCGGCTGTAGGTAGAGAAAGAGGCAGATCACCACGAGGTCAGGTCTTAAATAGCGGGGTTAGGCGTGGCTTAGCAGTTGACCCCCGCTCCGTGGTGTATGGCGGCGCTGGTTGACCTAGACCACGAGGCATACACTGGGGAATTGGTGGGGTCGGCTAGGCAGCGACAAACAGCGTTTGTAGGGGAGAATTCCACTACAATACTCCCCCTTCCCTCCAGGCTGTGTAGGAGACTTGTTGTCTGCAGGGTTGCATAGCACATGTGAGGCAGAACGGGCGGTGCATGCCTCATGTGAGACAACGGCGATGGCGTGGATGAGCCGGTCGCTGGGGACAACTGTCTAGATACACAATATCTGTGGGAGTAGAGAGGGAGAATAAGGGTGTGTGGAGGCGATGAATTTTGTGCTTCCCTCACGGCAGGTACAGAGTCGCCAGATGCGCCTGCTGGGGTGTGTGGGCCTGGTTCAGGAGCAGGGGCTGTGTCAGCAGCAGCGGATGAGGGCTCGTGACAGCAGCTGGGTCCACGACAGCAGCAGGGTGCAGGACATTAGCAGGGAGTACCTGGGGGAGAAAAGAGGGGTGTGTGTGTCCGCACTCAGGAACAGAGGCCGCATCAGGGGCGGCAGGGGTTACTGCTGGGCCGGGGTCGGCGTCTGAGGCAGGACGGGTGTGCTGGGGTCGGTAGGACGTGGTGCTTAGGGCAGGAAGAGGAGCTGGTGTCTGCTTAGAGTAGCAGAGCTGCTCTAGGGTGTCTAACCTGCGGTGTAGAGACAGTAGCTGTAGAGCCGATGAGAGCTGCTTCTGGGTGGATAAGCCAGTCTTCCATGTTGCTTGAAGACTGGGAGCGTGATCAGTTTCTCCTCCATCCTGTGTGAGTGCGAATCTCCGGGGGTCACCATTTGTGGGGTATGAGATTGTTTGGTTCACACTCAGGATGGGATGGAGAAAGGAAACTCACAATGTGCTCTCTATATACATGTTGTATTGGATGTACAATGCAGCTTGGTGCTGGGAAGGCAGCATGGTTACAAGCGTGATGTAGAGAGAGCTGGTTGGTGAGGACGCTCAGAGAAGGACAGCTTGTGGGTCGCCATGCTCGCCAGCGGGAGAGAGGACCACCAGGCAGGCGGAGGAGGAGGAGGTGTTGCTGGCTGCGGCTGTAGGTAGAAAGAGAGGCAGATCACCACGAGGTCAGGTCTTAAATGGCGGGGGTAGGCGTGGCTTAGCAGTTGACCCCCGCTCCGTGGTGTATGGCGGCGCTGGTTGACCTAGACCACGAGGCATACACTGGGGAATTGGTAGGGTCGGCTAGGCAGCGACAAACAGCGTTTGTAGGGGAGAATTCCACTACAATACTCCCCCTTCCCTCCAGGCTGTGTAGGAGACTTGTTGTCTGCAGGGTTGCATAGCACATGTGAGGCAGAACGGGCGGTGCATGCCTCATGTGAGACAACGGCGATGGCGTGGATGAGCCGGTCGCTGGGGACAACTGTCTAGATACACAATATCTGTGGGAGTAGAGAGGGAGAATAAGGGTGTGTGGAGGCGATGAATTTTGTGCTTCCCTCACGGCAGGTACAGAGTCGCCAGATGCGCCTGCTGGGGTGTGTGGGCCTGGTTCAGGAGCAGGGGCTGTGTCAGCAGCAGCGGATGAGGGCTCGTGACAGCAGCTGGGTCCACGACAGCAGCAGGGTGCAGGACATTAGCAGGGAGTACCTGGGGGAGAAAAGAGGGGTGTGTGTGTCCGCACTCAGGAACAGAGGCCGCATCAGGGGCGGCAGGGGTTACTGCTGGGCCGGGGTCGGCGTCTGAGGCAGGACGGGTGTGCTGGGGTCGGTAGGACGTGGTGCTTAGGAGGACTGTCTGCTTAGAGTAGCAGAGCTGCTCTAGGGTGTCTAACCTGTGGTGTAGAGACAGTAGCTGTAGAGCCGATGAGAGCTGCTTCTGGGTGGATAAGCCAGTCTTCCATGTTGCTTGAAGACTGGGAGCGTGATCAGTTTCTCCTCCATCCTGTGTGAGTGCGAATCTCCGGGGTCACCATTTGTGGGGTATGAGATTGTTTGGTTCACACTCAGGATGGGATGGAGAAAGGAAACTCACAATGTGCTCTCTATATACATGTTGTATTGGATGTACAATGCAGCTTGGTGCTGGGAAGGCAGCATGGTTACAAGCGTGATGTAGAGAGAGCTGGTTGGTGAGGACGCTCAGAGAAGGACAGCTTGTGGGTCGCCATGCTCGCCAGCGGGAGAGAGGACCGCCAGGCAGGCGGAGGAGGAGGAGGTGTTGCTGGCTGCGGCTGTAGGTAGAAAGAGAGACAGATCACCACGAGGTCAGGTCTTAAATAGCGGGGGTAGGCGTGGCTTAGCAGTTGACCCCCGCTCCGTGGTGTATGGCGGCGCTGGTTGACCTAGACCACGAGGCATACACTGGGGAATTGGTGGGGTCGGCTAGGCAGCGACAAACAGCGTTTGTAGGGGAGAATTCCACTACAATACTCCCCCTTCCCTCCAGGCTGTGTAGGAGACTTGTTGTCTGCAGAGTTGCATAGCACATGTGAGGCAGAACGGGCGGTGCATGCCTCATGTGAGACAACGGCGATGGCGTGGATGAGCCGGTCGCTGGGGACAACTGTCTAGATACACAATATCTGTGGGAGTAGAGAGGGAGAATAAGGGTGTGTGGAGGCGATGAATTTTGTGCTTCCCTCACGGCAGGTACAGAGTCGCCAGATGCGCCTGCTGGGGTGTGTGGGCCTGGTTCAGGAGCAGGGGCTGTGTCAGCAGCAGCGGATGAGGGCTCGTGACAGCAGCTGGGTCCACGACAGCAGCAGGGTGCAGGACATTAGCAGGGAGTACCTGGGGGAGAAAAGAGGGGTGTGTGTGTCCGCACTCAGGAACAGAGGCCGCATCAGGGGCGGCAGAGGTTACTGCTGGGCCGGGGTCGGCGTCTGAGGCAGGACGGGTGTGCTGGGGTCGGTAGGACGTGGTGCTTAGGGCAGGAAGAGGAGCTGGTGTCTGCTTAGAGTAGCAGAGCTGCTCTAGGGTGTCTAACCTGCGGTGTAGAGACAGTAGCTGTAGAGCCGATGAGAGCTGCTTCTGGGTGGATAAGCCAGTCTTCCATGTTGCTTGAAGACTGGGAGCGTGATCAGTTTCTCCTCCATCCTGTGTGAGTGCGAATCTCCGGGGTCACCATTTGTGGGGTATGAGATTGTTTGGTTCACACTCAGGATGGGATGGAGAAAGGAAACTCACAATGTGCTCTCTATATACATGTTGTATTGGATGTACAATGCAGCTTGGTGCTGGGAAGGCAGCATGGTTACAAGCGTGATGTAGAGAGAGCTGGTTGGTGAGGACGCTCAGAGAAGGACAGCTTGTGGGTCGCCATGCTCGCCAGCGGGAGAGAGGACCGCCAGGCAGGCGGAGGAGGAGGAGGTGTTGCTGGCTGCGGCTGTAGGTAGAAAGAGAGGCAGATCACCACGAGGTCAGGTCTTAAATAGCGGGGGTAGGCGTGGCTTAGCAGTTGACCCCCGCTCCGTGGTGTATGGCGGCGCTGGTTGACCTAGACCACGAGGCATACACTGGGGAATTGGTAGGGTCGGCTAGGCAGCGACAAACAGCATTTGTAGGGGAGAATTCCACTACACTGTACACAATGAGGTTAAAAATCCACAAAATCTTCATCAGGGGAACATAACCCAAAGTAAAAAATAATAAAAATATATATTTAACTTGTTCATAAACAGGCTATTAACCCCATGTGTACAAGGGGGTCACTCTCTACTGAATAAAATTATCTGGCCTAAGCCAAATAAAATAGTAAAAGTGGCATCCTGTAGTGACAGGTTAAATCAAGCACATAGTGCAAGCAGCAACAGGCTGTTTAATTTATCTTCCTGCAGTTGTAGGCATCATCTACGTTACTTTTATGCTTAGCTACCTCCCTCTGCCACTATTCCATGTTCTTTTGTCTTCAGTACCTATATTATACTTGTCCCTCAAACTCTTTATGCAACTCCTATAGAAGTCTTGCAGCTGCTCCTCAAACTACACTTCACTGACCTTACTCAGCTCTCTATCATCCTGACAGCAGCTCCCTCAGAGGTGGAACTTTAAGTTTCAAAAGAGATAATAATAGATACTTGTGGCATGTTTTTGTGCAGTGGGAGCTCACCTCTAGTCGGCATTCCTCCCATGTGACATCACACACTTCTCCCATTAGGCCAGCACAATAGTTACTGGTGATTATTGTTTTATACAGTAGGTACAGTAGCTGATCAGCAGAATCCAGGCTGTACAGATTAGCAGTCCTCCGCAGCCCTGCATATGCGAACTAGGAGCCCAGGCATGTGATTTTTCATGTCCATGTGCCCAGCACTTGCCGGTTGGACAAGCTAATACTGTATTTTGAGAGGTAAATATCTTCAAGGAAATTTTTCGTGTTGTGTAACCCCACCTCACCATACATGTTTAACCGGGGAGGTCACCAGTGTGTCAGGATCAGTGACCTATGTCACGAGCAGGAAATTTACCTCTACCAGCCTGCCTTAAGTCAGTTGTCCAACTTGTCAAAATTTCAAAGGAAGCACCAAACCAAGAGGCTGTAGACATGAGGTGACAGGAGTTATGACCTCACATGTCAAGTGACACCATATTGTAAGGGGGGTAGTTAGGGTAGGTAATCACAGGCGCCGCCTCATCACACACCCTGCAAGCGTGATGTGAGGTGACAGGAGTTATGAGATCACAAGACAAGGGTTACTGCCACTGACACCATTAAGATGGACACAAGTGACCTGTGAGTTAATACATGTACACACAATAAAGCATATTTCATCCAAAAAATTGCCAAGGCAAGTAAAAAATATCTAGGTAAGTAGATTTAAAAAGTCACTTGCCCAGGACAAGAAAATATTATACATTATCTGCACTTTCTGGCAGAATCCCTTTGGCATCCAAAAAGAATCAAGGCAATAGTTTTGCTGGAAGTGTTGCTGAGTTCCAAACTTCTTAGGAGTTTGGAGAATTCAGGCTCTTCCATTACATGGACTCTGAATCCAGGTCTCTTCTACCAATATCAGACAGAAATACAGTTGAGTGGATTGGCTTTATCTTCTGGTGTCCAACCTAAGTGCTAGGGTTTTAAGGAACTCATCTTGCAGAAGCTTTAAGACATACCCAAATATTCGTGGATGATGGTAACAACACCTCCATGGTAAAAATCAACCTTGGTGCTATTTCCTCATCTCTGATATGCCAGTCTTTCATAATAAAGCTTTTGACCCCGGCCACAGTTGCTTCTTTGGTGGTAAGTAAAGAATTATCCTGGCCTGGGGTCATCCTCCATGCTCTTGATCCCATACTTGAACTCCTTGGGCTGCCCATACCTAAATGCCTTGAGCTGCCCATACTTGAACTCCTTGGGCTGCCCATACTTGAACTCCTTGGGCTGCCCATACCTGAACTCCTTCGGCTGCCCATACCTGAACTCCTTGGCTGACCATACCTGAACTCCTTGGGCTGCCCATACCTGAACTCCTTGGGCTGCCTATACCTGAACTCCTTGGGCTGCCTATACCTGAACTCCTTGGGCTGCCCATACCTGAAATCCCTGGGCTGCCCATACCTGAACTCCTTGGGCTGCCCATACCTGAACTCCTTGGGCTGCCTATACCTGAACTCCTTGGGCTGCCCTATACCTGAATGCCTTGGGCTGCTCCATACCTGAACTCCTTGGGCTGCCTAAGCCTGAACTCTTTGGCTGCCCATACCTGAACTCTTTGGGCTGCCTATACCTGAACTCCTTGGGCTGCTCCATACCTGGAATGCCTTGGGCTGCCCATACCTGAACTCTTTGGGCTGCCTATACCTGAACTCCTTAATAAGCCTATACCTGAACGCCTTGGGCTGCTCCATACTTGAGAACTCCTTTGGGCCGCCCATACCTGAACCCTTGGGCTGCCCATATACCTGAACTCCTTGGGCTGCCCATACCTGAACCCTTTGCCGCTCTATACCTGAACGCCTTGGGCTGCTCCATATTTGAACTCTTTGGGCTGCCCATACCTGGAACTCCTTGCTGCCCATACCTGAACTCCTTGGGCTGCCTATAATTGGAACTCCTTTGGGCTGCCCATACCTGAACGCCTTGGCTGACCATACCTGAACGCCTTGGGCTGCCCATACCTGAACCCTTGGGCTGCCCATACCTGAACCTCAGCTGCCTATACTCTGAACTCCTTTAGCCGCCCATACCAGCAACCTTTGGGCGCTATACCTGAACTCCTTTGGGGCTGCCCATACCTGAATGCCTTGGGCTGCCCATACCTTTGAACTCCCTTGGGCTGCCCATACCTGAACTCCCTTGGGCTGCTCTATACCTGAACGCCTTTGGGCTGCCCATAGCCTGAACTCCTTGGGCTGCCCATACCTGAACTCCTGGGCTGCCCATACCTGAACTCCTTGGGCTGCCCATACCTGAAACCTCACAAGCCTATATCTGAACGCCTTGGGCTGCCCATGTGAACTCCTTGGGCTGCCCATACGGAACTCCTTGGCTGCCCACCTGAACTCCTTTGGCCGCTCATACCCAACCTTGGGCTGCCTATACCTGAACCTTGGCTGCCCACCTGAACGCCTGGTCAGACTAAGGCCTGAACTCCTTGGGCTGCCCATACTTGGTCCCTGGGCTGCCCATTCCTGAACCCTGGGCTGCCTATACCTGAACCCATGCCCATACATGTAACCTCCTTTGGGCTGCCTATACCTGAACCCTTGGGCTGCCCATACCTGAACTCCTTGGGCCACCAAACTCCTGGGCTGCCCATACCTGAACTCCTTGGGCTGCCCATACCTGAACCCTTGGCCGTTCTATAATTGAACTCCTTGGGCTGCCCATACCTGAACCTCTTGGGCTGCTCTATACCTGAACTCCTTGGGCTGCCCATAATTTGGGAACTCCTTTGGCCACCCATACCTGAACTCCTTGGGCTGCCCATGCCCGGGAACTCCTTGGCTGCCTATACCTGAACTCCTTGGGCTGCCCATACCTGAACTCCTTGGGCTGCCCATACCTGGAACGCCTTGGCTGACCATACCTGAACTCCTTGGGCTGCCTATACTGAACCCTTGGGCTGCCCATACCTGAACTCCTCAATGCTCCCATACCTGAACGCCTTGGGCTGCCCATACCTGAACCCTTGGGCCTATACCTGAACCCTTTGGCTGACCATACCTGAACGCCTTGGGGCTGCCTATGAACTCCCTGGCTGCCCATACCTGAACGCTTTGGCTGCCCATACCTGAACCTCCGCTGCCCATACCTGAACTCCTTTGGGCTGCCTATACTGAACTCCTTGGGCTGCCCATACCTGAACGCCTCTATTGCCCATACCTGAACTCCCTTTGGCTGACTATACCTGAACTCCTTGGGCTGCCTATACCTGAACTCCTTGGCTGACCATACCTGAACTCCTTGGGCTGCCCATACCTGAACTCCTTGGCTGACCATACCTGAACTCCTTGGGCTGCCCATACCTGAACTCCTTGGGCTGCCTATACCTGAACCTGAACTCCTTGGGCTGCCTATACCTGAACTCCTTGGCTGACCATACCTGAACTCCTTGGGCTGCCCATACCTGAACTCCTTGGCTGACCATACCTGAACTCCTTGGGCTGCCCATACCTGAACTCCTTGGGCTGCCTATACCTGAACTCCTTGGCTGACCATACCTGAACTCCTTGGCTGCCCATACCTGAACTCCTTTTGTGGCCCATACCTGAACTCCTTGGGCTGCCCATACCTGAACTCCTTGGGCTGCCCATACCTGAACTCCTTGGGCTGCTCATATTTGATCTCCTTGGCCAAACTTGCTATGGTAACATATTATAAGTTGACTGGCAGTCTGTAGAATAATAAGATAACATGTTACAGGTTCTAAGAGAAAGTTTTGTTCCCAGTAGCAAACTAATTGTATGAATAACAGGTTCAAACTAAGGAAATTACTATCAACAGTGCTACATTAGCTTATTGGGTATTCAGACATTTTCTAGTAAAGTGAAGGATAACCAAATGGTTCACATCTGACGTCCCCTACTACAGATATAAACAAATGTTGCAAAAGAGGTTAAACATTTCTATTTATTGTTGCAGATTTTATTTGCTTGATAAAACAATTGATAATAAATAATATTTCCCAAAATACGATAATTATTGTACATACTGTAGTGGAGATTAAATACTGAAAATATGATCATCATAAATAGTTGTACAGTACTCCTTGGAGGCACAATGTCTAGTAAGCCAACTGAACTTTTTCTTGGGTAATACACCTACAACATGCAATTCAATACAATACATTAATACATCAACACACAATACAATAATACATCAACACACAATACAATCACAGATGAATTTTGATATGACTGCTAGTTATTTAGAGTTTTCTGTTCCTTCAAGTATTGTTCCTTCGAGTATTGTGCGCACCCCTGGGTATGATGGTTTTCAGTGTGAGCACTGCAACTCCTGTTGTCTTGGTAAGGTTGGCAAGCATGACTGCAAGATGCATCTCACTAAATATCCTTTTAGCTCTTCTGTATATAGCATTAAAACTCGAATTACAATGGTAGATACGCTTGAAAACAGTACAGTCTGCTTAATATATTAGGTTCAGAAACATTGAGAACTCTATCCTTCAACTATGGGGATGATTTGCCATATGGGAGCAAGCATAAATGGCTGGAATTAAACTATGACTACACGCATATAGAGTATGTTCTGTATGGTTACTCCTCAGACATCCTGCACGAAACAAATCATATTCTTCCTCCCACAAGTTATAGACGTAAAACATGCTTTGAGGCATGTCACACCTTTCTGTAGGTAATAAGTAAGGTTGAGCATTACATTACAAGACTGATATATGCTAACGATAAACATGCTAAGGTTTGAAACAGTCCAACAACAGACGCTTCGATCCCAATGTTCTCATATGGAATACATACTGTATATTTAATGTTAAATTATTTCACATTCACATACAGGTATAACTAATATAGTAAGGTACATAAACTGTATTACGGAATATGAGAGAAACTGTATCCGGTAAATAATGCATTATTATATAAGGCAAGTAATATGAGCCAGGACTCGAGGTGCGGATACGTTTTTGGGTGGGTGTACATTACGGTTTTACAAGAAGAGAGAGAAAGAATCTTACAGAATAAAAGAGACTTAGATGAGGTCCTCTAAGAATCTGCATTACCCATACACTGAGCCAATTATGAACTGTGCTTAACAATTCAATTGTACTGTACACCAAAATAAATTTGTAAATAAAGAAGCCATACACTATTACAGAAGAACATAATCGGCGTGGAATACTTAAGATGGTGTATTGGGTACCTTTGTTTTTATAAAATAAACATTCATTTCATTAAGCTACAATATAATGGATAAAAAATAAAAATAAAATATATAACAAAAAACAAACACTGAATAACTTTACTACTAGAGATGTAAATACAGTACTGTACTAAGGAAAAGTACTGAAGGTAATTTTGTTTGTGAACTAGTAATGTACAGCACAATGGATAGTTTAGACACTTCTGCTCTTATTACTAACACGTCAACCAAATCTAATAATTTCGTCACTGGAGAGTTTCATTTCTAAAACGAGGTGGCTAACAAGCTGATCAATAGCAAAGAGGACAAAGTAAAGTGAAGTACAGTAATTGATAAGTTTCCATGATACTTCAGATATTTTACACTTTGGTTTTGAGAAGTCAGCCTTTACTTCAGTTGCCCATGTGGGTCTGAGAACCGAGTTGTCTTAGTGGGGTGGCCGGTAAACACTTAATATAACAAAATGTGCTCCAACTGCTGGACATTTTTGCACTGTGAATTTCATCTTTTATCTGAGACTTTTTTGTCTTTTCATTTATGAAAATATTTCATATAACTTATTATTGTAAAATAACTTGCTGCATAAGAGACCGTAATACACTAAACTCAACTGGATCTACATAATTATTTATTCTGCAAATATAATAATTCCATAAAGAGCAAACATACACAATTAGATTGCAGTATTACTATTAAATAACCATTGATGCTTATGGTGTTGTTACCTAAAGAAAGCAACCTTATATTACAATTAATATTGAATCTAGTAATTTTTTCCATTACATAAGATTTAACTAATTACTGTATTATCTTACAAAAAGATTTTGATCACATCCTATAGTAATGTAAAGTACAGTGTACAGTACTGCCATATCACCATGTATAAACTAGGAGTCTTAGCACTAACTCTGAAAAGTAACAAATGCAGTTGAATCTGGTGCTCTCATAATTACAAATTTGTGTCCATACTTTAGGATAAGCACTCAGGGTTACACAGTTTAGTCTTCGTGAAGTACAGAATTAAATCCTTGCTCTGGAGACTTACTTCCTGAATCTCTGAACTGAACTGTCTTCAGGTGGCCATTCATTATTCAGATCAGACGTGTTGGTTCCAACTCCAGTATGGGGCTCACGGGTTTGCTGCAAGGTAAATTGATATCTAACCCTGGCAACTCTATAAACAGTATATTGCTTTACATAATATCACTGTGTAGGGGGTGTATCCAAAGATGTGCTTAGGGGCAGGTGCAGATCCAGATACAGTGGTCCCTTGGTTAACAAACACAATTCGTTCCAGAAGGTCGTTCGTTAACCGAAAATTTTGTTAACCGAATCCATTGTTTCAATGGGATATTGGGTAATTGGTTCCAGCTCACCGAAAAGTACATACAAAGTAAAAATAAATGCAGTAAAGTACACTTACTTTAAGGTGTGTATGTAGAAGGCTCCTGGTTGATGATGATGATGGGAATTAGAAGTGGGGGTGGAGGAGAAGGGAGAAGAGAAGGAAGTGGGGGTGGAAGAGAAATCACCCCATGCTTGATGCCGTCATTCACCAATAAAATTTTTTAAGTTCACTAGGTGTAATTCAAGATTATTTTCTTTAAATCAACACTGCACTGCACTATATATTGTCAATATGTTAAATAAATTTCAGAATGACCAATAATTGTACTGTAAAAACATAAAAATAGTTTATGTTCAAGAGCCACAAGCAAGATGTTTCCTCCACTGACCAGAGATACAAACTGACACCTTGGTGGGCAAGGTAGGTAGATAACAGGTAGCCTCACACAGGCCCATAGGAATTCACTAATTGCAAACTCTACTCTCAAGATTGCTAAGCCATGCCCCTTATGACTCTTCATGAGTTTGTAATATTGTGGTATTATTATCTGCATAGATCCTTTCTCTAATCAAAATATACTGGCATAAAATGTTATTAATCAGATATATATTTAATAATATGTAATATACAGTGTATATTGGAAATTATACAATAAGAAAATGTTTGACGAAATTTACAATAAAACGGGAACTCTGGATGAATTGTAAAATATTCAATACATTTCCTCCCATTTTAAATATCCCGCTTCTACTGTTTGATGTAACTCAGTGGGCGGAGCTTAATAAGCGATGTCATCGCTAGCCAATCAGCGACGTTGGATGAAATCCAGCGGTCGCAAGTAAGATATTTATATTTATTTTATATATTAATCAGTGGCTCCATTTAAAATAAAATAAAATCTCCATTCCGTACATTTATTGTACAACTTTTAATACCATCATAAGCCTTCAAAAATACGTAAATAAAAATTTCATTTTTATTTTCATTAGCATAGATCCTATGGGAGTGAGGCTACCTGTTATCTACCTACCTTGTTGGTGGGTGAGTGAAGTGGCTGATGGGCACACCAAAAACTAGTTCCCTGTACTGCAATTATGTTAAATAAATGTTAAAACGACTAATAGTTTTAATATAAAACTTGGAAAAATATTGAATAACACAACCTTCTTGATATTTACTCCAACGGAAACAAATATAAGCCCTAGAACCGATTACTGTATTGGCGGACTAATCTTCCAGCTAGTGAGCAAGCCAAAACATGTTGACACGTTTTCGTAAGAATTTCGTTAACCGAATTTTTGTTCGTTTTATATATATATATATATATATATATATATATATATATATATATATATATATATATATATATATATATATATATATATATATATATATATATATATATATATATATATATATATATATATATATATATATATATATATATATATATATATATATATATATATGCACACACACATATATATACAGTGGGGTATGCTATAACGAACGGATCCTACTACGAATATTCCTATAACGAACGGTTTTACCTATAAAATTGAGAATGCTATAACGAACGAAACTCCTACAACGAACATTATTTAAAAAAAAATTTTTTTTTTTTTACTAATTTATTGTTTTTTTATTACAAGTATTAATGATATTCTTCATTTCAGGGGTTTAGATGCATATTTGCACAGGTTTTACAATTTTTACAATTTTATATTATTTTTCAGTGTTAAGTGGTTGTATTTGGCCTTTGGAATGGATTAATCCTATAACAAACGAATGCTATAACGAACAAGGTTCTAGAACCAATTAGATTCGTTATAGCACACCCCACTGTATGTATATATATATATATATATATATATATATATATATATATATATATATATATATATATATATATATATATATATATATATATATATATATATATATATATATATACAGTATATACACAGCTAGACCCCGACTTACGACTACATGGACTTACGTTCACTGGTACTTACGACCGGCTTTGACCGTACGTCCGTCAGGTCATACGACTGCGACCGTCGAACCAAAAATATTTTCAAATGACGCGTGCATTTTCTATACCGAAACGTTTCCGTCCCGGGCGAGAGGGTGGCGCGTATCGGGTCGCCTCGTGGGTACACTCACTCAGTGGAGCACTTTGTTTGTGTTTGGCTATCGTATCCTATACTGATCGCGCTGTGAACTTTTGTCATTATCGTATTTAATTGACTTTATAATGACTGGAAAGCGTAAAAGTGAGAGTGCTGGTGGTGCTCCAAGGAAAAGGAGACAGGCAATTACTTTTGAGATGAAACTGAAGATAATAACACAGTATGAGAATGGAAAAACAGTAGCAACAATCTCACGCGACCTAGGTTTCTCACACTCGACTATATCCACTATTCTGAAGGACAAGGAACGTATTCGTGAAGTAGTGAAAGGAACAACACCTATAAAGGGAACTATAATATCAAAGAGAAGACAAGGTCCTATTCACGATATGGAAAAATTATTGGTGATATGGATAGAAGACCAGATACAGAAGAGTGTACCCTTAAGCCTTCTAACCATACAGGCTAAAGCAAGAAGCCTGTTCCAAAGCCTGAAGGAGCAGGCAGGAGATGAATGTGATCAAACCTTTACAGGAAGTCATGGGTGGTTTGATAGATTTAAAAAACGCTACAGTCTACACAATGTTAAAGTGAGTGGAGAGGCAGCTAGTGCTGCCGAAGCTTTTAAGGAGGAGTTAGATGATGTGATTGTGGAAGGGAATTATTTGCCTGAGCAAATATTCAATGTGGATGAGACTGGATTATTGTGGAAGCGCATGCCTGAGCGGACATACATCCACAAAGAGGCGAAAACAATGCCCGGATTCAAGGCATTCAAGGACAGAATTACACTTCTGTTGGGGGGGAATGTTGCTGGTTTCAAGCTAAAGCCCTTCATGATCTATCATTCAGAGAACCCCAGGGCTTTTAAACATGTGAGCAAGCACACACTGCCAGTGTTTTATCGCAGTAACAAGAAAGCCTGGATGACCCTATTACTGTTTGAGGATTGGTTCATGACTTGTTTCATTCCACGAGCCAAGGAGTATTGTCTGCAACAACAGATTCCATTCAAGATTTTACTGATTTTGGATAATGCTCCGGGACACCCACCACACCAGGACGACATGCACCCTGATGTTAAGGTAGTGTACATTCCACCTAACACTACCTCTATCATCCAACCCATGGATCAAGGTGCTATTGCTGCCTTTAAAGCGTATTATTTACGCACGACCTTCGCTCAGGCTGTTGCTGCTACTAAAGGTGAGAAAACGCTCAGACAGTTTTGGAAGGAGTACAACATTTTGTCATGTATAAAGAACATTAGTGCAGCATGGGATCAGGTTACAAAACATTGCATGAATGGAATATGGAAGAAAATCCTGAAAAGATATGTGCACAGTTTCAAAGGAATTAATGAAAATGAAGTTATTTCGGATATTAGTAACAAGATAGTGGAGTTAGGTAAACAGCAGGAGTTAGAAATTGATACTGAAGATGTTGGACAGTTGGTTGAAAGTGTAGCAGAAGAGCTCAGTAACGAGGATCTTATTGAACTAGATGCACAGAAAATTGCAGAGGAAGAAGAGAGACAAAATGTAGAAGAAGAACCTGCACCCCCCAAAAAGTTTTCAGTGAAACAAATGGCAGAGGCATTAGCTACAAATATTAAAGCAATGCAAATGTTTGATGGCATGGATCAAAATTATGAGCATCATGCCAAAGTTGACAGAACGATCCAAGATGCACTTGCTTGCTACAGAGAAATTTATAATGAAAAGAAAAAGCAAACTGTGCAGTCTAAATTGGACATCTATTTCAAGAAGTCCCCCAGTGCTGTCTCCTCATGTCCCACCAGTGCTGCCTCTTCACTCCCTCAAGATGATCCAATACCTTTGACCGGCAAGTTTTCACAGCACATAAACCTGTCTGAAGAAAACGACATTGATGACCCACCCAGCCCTGTCTCCTCTTCTGCTTCTTCCAATTAATATAGTCTCCATGTATCCTGTAAATAGAAAATTATGGGGGCCCTGTGTGCATTCAGCTGACTACATTTAAGGTAAGTGCTCAGTCACATTGTATCCATTCCTCATTATTTATTACTTTTACTTTACTGTATTCATTCTTCATTATTTATTACGTTTAGTGTACTGTATTTCATTGTAGATTTTTTAATTTTTTTTTGAAAATAAAAAAATTGAAATTTTTATTTTTTTATTTTATTTTTTTTATCTATGTTGGACTTAGGGCCAATTGCAAGAACAGTCGTTGGGTGTACGACGCCATTTACGATGACCTTCTTGCCCTGATCTTGTGTCAGGAATACCACCCTTTTGAAGTTCTGGAGAGATCTCGAAGTTTCGATATTTTGAGTACAGCACTAGCTAATAATTCCCACCAGGAAACTTGTTTCAAGACTCCTGCAAAGCTTCGAAAAGTGCAGAATTCCATGTGTTAAGGGCGATATTGCTGAAAAAGACCAGGGCAAGAAGGTCATCGTAAATGGCGTCGTACACCCCATAACCATTCTTGCAATTGGCCCTTACGACCATGTCGGACTTACAACCTGGATTTGGGTCCCTAACTCCGCCGTAAGTCGGGGTCTAGCTGTATATACAGGTTGACAATCCCTTATCTGAAATCCTTGGGACCAGATGCATTTCGGTTTTTGGAATTTTTCGGATATCAGAATGGTTAGTTAAGTTTTTTTTTTTTTTTACAGGGATCAGCCCACCGGGCACAGTCACTGACCCACATTGGGGCCTGGGGCTAAAATATTATAATTAATAATAATAATAATAATAATAATAATAATAATAATAATAATAATAATAATAATAACAATAATAATAATAATAATAATAATAATAATAATAATAATATATAATAATAATAATAATAATAATAATAATAATAATAATAATAACAATAATAATAATTCATAGGTCTAGGTCTTGTTTCTCACTTTTGATCTTTTTTTTTCTTTCTTGCATTTCTTTATTATTATTATTATTTCATTATTACAGTATTATTGTTATTATTATTATTATTATTATTATTATTGTTATTCTTATTTTATTTTTGTGTATTTTTTAATAAAAATTTTATTTACTATGAATAATTATTATTATTACTGTATTATCATTATTATTATTACCTGTATTATTATAATTATTATTACTATTACATTTTCACCCCCCAGGCCCCGATGTGGGTCAGTGACATGTGCCCGGGTGGGCTAATACCCATAAAAAAAAAATGCTCCACAAAAAAATATTCGGTTTTCAGAGCTTTTCGGTTTTCGGAATTTCGGATAAAAGGTTGTCAACCTGTGTGTGTGTGTGTGTATATATATATATATATATATATATATATATATATATATATATATATATATATATATATATATATATATATATATATATATATATATATATATATATATATATATATAAACAACATATATATATATACAGTTGAACCTTTATTTACGCGTTTCTCGTTTACCCTGTACCTTACCAGAACCGGGATGCCGGATTTACGCGGTGAATTTACTCATTTATGCGGGTGAAGTACAATTTGTTTATTTACTGAAGATATATATGTTTTCAGCTCATAAAATATATAATTTACATTGCTGGAATCCTCACAAGATAGTGATCATTTTAAATATAAACATCTTAACATTTGCATTAGACATACAAATTTTAGATGTAATTTAAGATCATGAAAATAAGCAAATATTTTATCTTTTGTGCAACATATATGAAATTTACATTCAAAATATTCCTTGGCCTGCAAGGAGTCCAGAAATGTCAATTATATTATCCTAACTTTAGTCTGAGGTATTATTTATTACTAAAAATGTAAATATACTGTAGTGTTTTCTCCCAAACATTTCTCTGGTAGGGAGGGAAGGTGGGGGGTAGGGAGGAAGGGAGGAAGGGAGGAAGGGACAGCAGGTGTGGGAGGAGCAGGGGGGGAGCGGAGGTGGGATATTTTGATTGACAGATAGTGTCTGGGTGAATAATAAGTTGTTTATTTACTAAAGATATTTGTTTTAGCTCATAAAATTTATACAAATTACCCTGCCAGAATATAATTTACATTGCTGGAATTCTTATAAGATTTTGATTATTTTAAATATAAACATCATGGAATTTGCATTAGACATACAAATTTTTGATCTACAGTGGGGTATGCTATAACGAACGGATCCTACTACGAATATTCCTATAACGAACGGTTTTACCTATAAAATTGAGAATGCTATAACGAACGCAACTCCTACAACGAACGCGGATGAATACCGGACTATTTCGCCTGGCGCATGAATATTGTTGTACCGCGACCCACAACAAGAGCGTCAGGCGCCATCTTTGTCTCATTGTGTAGCCAGTGCACCACTGTTATTGTTGAAATTTCGTCTTTTGATGTGGAAATTCGCATTATTTGTAAAACTATTTTGTTATACAAGTATACAATTGTAACAATAAGTTGTCCAAAGCGAGTGAGAAAGCTAATAACCCTTGAAACTAAGAAAGAAATTATAAAGAAACGTGAGAATGGAAGAAGCATTGCGAAGCTTAGTGATGAATATGGGATGGCTAAATCGACTATATGTACGATTTTGAAGAATAAAGAGGAGTTAAAAACTGTGCAAGTGGCTAAGGGAATCTTTAGACTTAGTAAAGCAAAGTGTAATGTGATTGAAGAGATGGAAAATTTACTCTTAGTGTGGATAAAGGAGAAAGAAATGGCAGGTGGTAACATTAGTGAAGCTATAATTTGTGAGAAGGCTAAACAATTGTTTGAGGACCTTAAAGCCAAGACTCCCAGTGGAAGTGATAGTGATGTGCCAGTGTTTAGGGGTACCTGCATGCTGAATAACACTAAGGTAAGATAAAGTACCGTATTTTATACATTTTCCACAGAATTTTTTCAGTGTTAAGCGGTTGTATTTGGGGGCCTGGAACGGATTAATCTTATAACGAACGAATGCTATAACGAACGAGGTTCTGGAACCAATTACGTTCGTTATAGCATACCCCACTGTAATTTAAGAATTTTGATTACAAAGCCAAAATTTTATCTTTTGTGTAAAATATATGAAGTTTACATTCAAAATATTCCCTGACCTGCAAGGAATCCAGAAATGTCAATTATATTATCCTAACTTTAGTCTGAGGTATTATTTATTACTAAAAATGTAAATATAGTGTTTTCTCCCAAACATTTCTCTGGTAGGGAGGGAGGGAGGGAGGGACCCAGCGAGTGTGGGAAGAGGGGGGGGGGGTAGTTGAGTCCATTACAGTAATTGAATGGACATTAACCTGGCGACAGTATTTCTCTTAAATATTAATTGTGTGTGCATACCATCATAAAATTAAGATGTTACTTTTACTAAACGTAGGTATTATGTCGGTATTGTGTCGGAAAAAGTGGAGCTTGGGAGTCGGCCCGATCTCTATTTCAACTAATCCCATATGTCCTGTTATTCCAGTTACGCGTTTCTCGTTTTACACGCTACTCCGCGGGTTCAATTGACCGCGTAAATCGGGGTATTACTGTATATATATATATAGTAGTACCCCGATTTACGCGGTCAATTGAACCCACAGGGTACCGCGTAAAGTGAAAACCGCGTAAAGTGAACAACAGAACATATGGGATTAATTTCAATAGAGACTGGCCCGACCCCCAAACTCCACTTTTTGACGACACACAACTATGTTGTAGTAAAAATATTATGTTAACTTTATGATGGTATGCACACACAATTAATAATTAAGAGAAATATCAATAATATTAGTTTTTTAACACTTACATTAGTAGAAAAGATGGCTGGGCACACAGGGATGGGGGGTTGGTTCCGAGGCAGAGGGCAGATTATTGGCCCTCACCTGTATCACTTGTATCAATTGTATCACTATCCACCACGTCGGCTTGCAGGGCCTCTTTGTCAAACCCCTCAAAGTCCATATAAGTCCATATCCTCACTATCACTATCACTATCACTGACTTAGGCCGGCTGTGGTGGGTGGCGGGTGAAGAACTCGGTAATGTTTTGATGACTGGGCGACCTTGTGCGCATCCTGCCCGCGCCGCTTCCCGCGTATATGAGTAGATGCACAAAAGGGAAAGTGAAAGTTCGGTTCTGGCGAGGCACCGCGTAAATGAGAAATCGCGGAAAGTGAAACCGCGTAAAGCGGGGTAATACTGTATATATACAGTAATACCCCGCTTTCTGAATTCTATTACCCATAGAACGGAATGTTACTTTCTGGCAGTTACATCTACTCGCCTGATCTCGCCGCGCCATTTTTGGATTCAAACCTTCTGCCATGTTGGGTAAACGGCGCGAGTAGATTGCGCAGTGTATGTCTTAGTTGTGTTATCGGTTACGTCATATAACGTATCGGACTGTGATTGGGCCACGCATCTTTACTTCCCTCCCCGCTAGCTGTGATTGGTTTAACGTAATATGACGTGCCCTGTCAAAGGAGTGATGAAGCCCGTTGATCTACTCGCGTCAGTTACACCCCTCCCGGCTATACCGTGTATATTGGTATCTATCGTTTCATAAGAATGGCTTCCACTGGACCACCACCACCACCACAAAGAAACCTTGCATTACCTGGACCCACCCGCCCTAAGCCAAAGAAGATACGACGTGCCCTAAGCTACGAAATTAAATACAAGATCATCCAAGAGTTGGAGAATCTACGATCCGGACGATCAAGAAGGATGCAGCCAAGATAAAAGAACACATAAACATCACAAAGTCTACAGGTGCTTCAATGATCAAGTATTGACACAACAAGGTGCTTCTCAAGACGGAGAAGTTACTTGTGAGCTACTTGATTCGTCAGGTAAGACGGAACATGGCGGTCGACACGAGCTCAATTCAGGAGTACGCACGTGAACTGTACACAGCAGTCTCACGTAAGACAGGAATTGCAGAGCCCAAACCCTTGAATGCTTCCTCTGGTTGGCTGCATAGGTTTAAGAAGAGGAACAAGATCACCAACATCAACACTGGTGGTGAAGAAGCGAGTGCTGACCGTGTTGCGGCTAGGGATTTTCCTCCGTTCTTACTTGAGATTATGGAGGAAGGACAGTACACCGACGACCAGGTGTTCAACATGGACGAATCCGGTCTCTTTTGGAAAAGCTACCTTCGAAGACCTTCGTTGTCCAGTCTGCCAGCAAGTGTCGGGGCCGGAAGTTGCAGAAGGAGTGCATCACCGTCCTCTTTACCACCAATGCCTACGGTTCCTGTAAACTCAAGTTATCGGAGATCCACACAGCCCGCAAGCCACACGCCTACAAGAACATGGACATGACCAGGCTAAATGTCCACTGGCTGACCGCACGTAAGGCGTGGATGTTCTCTACTCTGTCCCTCTCCTGGTTTGACGACTGTTTCGTTCCCTACGTGAAGAAATTCTGTGAGCAACAGAATGTTCCATTCAAGATTTTGTTTCTGCTTGACAGCGCATCAGGACACTCGCCTCTACTGTTGGATTGTCACCCCAACGTAAAAGTGGTCTCCCTTCCTCCCAACACTACGTCATTAATACAGCCCATGGACCAAGAATTTATCTGTAATGTGAAAGCTGCATTCTCTGCAAAGAAGTTTAAGCTCCTGAACGACTATACCAACACCAAGGATGAGTTGCGTAACCTGGGTGACACCGACAGCGAGAGCGATGAGGACGAGGAACAACAGTTGGCAGAGCAAGAAGTTCTTGTGAAACACTTTTGGAGGAAATTTAACTTCAAGAAAGCTGTGGACTTCTTGGTGGAGGCATAGGTTCAGCTGTCTGTAGCAACAGTGCGTCATGCATGGAGACAGGTGTTGCAAGGTATCCCAGGTGGGAGGCAGAGTCAGTCTGTGACTGGTGAGGTTCAGACTGTTGCAGTAGCAGTGGACCTTGCCAGAGAAGCTGCGCAAAGTGTTACAGCTAGAGGCTTCTCCGAGACCACCAACGACGACATTATGGAGGTGATAAGGGATCCTGATCTGATTGCCGACGAGATGTTAGAAGACGATCACATCAGTGAAGAGACAGGCGGTGCGTCATCCCGAGAAGAACACAAGTTATCGCATGGTAATGTAAGGGATGCCATCGAGTGTGTAGAGAAACTGAAGCTCCTCCTTTCCGACGACCCTGACGATAACCGGTATGAAGTCTTCACTACCCAGCTGTTGCAGGCTATGGAGCCCTACATCAAGGTGTATCACGACAACATCAACACTAGCCGCGAACAAAGCATTACCGAGTTCTTTGCCCGCAACCCACCACAGCCAGTGATAGTGACAGAGACAGTGATGGTGACTTTGAGGGATTTGTCAGGGAGGCCCTGACTAGTGCGGATGACAGTGATGGTGACTCACCTGAGGGCCAGTAGCCTGCCCTCTGCCTCGGAACCAGCCTCCATTCCCGTACGCCGACCCATCTCTTCTACTAACGTAAGTGTTAAACCTAACTTTGATTTTTCCTAACATAACCTAACTTTAGGTTGGTGTTAAACCTTGATTTTTTTAAAACATAACCTAACCTTACGTAAGTGTTAAACCTTGATTTTTTCTAACCTAACCTACCATGACATATGTGTTAAACCTTGATTTTTCTTTTACCTGGTACAGTATATTATTCTCTTATTGATATTTCTCTTCTATATTATGTGTGTGTGCATACCATCATAAAGTTAAGATGTTATTTTTACTACAACGTACATATTGTGTCGGGAAAAGGTGGAGTTTGGGGGTCGGCCCAGTCTCTATTTCAATTAATCCCATATGTTCTGTGTTATTTATTTCACTTTAGGCAGACTCGGTAGTTCCTTGACCCAAATCCGGAGTGCATTAAGTCCGACACAGATAAAAAAAAAAAAAAAAAAATAATAATAATAATAAAAATCACAATAGAAATACAGTACATTAAAATATATTAAATAATGAGAATGAATTTTAATTACATGTTAGAAAGTAATAAATAATAAAGATAGTTACAGTGTGACAGCACTTACCTTTAATGTCAGTCAGCTGAATGCACATAGAATATAATTTTCTAATTATACATGGAACTACATTAACTAGGTATATTTCAGTATAGAAAATGCGTGTCATTTGAAGAAAAAAAAAAAAAAAAAAAATGTTCACAACTGCAGCGATGCGTAGAAGTCTGACGGTTGTAAGTCGAAACAGTCAAATTAAATATATATATATATATATATATATATATATATATATATATATATATATATATATATATATATATATATATATATATATATATATATATATATATATTCATGTAAATCCACAATGAAAACGTGGATAAGATAAATCTTGATAAAATCACACGGGAAAATGGAAACAACGGAGTACCTTAGCTTTCGTCTTTATTCAAGACATCTTCAGAGGCAACTGGATTACATGGACAGAGAGAGGCTTAAATATACAGGGTGACCTAAAAACATGAGGTCAGGTCAAAATGATGACATCCACTAATCCCCACACCAACACACACGTAGAGGAGCTTAAGAGAAGGGTGGTGACGTGACTAGCCAAGTCAGGTCAGAAAAAAGGGACCCACAAAATAACTATCATACATCTAGATCAAAGGTTTTCAAAGCATTTTTAACCTTGGGCCACTGACAAATAAATTTATGTAACATATTATCAGTTTTGAACTGACCATCACTAAGGTTTATTGATTTTAATTCCTTAATCAAACTAGCTTCAACCAGAAGTCTTTCTGTGACACAAGATGATTTGAATACTTCTAAGCTTTTTTCCCAAGCAATGGGGTGATTATTATTCCTAACATGAACGAACAAGGCACTGCTTTCAGATGCAGTTCTGATATTATACTTATGTTGTTTGATTCTGAGCTGCAGTGTTTTTCCTGTCTGACCTACATAATTACAATTACATTTGCTACATGGAATACAATAAACACTTCCATTTACATTCAAACTTGGACTATTCCTTATTAACATATTGGTAATGGTTGAGTCATACTTGAAAACAACATTAATATTTAGAAGCTTGAGGGACCGAACTAACGGGACAAATTCATTTCGATAGGGCAGAGTCAAAATATTCTTAAGTGTAGGAACTTGTCTGGTTTGAGAGGAATGAAAGGATTTTTTAGCCCTTTTAAAACAACGATCAACAAACACAGAAGGGTACCCAAGTTTATGTGCAATAGAACGAATGTGTTTCAATTCATCGTCAATAAATTCAGAGTTATATATATATATATATATATATATATATATATATATATATATATATATATATATATATATATATATATATATATATATATATATATATATAAATCACTGTAGGTGCGCATGATCTAGGTATATGCTGATAACCACAAGGAAACACCGTGTTTTTCTTCTTTCCTTGTGGTTATCAGCTATATATATATATATATATATATATATATATATATATATATATATATATATATATATATATATATATATATATATATATATATATATGTGTGTGTGTGTGTGTGTGTGTGTGTGGTATGAGGAACTCCAGAGACAACTATTTTGTGATTTAGAATATTATTGATATGGATATGTATTTTTGTAAGCCCCGAGGGGGAAAAAAGGGAAACATAAATATATTTTGTGGATTTGAAATGGAATTTGCGCCAGAGCGAATGCATCCCATCCCGGGGTGGAGACAGTGTTTCTGCAGCGTACTGTATGTGGCCAGTTGTCAATTCTCTTTGGTTGTCTATTATCTCTTTGTATGGGCTCACAAACGTACGTACATGTAAGATATCTCACACTCAGGAATGAGGTAGGACAGAAACTCACAATGCATTTTCTGTATGTATATATTGTTGTACAGTGCAGTGCTAAGAGTTCATAGGTGAAGAGTGGTTTGCTCAGAGGTCCTGTTGGGCGAGGAGCTTTCTGAGGGAGCTGGTTGGTGAGGCGCTGTAGAGAGGTCTTTCTGGTCCAGTAGGTCAGAGTAGAATGGCCTCCCTGAATCGAATCGAAAAATACTAGTGACAGGGGGGAAGGAGGTTCAGGGGAAGAATAAAGGGAGGATTGAAGTGAATTTTAGGAGGAGAGAATAGGTGCAGTGGCTAAACATCGCTTGCGTGAGGGAGTATAAGTTGGAAGCAGCAGCAACTCGCCCGGACGCGGCCAGGAGGCGACAGGACAGAGTCAGGCTAGCGTCAGGTGCGTGTTGGGTTGGGCCATGGATTCTCAGTGCTTGGTCGGCTAGATTGTGTGTGTTGTTTTCTTGTGTGGAGGAAATGTCTTGGTATTCTTCTTAGCTTGATGTAGATTTTCTTCTAACTCTCCTCCTCTTCTTGCTCTCTTGGAGTGTCCATTCGTTCGTGTTTGGGTCTTGTTGTTCGTCTTCCTCGTGTCTTAAATCCTCATAGGTGTGGAAGAAGTCGGAGACGGTGAGGTTGACCACGTGGGCTTCAGCTCCACGGGCCTCGTGGTGTTCTTGATTCTGTGTGGCGGGTGTCTTTTCTTGAGTTTTCTTTTCTTGTGTTTTCTTTTCTTGGTTTTTCTTTTCTGCTGGTTTTTTCTTGTCTTGGGAGCGTACAGCAAGGAGGGCCTCTTTGTAGCTCAGTTTCTTGTCGAGTCGCGCCTTGGCTATCCTGCATTCCTCCTTCCATTTCGGGCAGGTCCGATCGGTGGAGGAGTGTGGGTCGCCACAGGCAGCGCATTTTTTTACTGTGTTGGGGCAGACCGTGTAGCGGTGTCCGGGGTTGCCGCACAGGGAGCAGGTGTCCTCCTACGCCTCACACTTGTTGACAGTGTGTCCGTAGTGCTGGCATTTGTAACAGCGTTTCGGTCTGCAGTAGGGCTTGACTGGCACAGTTACCCACGCCAGTTGAGCCTCCTTGGGTAGGGTTGTATGGTGTCCGATGAGGGCAGTGGTGTCGGACAGCTTCTTCACAACTTGGAGTTGCTCCTTGAGGAGCTCACTCAGCTCTGCTTGGTCCACCTGGGCAATTTCGGTGTGGGAGATTACTCCCAGCTTCAGGTTGTTCCACTTGTAGGCAATCATTTTAAATGGAATGCCGTTGATGTCTGGGATCTCCGCGAGCTGTACGGGCATACCCTTCTCGGCGAAGGTGATCTTGATGTCACCATGGAGCTTCAGTCGTTCCACCTTGGTGACCCCCACGATCTCATTAGTTTCAAAGAGCTTCTTGAGAACTAGGAGGTTTAATTTCTTGGGGCAGGTCGGCGTATCCGGACGTATCCGCGCCACGTTGTCAAACTCGTAACCGTTCATGGTGAGAGAGGGTTAGAGAGTGGATGATGACCGCCTCCCTGGCCAGCCACGCCCGTACTTTTACAATTCTGTTGGATCAGGAATCGAGGCGAGCGTAGCGAGGGAGCCAATCACGTAGGAGAACGCGAAAGATGTCAAACTCCGTGATCCTGGCATGTCAGTCTATTGGCATCGCTGGCTGTTGGGGGTGCTTGTGGTAGAAGCGTACCGCTCTTGCCTCCCAAGCAAGATGTCATGGGTTCGATTCCTGGGCAGGCGGAAGTTGTTTGGACATTCTGTTTGGTCCCTGTTCACCTAGCAGTAAGTAGGTACCTGTTGTAAATCGAAAGGTTACGAATTCGTAGTCAGGGAAAGTTGTTGGAGCTTCTAAACTTGAACTGACACAATCCGGAGGAGTGGTGACCCGAGGATCACACACCCAACACAGACAAAAACCAAATACGTGCACGGTGTGCTAACTAAATAAATGCAGTCGTGTAAAGCCACGGCACTATCTCTCCCACTACAAATCCCTTCCTAACCTCCTGCTCCTTCCTCTGTCATCTTCCCTGCTCTGACTTTCGCTACCAACAACTTTTGGAGCTTCTAAACTTGAGCTGAACTGTACGCTGATTGGTTGGTAAGCTCACGGCAGGAGCTGAGTCCGTAGTTTGTAGGGGAGAGGATCCACTACATTTCCACTTTTAAGGAATTTTCCTGATTTTAAGGAATTTCTGGTCTAGTAAAGCATGATAAGTAATTTTCCCAGGAATTTGTAAAACCTAAGGAATTTTAAGGAAAATCAGCTTTGTGATATCTAATATGGTTGTATATTGTAGTGGACGTCTCCCTACAACTGCGTAGCCGCATTCCAATGCTACAGTATCCTAGCAACCAGCCACCTGCTACGTCTTCCCTAGCAACCAAACGAGAGGCCCAGGGGGGGCGTCACCAGATGCCACAGTATCCTAGCAACCAGCCACCTGCTACGTCTTCCCTAGCAACGGAGTCAAGAAACCGGCGACTTCCCACGGATTTACTTCCGACTGCTGTGTATATAAGCTCTGTCTCTCCATTGAGATTGATTCTGGCCTCGGTTCCTGAACACGCAACACCTCCTCCTCCGCCGCTGCCTGGCGGCCCTCGCTTCTCCTCCGCCTTTCTGACGGTCCTCGCTCCCGCCGTCGAGCATGGCGACCCACCAGCTGTCCTTCTCTGAGCGTCCTCACCAACCAGCTCTAATTCTACTCTACGTTCCTGAACATGCAACACCTCCTCCAAGCAAGCTCCTCGCTGTCCCGCTCTCATTCAACCTGGAGGCCAGCAACAAGCAACATCTTCTCTAACGAAGCTCCTGCACATCTACCTCCTTCAACACGCTACTCACCGAACGTGTCTACTGAGCAGCTCCTCACCACACGGCATCTCCAGCACCAGACTGTCTACCATATAACTTATATTATATAAGAAAACCACCACCTTAGAGTTTCCATCCATCCTGAGTGCTAGACAACATAATATCACGAAACCCTACAAATGGTGACCCCCGGAAAAAAGCACTCACACAGGATGGAGGACGGACGGATCTCTCTACCGACTTTCAACCACAACGTCGAGGACTGGTTAGATCATGTGGAAGCAGCCCTCGTCGGCTCACAAGCGACTGACGAGCAAAAGTATGGCGCCCTGCTCTGTGCCTTGCCCACGGAAGTCGCCACGCGGGTCTCACAGACCATTTCCAACCCTCCAGATGACAACAAATTCGCTACCCTGCGGGATGCCTTGAAGATGCGTTATCAACAGACCAGCCCCAATCTCCTGCAAGACCTATCCTCTATCTCCCTCGGGAACTCAACCCCGGGACGTCTCTGGGAGGAGATGTGTTGGCTGAACTCCCGTCACACAGACAGACTCCCCGACTCTATCCTGCGCCAGCTTCACGCACAAAAGCTACCCACAGAAGTACGCAACATCCTGTCCGCAGTAGATTACTCTACGACACCAGAACTATATGCAACCGCGGCAGACAGAATTTTCAACGAGTGCGCTGCTGCACCCCTTGCCGCCACGGTCACACCAGTACCTACCACCGAACTTGTGAGCCGGGTCAACACCCCTCAGCCGAGCAATACCTCACAAGACATCAAGGACCTGTTGCAAACTTTGAACCGCAGGATGGACACCATTGAGCAGTTCTGCTCCTCCATACCCGCTGCTGCTCCAGTTCCTGACTCACACACCACGCCCTACAAGTTCCGACGCACAGAAGCCAGCCCCCAGCACAACAAATATACCCTCTGCTGGTATCACCAGACTTTCGGCCGCAATGCTCGAAACTGTGAGCCCTATTGCACCTATTCGGGAAATGGCAACACCGGAGGCTGGTAGACGCCTCAGCCTCCGTCCCTTCAGGCGTCTCATTACTGCGCGTCACCGACCGCACCTCCGGCAAGAAGTTTCTCATCGACAAAGGTTCATCGGTCAGCCTCATCCCTCCCTCACTACAAGACAAGTCAAAGCAACCCTCTTATGACCTGTTCGCTGCCAACGGTACCTCCATCGCCTCCTACGGCGTACGCATCCTCGCCTTAGACCTCGGTCTGCCCAAGACTCTGTGTTGGTTATTCGTGATAGCAGACGTGTCTCAACCCATCCTTGGTTTCGACTTCCTCACCTTCCACAATCTCGGCGTCAAACCAAGTCACCTATGCCTCATCCATGAGCCTACAGCACGCAAGATCCAGGGTTCTCGTGCCAGACACACCGACACTATCACCTGTCTTGCGCCTTCCAACGAGTTCTCCTCCCTGCTCGACGAATTCAAGGCGCTTTTCTCACCCCGAGTCTCCCTACCCCCAATACCTACATCGGGAATTTTCCACCACATCGAAACTAAAGGACCACCAGTCTTTTCACGCCCTCGCCGCCTGCGCCCTGAGCTCCTGAACACAGCCAAAGTAGAATTCAACAAACTACTGCAAGACGGCATCATTCGCCCGTCAAGGAGTCCCTGGGCATCGCCTCTTCACATGGTTCCTAAGCAAACACCCGGCGAGTGGAGGGTGTGTGGCGACTACAGAGCCCTGAATCTCGTCACCAAACCTGACAGGTACCCTTTTCCGCATGTCCAGGACTTTCACCACAAACTTCATGGCAAGACTATCTTCTCGAAGATCGACTTGGAGCGTGCCTTCCACCAGATCCCAGTAGCACCGGCAGATACCCAGAAGACAGCCATCACCACTCCAATTGGACTCTTCGAGTACACTTTCATGAGTTTTGGCTTAAGCAATGCAGCATAGACTTTCCAGAGGTACATGGACCATATGCTTCGCGACCTCGATTTTGTCACCGTCTACATTGACGACATCCTCGTCGCATCTTCGACGCCTGCCGAGCACCGCCACCACCTACAACTCCTTCTCCAACGCCTGCAGAACAACAACATGAAAGTTCATCCTGCTAAGTGCGTCTTTGGAACCTCGGCCATCGATTTCCTCGGTCACAGAGTCTCGCCCAGTGGCATACAACCCCTACCACAGAAGATAACTGCGATTAGGGAGTTCCCCAAACCTGAAATGGCGAAGAAACTCCGAGAATTCCTGGGTTTAGTCAACTACTACCACCGCTTCATTGACAAAGCTGCCACAGTCCTAGCCCCCCTACACGACCTTCTCAAGGGACGCCCAAAGAAGTCTCACAAGTCTCTCGTGTGGACTCAAGAGGCTACTACGGCATTCACCACTATTAAACAGCACATTACACGCCTCACCCTCCTGGCCCACCCCACACCTAACGCCCGGACCACTCTCACAACAGACGCTTCTTCTACTGCAGTGGGCGCCGTCTTACAGCAGGAGATCAACGGAATTCTCATGCCCGTTGCTTTCTTCTCACAACGGCTTCAACCACCACACCTCAAGTACAGCGCCTTTGATCGAGAACTCCTGGCCATATACCTGGCTGTCAAACATTTCCAGCACTTCCTCGAGGCCCGTCAGTTCACCATCTTCACTGATCACAAGCCCCTCGTCCACGCCTTCGCTTCAGCTTCCCAGTCACATACACCTCGTGTCCTGCGCCAATTGGCTTACATCTCGGAGTTCTCCAGCGACGTCCAACACATTAAAGGCAGCCACAACGAGGTCGCCGACGCCCTCTCTCGTTGTATATCCAACATTCTTCCCTCATCTCCACCCATTGATTATGGGCAGCTAGCCGCGGCTCAAGAGAAAGACGAAGACCTGGCAGCATACAAGACATCCCCCTCAGGCCTCATACTCCAAGAACTCCCTGTTCCTGGCACAAAGATAAAATTGTGGTGCGACGTATCCTGTGGACAGCCTAGACCGTTCGTGCCTCACGTCCACCGCCGCGCTGTTTTCGACCGCATCCATGGTTTCAGCCACCCGGGTGTGCGGGCTTCCCAGCGCCTCCTCACGCAAAGTGTCATCTGGCCCGGCATCAAGTCTGATACAAAGAAATGGGCTGCCCAGTGCCTGGCCTGCCAGTCCTCCAAAATACATCGTCACATACGGGCCCCCTTACAAACCTTCCCTATTCCCAAAGGACGTTTTCAAGTAGTACACCTCGACATCGTGGGACCTCTTCCATCATCCTACGGTAGCACCTACATCTTCACCTGCATCGACCGTTTCACCAGGTGGACAGAAGCAATTCCCATGCCCAATGCTACAGCAGAGACTACTGTCCGCGCCTTCATGTCCGGTTGGGTTTCCCGTTTTGGCCCCCCCGCAACCGTAATCACTGACCGAGGAGTCCAGTTTGAGTCACAACTCTGGCAGCACCTCCTAAAGTTCCTCGGCACGTCTAGACAACGCACTACAGCATACCACCCTCAAGCCAACGGCATGGTAGAACGTTTTCACCGGCAGCTGAAGGACGCACTCAAGGCACAGCACGACCCTTACAGCTGGACTGATGCGCTTCCCTTAGTGCTCCTCGGCATCCGTGCGTCACACAAGGAGGATATGGACTGTAGCCTAGCAGATCTTACACTAGGCGAGCCCCTTCGGCTACCCGGGGATTTCTCACTCCCTCATGATCCCAACCAAACCACTCCAGCCGTTCGTCACGACTTACTCCAAAAGCTACGACAAGCAGTTTCTGCATTCAGAGCTACTGCTCCACGCCAGCCTCCTCGGCGCCCTGAACACATCCCTCCTGCACTACTCACAGCCGAGTATGTTTTCGTCAGGCATAATGCTCACCGCAACCCATTACAACGCCCCTACGATGGACCCTTCCAGGTGGTTACCCGTTCAGCAAAGTTCCTGACGATTATTCGGAATGGCAGACATGACACCGTCAGCATAGACCGAGTCAAACCGGCCACCTTACCCGTCGGGCCCCCAGCCCAGCAGCACCATCAACAAACTACGCCTGCACCAGTCTAACTGCAGTTACCACCGACAGCAACACCACGCCCACGACATTTCTGGGCACCCTCTTTTCACCCTCATGTACACCCTGTTCCTGCTGTAGACCCTCCTCCTGTCATAGAACCTGAACCTGTAATAGACCTCCCTCCTGTCATAGAACCTGCTCCTGCCATGGACCCTCCTCCTGACATAGAACCTGCATCTATCATAGAACCTGCTCCTGCCATGGACCCTCCTCCTGACGCAGCCCCTGCAACAGCAGGAGCGCAACAACCATTGCTTGTACAACCTCCTCTAATCCCAAACCCTCTTTCTCCTCCTAATTCTCCCACAGGTTTTGTGTCACTAGACGGAGTTGTTACACGTAGCGGTCGAGTCGTACATACACCTGCCCGGTATGTGTTATGTGTGGGACACAACCCGGACAACATCCAGCCTCCCGCCGCGCCGGGAGGGGAGGGGGAGTATTGTAGTGGACGTCTCCCGTACAACTGCGTAGCCGCATTCCAATGCGACAGTATCCTAGCAACCAACAGTATCCTAGCAACCAGCCATCTGCTACGTCTTCCCTAGCAACCAAACGAGCGGCCCAGGGGGGGCGTCACCAGATGCCACAGTATCCTAGCAACCAGCCACGTCTTCCCTAGCAACGGAGTCAAGAAACCGGCGACTTCCCACGGGTTTACTTCCGGCGGCTGTGTATATAAGCTCTGTCTCTCCATTGAGATTCATTCTACTCTACATTCCTGAACACGCAACACCTCCTCCAAGCAAGCTCCTCGCTGTCCAGCTCTCATTCAACCTGGAGGCCAGCAACAGGCAACATCTTCTCTAATGAAGCTCCTGCACATCTACCTCCTTCAGCACGCTACTCACCGAACGTGTCTACTGAGCAGCTCCTCACCACACGGTATCTCCAGCACCAGACTGTCTACCATATAACTTATATTATATAAGAAAACCACCACCTTAGAGTTTCCATCCATCCTGAGTGCTAGACAACATAATATCACGAAACCCTACACCGGAATATGTAATGAAAAAATATGTGAAGTTAACTGAGAGAATGAAAAACAACATTTTAAGTAATTAAGATAAGAAGTGAAGAAAATCTGTTTTGAGAAGTAATGTAAATTGATGTTGAAATGTAATATATTGAAATATTAGTAATTTTGAAATTGATGTTAAAGATTCACGAAGAGTTGAAATTTTGATGTTTTATAAAAACCAAAGCGAGAGAACTAAACAAAGAAAATTCATCTTCTATATACATTCAATTGTTCATGACTATTAATTTAGCCTTTTGTTTTTCATTTGGGTGATTTTATTATGATTTTTTTCAATAACTTGATACCTCATTGATTTTTATTTTTATTTTGAGTTGATACATGATTGAATTGAATTTTTATTCGAGTAATTTGATTTACCGTTGTTTATGATTTTTTTATTTTTGTGCACTTTTATTGATGATTTCATATATCAATCACTTGCTTGACAATAATTATTTCCAGTTCCGGAATAATGAGAGATACAACTTAAGGCACCCAGAGCTACTAACACCACCCCCCTTGCGCTCCTCTCAGTCCCAGACCTCCATAAAATATCATGATGTGAAGGTGTGGAACAACTTACCCCCACTCATCTGAGCAAAGACTACGCTCCCTTCCTTTAAATCATCTCTTAAAATATATCTAGTGTCGAAGTATTAATATTTCTTGTAACACTTACTATATTTACAGTACCTGCTTTTATTGTACCATCAAAACCGTTTTATCCGAAATTATCATGTAAATAAATAAGTAATTACCATTGTAATAAACATAATTGCCAACTAGACATAATCCTGACAGCTCCCCCATTATACTTACGTTTTTCCATTCCACTGTAATTTATATGTATAAGTGTACTGTATGTGTATGTATATGTATGTATGTATATATATATATATATATATATATATATATATATATATATATATATATATATATATATATATATATATATATATATATATATATATATATATATATATATATATACAGTATATGTATGTATTATAAATGAATAAATAAATAAATAAAAAAACATATATACAGTGATCCCTCGGTTAACGAGCGTCTCGGTTAACGAAATTTCGGTTAACAAATTACCTTCCATAAGATTCTTCACTTCGGTTAACGAACAATCCCTCGATTAACAAATTCCTTACAAGCCCCCCTCAACATGTTTTCGCTTACTCACTAGCTGTCGTATTAGTCCGCCAATGCAGTAATCGGTTCTAGGGCTTAAATTCCTTGCTATTTTAGTAAATATCAAGAAGTTTGTACTATTCAATAATTTTAAGTCATATATTAAAATTTTTAGTCATTTTAACAATTATTTAACATAATTGAAGTACAGGGAAACTAGTTTTTAACACGCCAAACAGCCTCTCAACACACCAAACAGGTGTCAGTCTCTGTGTCTTTTCAGTGGAGGTAACATCTTGCTTCAGACTCTCCAACATAAACTATATTTTCCGTTTTTACAGTGACATTATTGGTCATTTTGAAATTTATTTTACATATTGATGATATATAGTGCAGTGCAGTGTTGATTTAAAGAAAATATTCTTATTTACAGCAATTAAACTAAAAATTTTAGTGTTGAAATTGTTTTTGAATCCAGCATGGGTCCCAAGAAATCAAGAAAAGCGATTTTAATCCAGGTGAAACAGGAAATTATTAAGAAACATGAAGAAGGCATCAGAACAAATGTGCCTAGCAAAGAATATGGCATGTCGACATCAACTGTGTCGACAATTCTTTCACAGAAAGACAAATTCAAGGAAGTGAAAGTGAGAGACAAATCTACCAGTGTTTACAGGTAGATCCCTAATATCAGAAACAGAGAGGTTACTTCTCATTTGGATTAGGGAAAAACAAATGAAAGGTGATTCAGTTTCGACCGAATTTATTTGTGAAAGAGCCAGGGAGATTTACGAACATTTAAAGGCAGATCAACCTGGTTCTACAGGCACAGAGTTTGAAGAGTTTAGGGCCAGCAAGGGCTGGTTCAAAAATTTTAAGAAAAGAAGTGACACTTTTAGTGTTGTTAGGCATGGTGAGGCTGCCAGTGCTGATAAGGAAGGAGCAGCAAAACTTTTAGTGGACTTTAAAGAACTGGTGGATGAAGAAAATTATCTTCCACAGCAAATGTTCAATGTGGACGAAACTGGGCTGTTCTGGAAAAAAATGCCCAAAAGGACATTCATCACCAGAGATGAAACCTCTTTACCTGGGCATAAACCCATGAAAGACCGTCTCACTCTATTGCTTGGTGCCAATGCTTTAGCGGATTTCCGACTGAAGCCCATGCTTGTCTACCACTCTGAGAATCTCAGGGTGTTCAAGCAACAAAAAGTGGTAAGAGGACGTCTTGGAGTTTATCGGAAGTCCAACCATAAGGCATGGGTAACAAGACAACTCTTTAATGAATGGGCAGTTGAGGTGTTTTGCCCTTCTGTGAAGAGCTACCTAACCACCAATAAACTTCCTTTAAAGGCGCTTCTCCTTATGGATAATGCCCCTGGTCATGACCCTCAACTTGCCAGCACTTTGGAGTCTCAATTTGACTTTGTCAAAGTGTTGTTTTTGCTTCCCAACACTACATCAATCATACAGCCAATGGATCAGTAACTTTAAGAAGCTGTACATGAAGAAAATGTTCAGGAGGTGTCATCAGGCAACTTCCACTGATCTTGAACTAACACTGCCACAGTTCTGGAAGACACAATTTAACATCATGGAGGCTGCAAAAGTGATTGTGTCCTCATGGCAAGAAGTCTCCACTAGATCCCTCAATTCTGCATGGAAAGCACTGTGGCCATCAGTAGTCCATGATTTTGAGGGATTTGAGGAAGAAGCAGAGTTGGACCAGGAGATTGTGTCCATTGGTCAGTCATTGGGCCTTGAAGTGGAGGAGGATGATGTAGAAGAGCTTGTGATGTCTCATGAGCAGGAACTTACTCCTGAAGACTTGCAGCAACTGGATGAGATGTTAGAGGCTGACAGTGGTGAGGAGGAAAAGGAAAGTGATGACCATATGTCTACTTCAGATTTGAAAGATGTTGTTCACTACTGGGAGAAGTTCAGGAAACTGGCCTCAAGGCACCCTAATGTGGAAAAAGCAGAACTTGCTTTGTGTAATGTTGAGGACACAGTGGTCTCCTTCTTCAAACATCAGTTAATGATGAGGAGAGATGCCCCACAAACAAAAATTGACAGTTTCTTCAGTAAAAGGCAGCGGGAAAAAGATGCTAGCCCTCAGCCTTTCACTTCAAGAAGGAGAGAGGATGTTCCTGCTAGAGAATCTGTCAGTCCAGAGGTTCCTGACCTTTTCATGGAAGGTGACTCACCTTCCAAGAAGCAGTAAAATGCTTCTCCTCCACCTCCACTTCCTTCTCTTCTCCCTTCTCCTCCTCCACCTCCCACTTCAAATTCACATCAGCATTATCATCCAGGAGCCTTCTATATACACACCTCAAATTAAGTGTACTTTATTACCCTTTTTGTTGACTTTATGCAATTTTCGGTGAGCTGGAACCACTTACCCCAAAACCCATTGAAACAATGATTTCGGTTAACGAATTTTTCGGTTAACGAGCAACCTTCTGGAACAAATTGTGCTTGTTAACCGAGGGACCACTGTATAATAATAAATAAATAAAATAAATACATATTGAAGTGATAACCTTGGCAACATTATGATATGTTCTTATTACCACCATGCTATTGAACTATTCCGGATGATTCTAAATGTTACATAATACTTCCTTGAGATAAATGTATAGTACTGTATATATCAAGTGCCTCAAAGAGAGCTCAGGTTCTCAACTGGCTCAGCCATGTTAATATTGTTATAATCAGGGCCGGCGCTACCCACTAGGCGAACTAGGCGATCGCCTAGGGCGCCAACATCTGGGGGCGCCACAAATTCAGGGCAAACTTGGATAGAATTAAAAATGAAGGAAAAACTGTGGTGGACACTGTGGTGGAGCCGTGGAGGGTCGGAACAGGATGTTAGAAGGGGGGGGGGGTCGGAGGGAGGCGAGGGTAGATAGACGGTAGCCGACTGTGTTTTCTTTTTTAATATTATTCGTTAACCCCCCGGAGGGACTAACCCGGGTCCTTATCTTTGGCGGCCTAGAGAACTGTCGAGCAGTGACCTGAAGGCTGACATCTGAGGAACCCTTCTCCCAACCCCACCATCCCCTCCCCTCCCTTACTGCCAGGGCGGCTGAGCCGCCCTTTCCCTGTCTTTTTCGGGATGAGGCAAGGTTACCTGACCTCTGAAGTTTACGTCAAGGATTTATTGACTTAATGTAATAACAATAATTGGTTATTTGCATGGGTGAAGTAATAAAGCCACAAGATGAAAACAATGTAGTAATGGGTTACTGTACCTACATTAGCTTATCAAAACTTTCAAGGGGGCGCACATCAAGGCTTGCCTTGGGCGCCAAATCATCTTGCACCGGCCCTGGTTATAATTATCCTCTCTGTATCTGTATTTTACTGGCTAATAAACTGTTTCAATTCAATTCAATTTTCGTTATCCTGATTTATTTGTGATCCATATTTGACATTTGGTTATATTTGTTTTCAACAATTTCTAGTTTTCTTTTCTTAAATACTAAGAGCATTTTAATACACCTTTTCACATATCCGTTGAGAGATTTTTACATAACTATTTGACAAATTTCATAACCGAATGACAGACAGAACACATATCGAATGACAATCTAAAATAACTGTTCGTTCATGCTAACGGAAATGATTGACATAAGTTATGAAGTTGACAGACGTGAACAATAAACCGACAGTCTACATATACTTTGAGAATGTAACAATTGGAGAATGACATACCACCAACAGTTATTTTAGATTGTCATTCGATATGTGTTCTGTCATTTGGTTATGAAATTTGCCAAATAGTTATGTAACAATGTCTCAATGGATATGTGAAAAGGTGTATTATTTTGACATTTACTAGAATTAATTTTCTTTGCATTTGTGATATCTAGCAAATTACAGTTTGATATGCAAATGTTGAGAAACATGATTTGTGTTATTTTTTTGAAAGGCTAATTAATTTTAGATATTCCAAGCTTGGGAGCAAACACAAGCCACTTGACCTTGTAGCGTACTGTATGTGGCCAGTTGTCAAATTCTCTTTGCTTGTCTATTATCTCTTTGTATGGGCTCACATACGTACCTACATGTAAGATATCTCACACTCAGGATGGAGGTAGAATAGAAACTTACACTGCATTTTCTGTATATCTAGTGTATGTACAGTGCAGTGCTAGGGAGTTGCTGTGTGGTGAGAAGCTTGCTCAGAGGTCCTGTTGGGTGAGGAGCTTTCTGAGGTAGCTGGTTGGTGAGGCGCTGTTGAGAGGTCTTGCTGGTTCAGGAGAGTAGAGTAGAATGACTCCGCAGCCAGGCCTACGCGTATTTATATGGCTGCTCAGGATCAGAGACGCTAGGTGTGAATTGTGTGGGGCCAATCACCGTGCAGTACACGCGAGGCGGCTGGCGCGCTGATCCTGGGCGGGAGGTGAAGGTCCAAGCTAGGTCGGCGATCGTACCCCTACGTCCGTACCTGAGAGTTAGTCTGTCGACGTAGCTGGCTGTAAGCTGATTGGCTGGTAAGCGAACGGCAGGTGATCAGTCGGCAGTTGTAGGGGAGAGGATCCACTACAATACTCCCCCTCCCCTCCGGGCGCAGCAGGAGACTAGTTGTCGGCAGGGTTGCGTCCCACATGTGATACATACCGGGCAGGTGTATGTACGACTCGGCCGCTATGGGTAACGACTCCGTCTAGTGACACAAAACCTATGGGAGAATCAGGAGGAGAAGGAGGGTTGTGGATTAGAAAAGGTTGTACAGGCAATGTTCCTGCCCCACGCACTGTGTCCTACCAACCCCAACACCGCCGTCCTGCCCCAGACCCCGCCGCCAGCCCCCAGCACAATGTACCTACCTTCTGTTGGTACTATCAACATTTTGGCGCTAAAGCTAGACGCTGTGAGGCTCCCTGCAACTACACGGTGAAGCAACATCGACGGAGACTGGTAGGCGCCATAACCTCCGCCACTATCAAGCAGCACATCAAACGCCTTACTTCTGAGTTGACCACTTCACTCCTGCTGCCCGTCACGACCTACTACAAACACTACATCAGGCGGTTTCTGCATTCAAGGTTACTGCCCCACGCCAACCTTCCCACCGCCCTGAACACATTCATCCCGCACCTCCTCCGCCAGTCTACCCACCATTGCTACTTAGAGCACCACCTCGCCCACAACATTTCTGCATACCCTCTTTTCATCCTCAGGTACCTACTGCTCCTGACGACCCTGCAGCCGGCCCTAATGACCCAGATACCCCACCAGGTCCCCCTCCACCTGCGGCGATAGAAGCACCACATTCCTCGTCAGTACAACCTTCTCCTATCCACAACCCTCCTTCTCCCTCTGCTTCTCCCACAGATCTCGTGCCTCCAGACAGAGTCGTCTCCCGCAGTGGCCGACTGATCCACACCCCTGCCCGTTTTGTCTCACATGTAAGATACAACCCTGCCGGTAACAAGTCTCCTGCAGCGCCCGGAGGGGAGTGGGAGTATTGTAGTGGATCTCTCCCCTACAACTGCATATCCACATTCCAATGCGACAGTATCCTAGCAACCAGCCAGCTGCTAATGGAGGGGGGGGTCACCACCTGCTACGTCTACCCTAGCAACGGAGTCAAGAAACCGGGGAGTTCCCATGGGTTTACTTCCGGCTGCTGTGTATATAAGCTCTCAGTCTCTCCTTTGAGATTCATTCTGCCCTACGTTCCTGAACACGCAACACCTCCTCCAAGCAAGCTCCTCGCTGTCCAGCTCTCATTCAACCCGGAGGACAGCAACACGCAAAATCTCCTCTAATGAAGCTCCTGCACAGATACCTCCTCAAGCACACTACTCACTGAACGTGTCTTCTGAGTAAGCTCCTCACCACACGGCATCTCCAGCACCAGACTGTCTTGTATATAATATATTTTATATAAGAAAACCACCACCTAGAGTTTCCATCCATCCATCCTGAGTGCTAGACAACATAACATCACGAAACCCTACAATATCTTCCCATAATAGGTGACCCAAAATGGTCATTTGGCTGTCATTTCTCTTTCATAATTATAATATCCACAAACAGCGGTTATAAGGACACTGGCAATGAATATACTGTAAATACAGTACAGTACAGTCATCATCACCATTTTACAGCCATTTTTTACAATTTGTGTGGGTTAACCCTGATTGCCTGATGGCAACTGTTGGGTAAAACCAGACTGGGATGTCCTCACCACCACAAACCCATGGTACCAGCCCAGAAAATACAGCAGAGACCAGGGGATGGGCACAGCTCTGGTGACCCAGTTGTCATCAGGCTGACCTTCCTAACACCAACCCACAGGGCGAGAACAGCTGGCTAGGCAGGTTGCAACTCCCTGAGGCAACCAAAGATAACCTACCTACTCATAGGTAGCTGTGCAATGATTCTAAGCATAGTTTTATCTGAATTTTAAGGATATGAAACAATACTCTTCAAATAACTTTATTTTGTACTTGGTTTATTTATTACAATCCTATTGCTGAATTTCAGTTATGATAATAATTCTAATGGTAGTTGAACTATCTATACAAAATCTACAAAATCATATAATAATCACAGTTTACAAAACCGAACAGTACAGTATAGGAAATACAAATAACAGAACTGATGCACTGCAGACCTAACCTTACCTTTTAAAGTGTTACACTGGGTAATACCTTTTTCATTTGTACAGTTACCCACACATATAGTGTTCCACCCATCAGTGGCCTTTCAAAACATGTAACACTGTTGGGATCATAATCGAACCTTCTTTATGGATATTACATCTATTAAATCGCTTGGCATAAATCTCGAGTACAAATATTACTGAAAAAAATATTGTTGGCCACAAGTTTGAAAAGGCCACCGAGGGGTAGAACACTATGCCTGTGGGTAACTGTACAAGTGAGAAGGGTATTACCCAGTGTAACCCTACCAAACATCACAGGTTTTCTCCTCGAGAGATACTCACGTCACCTCCCGTATATTTAATTACACATATATTTAGTTCAGTATACAATTAATTTAGCTGGTCATGAAGTGTACTCAGCCCAAACTCCTCACAGATAACATTCATGGAGACCCTAGCATCGACTTTGTCACATATCTTCAGTTGTTATTCAATTGGTAGAGCTCTGGGCACCATTCCTTTTTTCTCGTGTAGCATTAAACACTACAGTATTATATATTTGAGTTACACAATTCTATATCACATTAGAACATATACTTTTGAACATCAAGAAAATTCAGTTTTGGTATTAAATTAATTATAACTAAATCAGTCTCATAACACCAGTGGTGTTGTTTTGCCTTTACTTGCTTTAGAGGCCATAATAATACACTAAGGAAGCATCAATACAAACAAAACACAGTGGGTATGACAGAGCATTGGTCGCAACAACAAACGGGCAGTTGCTGATACCTCGCCCAACTACTGCACTAAAGGATTTTTTACTTGCAGAGTCTGACTTAGAGAGATCACTGCACAGTACTCAGTTTCACAAAGACTACGTATAATACAGCAAGTCCTCGTTAAACGTTGTCCCAGACAACATTGTTTCGTTATAACGTTGCTACCCTTTAGATACCAATTGTTACCGCTAGTAGAATAAACTAGAAGAGAGAGAGAGAGAGAGAGAGAGAGAGAGAGAGAGAGAGAGGAGGGCGGGGCAGGAGAGAGACAGAGGGAGTGTTGACAACGAGCTTTGCTGAGGTGTGAAACAGCTGGCCCTCGCCTAGGCTGACTAGCTCGAGCAGTCTCTATCCCTCCAGTGAACTATCAAGTCAGGGAGTTAATAAGTCCTACATTAGACCTGAAACACGTAAGTTTTATATGGTTTAACACCATACTCTACTCAAATATATTATATGTAGTCGTTAATAGTGATGGAACATACGATTGAATTAATTATCTCAAATGTAACATATGTAATTTGTACTCTGCAGGTTTTGACCAAATAAAGAACAATCGAGTCCTACTTGCAAGGGTCTCCTTATCCCACAGTCGCTCATTGCGCGGTTACAGTCAAAACGTGGGTCCTAGACAGTCAGGATACAGTCTACTGAGAACTGGCGAGTGACTCAGTGACTCGACAGTCGACAGACGGACCTTCAGGGAGACCGACTCACCCCACAGCTACCAGCAGGAGAGCAGAGATGTCTTTGTGTGCATTTGTGAATCATCGACTAAAGTGTGATCCCTATATACAATAGTTAACCTCAGTGAAAAGGGGTTTGTAGGTTGAGTGTGTGTACAACATTCAAAATTATGTGTATGTAGAGAAGCGTGACACCTCTGTAGGCGGGTTGTGTCAAAAGACTGGTCTCGGTGCCAAAATTGTTCGTACGAGAGCGCGAGAGTGTTATCGTTCATTCCAGACAGGCACGCTGCCGGCTGCGAGGAACTGCAATTGTAAATAAAATTTAAGAACGAGTGAGTTACCCTTTCTATTAGAAATAGTAGTTGTGACAGTTAGGTAACGTTGTGTAAGTGAGTAGTGGGGGCCCTATATAGGTTGAGAATACGAAATAGAATACATTCAATGGAATATATCTATTTCAGTATTCAAGCAAGGGTGCTGCAGTAGTGTTTGTGACATCAGTTTGGGTAAGGAGTCCCTACATTGATTGTAGGGTCTCTGTGGTCGTGTTTGTGTGACATCACTCGTGCGTATTGCACATCACGCATTTGAGGGACGTCGCTCGTGTGTGACATCATGCATGCGTAAGTGACATCACTCGAGCGTATGACACGTGTCAGTGCGACATCAACTCCAATTGCGTGATATCTGCGATCGTGGGGCGCCATCATAAGTAGTAACTGATACTAAGCGTTACTGCATACATTTATCGAGCAAGACAGATCACGCTCGTTGTTCTGGCAATCATGGACATGGAAGGGAATAAGTAAAAAATGAGACGGGGCAGCGATGATGCAGAACGCCACTGAAGATATGAATCGACTACAAAGTAAGGGCAGCACAGAACTAAGTGATAACAAAGCCAACCTCCAGAAGGAGGACCTCAAAAGAATAACTCAGGAACCCATAGCCACTGAGACACCAGCCGATGCAGCATCATGCTTCACAGACGGCTTGGTGGACTCAAAACATCATAGATCCGGAGAGGCCATCTACGCCCATGGTCAGACCCTCCGATGGAAACTTTTAATGACTGCTCCACCCTACAAACAGAGTTAGTAGCAATCTCAAAGGCCCAAACAAACCACATTCACCACCTTCTCTGGGTCATCACACGATACCCATCACCCAGATAGCTTAGGAAGTATCCTCCCCAGCAAGTGCGGACCCCAGTTCAGGGGGAGCGCCACTCCGAAACTGACCATGTCCAAGAGTGGGGGTTGGTGGTAAGCGTTCACTGATCAAGGGTCCGCTTACACTTGCAAACCTGCAGTATCCTTTCATACCTGCAGGTAAGATAAGCTCCATCCCCAATCCCAAATTCGGCCTGGCTGCTCCAAGAGCTCCAGCCGGAACCACCAAACGAGCCGCCTACAGGAAAAGGTCCATGTCGGACTACGGTCTGACAATCTCAACAACAACAGAAGATTGCGGAAAGGTGTTATCACTACCAGAGACACGATCTTCCTGAAACCGAAACTGACAAAGAAACGCTATATACTCCAAGAGGACTCCCGACGCTCACCTTAACCATGGAGCAGGGAACATTTCACCAGAGGAGCGCGGAAGTACTTCCGAGCATCAAGCTCGCTCACTGAAACTACTAACGTTGATGAAGGACCATAAGTGACGACTATGTGAATAATGTGCATAAATACTAAAGGAAGCAAGGGAAGCCTCCTGGGATCGAGTGGATGTTGGAATTCACTATGGATATGGTCGACAAGGCGGAGGAGACCCCAAAGGGACAAGGACCGGAGGAACCAAGCTGAATATATGCGGACTCATCCTCATGCCAATCCTCGTCGAGGAAGAAACTTGTGGGTCTGGGTGACATCAGGAATAAAGACAACCAGAGAAACAGACGATGAACGCTGCTCGTTATGCCGTGGAGATCACCTTCTTCAGATGTGTCGGACATTCCTCAGCATGTCCACAGGGAAGCGAACTTCCCTTGTAAGGAAAGAATGTCACTGCTTCGCCAGCCTGGGTCGTAATCACCGGATAACGGAGTGCATCCAGAAGATGGTATGTGGTATAGATGGCTGCTCTGGAGTACACTCGAGGCTTCTACACTTCACGGGAGTTCTGACGAGCAGTACCAAAGCTGCAAGCAGAGGGAAGGCCAGTTTTTCCCTCTCCATTGGCACAATCATGAAAGAAAGACGTAGTGTAAACACCAAAGAGATCAGTGTAAAAGTGGTTAGTGTAGGAGAAAGAAAAAGCTGATCCATCACTATCCCCGAGGTCATTGTTGTTTCACTCAGGAAGAACCGGAACTCTCAGACAATAAGAAGCTTGCCGAACAGCAATTGGCGGGACTGAGAAATGCCTCCTAAGGAACCCAAGGCTCTCTCAGAGGTATCAAGAAGAGATGAGACGTCTAGTCGACGAGGGACATGCTGAGCGAGTCCCACGTCAAGAACTCAGTGTTACACCCGGGAAGACCTGGTATCTCTCACACCACCCCATGTTGAATCCCAACAAGCCAAAAAAGGTAAGAATAGTTTTGATTGTACATCCGAATATGAGTTGATGTCATTGAACAGCCAGGTGATGCAAGGGCCAGACCTTAACAACAATTTGATGGGAGTCCTCATCAGATTCAGACAAGGAAAGGTGGCACTCATGGCTGATATCAAGGCAATGTTCCACTAAGTGCAAGTAGTACCCGAACATCGAGACGCCGTACGATTCTTATGGTGGACGGATGACCAGCTGCCAGGGGCCTTGCCACTTACCGAATGACAGTACATCTCTTTGGAGGTATGTGTAGCCCTTCATGCGCCGGGTATGTGCTGCAACGAACATTCAAAGATCACAGGGAAAGTCTCCATGACGACATCAAGAAAGCGAATCGTAACTTCTACATTGACGATATGCTTCTCTCCGTAGATTCGCCGGGAAAGGCAATGATAATTACCCATTGACTGAGACAGCTGAGGAAGAAGGGCGGATTCAGACTTATGAAGTGGGTCTGTAATCACAGGGAAGTCCTCAAGGCAATTCCCCAGACAGAGAAAGCCGTGGGAGTAAAGGAAGTCATTTGAAAGACGCCAGGCTCCCCACTGAACGAGCGCTGGGAATCTTGTGGGACCTGGAAAAGGACGAACTAGAGATCTAGGTCCAGATCCCTAAGAAACCAGAGGCGAAACGAAGCCTTCTGAGTATGGTCAGCTCCATATATGACCCACTGGGACTCATCGCTACGAGCGTCACAAGAGCCAAAATTATATATTCCAAGATGAGTGTAGACAAGGTATTGGGTGGGATGAACGAATCTCCTTCGTGTGTGGCAAGGCCAAGCTAGCTCCTCTAAAACAGCAGGCCATACCTCGACTCGAGCTCTGCTCGTCTACAGAACCCTGAAAAACCAGGGCTGTTAGCTATTGTCTCACATCACCGTTTGTTCCTACCGCCCTATCAAGCTTTGTCTGAGATTGAATAAAACTTACTTGTTAATACTGATGTTAAATAAACGAAGGAACCAGGTCACGCGATCTGTCTCTCTTGGGTACAGCACAGAGGTGGTCCTTGACCTCTCTCACAGCTCCCCAGCCATGCTTGCTCACTGGTTCACGCTTTCCAGGAGTGACTTATTTACCAGACGATTAACAGCTTAATTAGGACATACGCAACATTTTCAGACTGGGAAACAATCTATAATTATTTTCAATTTAATAACTGATATTTAATTTCATGATTCGCATTCCAATTAACTCGGTAAATTACATTTAATATCGTATAGGCCTAGTTCCACAACCTCTCGCTACGTGCGGGGAGTGCGGTCTTCCCTCAGATGACCTTGAACTCAGCATCGCCAATGGTGCGGCGTTTCAAATTACACTGAAATTTCTGAATATTACATATATATAAATATATATATATATATATATATATATATATATATATATATATATATATATATATATATATATATATATATATATATATATATATATATATATATATATATATATATATATATATATATATATATATATATATATATATATATATATATATATATATATATATATATATATATATATATATATATATATATATATATATATATATATATATATATATATATATATATATATATATATATATATGTAACCGGTCGGAATTTACTGGACTTTATTTTCTCACTTGACTTGGGGTTTATTAAAGATTATAAGATGGTAATGGCAGTGGAAGCGCCCCTTGAGAAAAATCCCGAACCAGCACAAGAACACTTAAATCTACTAAACAAAATGAATTGTCCGTGACCCGTGGAAGGATAGCGTCTGTGACTGGGATGAATGAGACACACTGTAAAATTTAGACACTTATATTCCCTCCAACACTACAAACACAATCAAATAATGGTACACCAATATGCGCACCTCTTAACTTGAACTTAAAACACTACTCTGGGGAATAAAAGTTATACATGATATAGAAATTATTAGAAACTCAGGCAACAATAAATTTGAAGTATTAAGAAATGTTGCTTGTAAACATGAAACAGGCCTTAAGGGCTTTCACAAAATAATATCAGTCACTTAGGAAATGGTATTAAAAAAATAGAAATTAAATACTCTACAATGAATAGGCCTTAAGGGCTTTCAACAAAATAATATCAGTCACTGAGGAAATGGTAATAAAAAATGAGAAATTAAACACTCTACAATGAATAGGCCTTAAGGGCACTCAACAACATTATATCACCCCAACAGATGCACTCTTCCTAACCTAACTTAAACACTACTCTGGGGAACAAAGGTTATACCTGAGATCGGAATTACAAAGAAAAATTAGATGCATTAAAAGAATCAAATCACAGTATCACTCTGGTTTCACTTAATGACACAAACATTCAAAAACAATACTATCACCCCAACAGATGCACTCTTCCTAACCTAACTTAAACACTACTCTGGGGAACAAAGGTTATACCTGAGATCGGAATTATAAAGAAAAATTAGATGCATTAAAAGAATCAAATCACAGTATCACTCTGGTTCCACTTAATGACACAAACATTCAAAAACAATACTATCACCCCAACAGATACACTCTTCCTAACCTAACTTAAACACTACTCTGGGGAACAAAGGTTATACCTGAGATCGGAATTATAAAGAAAAATTAGATGCATTAAAAGAATCAAATCACAGTATCACTCTGGTTCCACTTAATGACACAAACATTAAAAAAACACTACTATCAAAATTATTTAAGAAATATTAAACTACACACGTCAAGATAATATCAGTAACTGAGAAATGGTATTAACTACACCCAAATATATTCACTATTATTAATATGTTACTGGGTCCACCAATACTCGTGAACCATGCCCCACCCAACTCAACATACACCCGTAATAAGGGAGATAAAATGTTCCTCTAGGTATCTCCTAGAGTCCTAGACTCATGATCTCAGTGTGTGACCATTAATTTACTCAGATAGCCTCAGTGTACTCCCAGTGCGTCCATAAAGCGGAAGGGAGTGAGCCAATCAGACCTTGTACAGTTGAGAGAAGCTTTAGCTTCCCGTTAGCAAGAGGGTTTCACTAAGCTGCTCGAGACATGTGGGGTTGTGAGCCGAGGTAGAGGAGAGCTGCTGACCCAACGATCGTCCCGTCGTCAGCTGGGCACCCAGACGGCTAGATTCCCTCAAGAGATCCTTTGATACCCCGCTAAACAGTGACAGGCCTCCACTGATCGGTCCAATGGCGACAATCGCCACCCTCAATCATCAACGGCAGTCTCAAACGGCAGTCAATCTCTCGCAGTCAAACTCCGGTCAACTCCGGTCAACTCCGGTCAACTCTGGTCAAGTGGGTTCTGACGGAAACCCTGAAATGAACTCACTGTTAGCTCTAGTTTACTTTACCACTGCCCTATCTAACCCTGTCTGAGATCGAATGAGACTTACTTGTTATACTGCAATAGCGCAGCACAGGTGACTAGGCCACGTGACTATTTCTGTGACGGACGCGCAGGGACGTCTTGTTTGCCTGACTGCTCCCCGTGACTGAGGACCAGCCAGCGTCGCATCTCCTCTCAAGGCGTTAGCTTAGGCCTACGTGACATATTTTCCGCCTAACTAATAACTCCTTGGGACACCCGTAACATTATTCAGACTGATAAACAATCTTTAATAATTTCAAATTCAATAATAGTCCCTTAACTTCATGAATCGCATCATTATTAATTCGGCAAATTACATTTAATATCACTTAGGCCTAGTTCTATAACCTCTCGCTATGGGCGGGGAGCCGCTCTCTTCCCTCAGACGACCTTGAACGCTCAGTATCGCTAATGGCGGGGCATTTGAAAGTTCTGAATATTACATATATATATATATATATATATATATATATATATATATATATATATATATATATATATATATATATATATATATATATATATATATATATATATATATATATATATATATATATATATATATATATATATATATATATATATATATATATATATATATATATATATATATATATATATATATATATATATATATATATATATATATATATATATATATACAGTGAACCCTCACTTTACGCGGTCAATTGAACCCACGGCGGCACGCGTAAAGTGAGAAACGCGTAAAGTGAACAACATAACATATGGGATTAATTGAAATAGAGACTGGGCCGACCCCCGAACTCCACTTTTTCAGACACAATACCTACGTTGTAGTAAAAATATTTTCTTAATTTTATGATGGTATGCACACACAATTAATAATTAAGAGAAATATCAATAATAGTAGGTTTTTCAACACTTACATTAGTAGAAACGATGGCTGGACACACGGGGATGGGGGGTTGGTTCCGAGGCAGAGGGCAGATTATTGGCCCTCACCTGTATCACTTGTATCAATTGTATCACCATCCACCACAGAGGCTTGCAGGGCATCTTTGTCAAACCCCTCAAAGTCCATATAAGTCCATATCCTCACTATCATTATCACTATCACTGACTTGGGCCGGCTGTGATGGGTGGCGGGTGAAGAACTCGGTAATGTTTTGATGACTGGGCGACCTTGTGCGCACCCTGCTTGCGCCGCTCTCTGCGTAAAAGGGTACACACACCGCGGAAAGTGAGCATTCCGTGTTCGGCAGGGTACCGCGTAAACGTGGAAACGCGTAAAGTGGGACCGCGTAAAGCGAGGGTTGACTGTATATGTATGTATGTATGTATGTATGTATGTATGTATATATATATATATATATATATATATATATATATATATATATATATATATATATATATATATATATATATATATATATATATATATATATATATATATATATGTTAGTATATATATAAATATATATATATATATATATATATATATATATATATATATATATATATATATAGTATATTATTATATATATATATAAATATATATATATACAGTATTACTCCTCGCCTAACGTGTTTCACTTAAAGCGTTTCATATACGCTAAACAAGCTCTCGCCAGAGAGCTGAACTCACTTAACACGGATTTTTTCCACATATACGCTGTGAGTGTCCGGCTCTAGACGCTATTTTTAGATTTGCCCCACCCGCCACCCTGCCTGTTTTAGCTCATAAAATTCATACAAATTACCCGGGTAGAATATAATTTACATTGCTGGAATTCTTATAATTTGGTGATCATTTTGAATATAAACATCATATATTTTGCATTAGACATACAAATTTTAGATACAAATTTTTCTCAGAGTAACTATGTTATCTTTTGTGCAAAATATATGACATTTGTATTCAAAATATTCCTGGTCTTACAAGGAATCCAGCAATGTCACACTTCCTTGGGACGGTTGGTGGGGGGTGGGGGGGAGGGAGGGACCGACCGACCATCTGTTACCCTGTGAAGAATATATTTTTTTTTTATTAACTGAAGATATTTGTTTTAGCTCATAAAATTGATACAAATTACCCGGTCAGAATATATTTTACATTGCTGGAATTCTTATAATTTGATGATCATTTTGAATATAAACATCATATATTTTGCATTAGACATACAAATTTTAGATAAAATGTTTTCTGAGTAAATATGTTATCTTTTGTGCAAAATATATGACATTTATATTCAAATATTCCTGGTCTTACAAGGAATCCAGCAATGTCAATTATATTATCCTAACTTTAATCTGAGGTATTATTTAATACAAAATGTTAAAATTTATTTTTTTCACCCACTCTTCTCTTGAAGGGAGGATTGGTGGGGGGTGGGGGGGAGGGTTGGGACTGACCGCGCGGTTGGAAGAGGGGGGGGGAGGCAAGGTGGGGTACTTTGATTGACAGATAGTGTCCTGAAGAATATTTTTTTTTTATTAACTGAAGAAATTTGTTTTAGCTCATAAAATTCATACAAATTACCCGGCCAGAATATAATTTACATCGCTGGAATTCTTATAATTTGGTGATCATTTTGAATATAAACATCATATATTTTGCATTAGACATACAAATTTTAGATAAAATGTTTTCTCTAGTAAATATGTTATCTTTTGTGCAAAATATATGACATTTATATTCAAAATATTCCTGGTCTTACAAGGAATCCAGCACTGTCAATTGTATTATCCTAACTTTAGTTTGAGGTATTATTTATTAAAATTTAGTGGTTTTCCCCCCAAAATTTCTCAGAGAGGGAAGAGCCAGCAGTGTTGTGTGAGAAGAGGGGGAGGGAGTTGAGTTCATTATTTGAATGGACATTAACTTGGCGACTGTATTTCTCTATTTCTCTTAAGTATTAATTGTGTGCATGTACCATCATAAAATTAAGATGTTATTTTTACTACAACATAGTTAAGTGTCTTCAAAAAGTGGAGTTTGGGGGTCGGGCTGGTTTCTATTGGAATTAATCCCATATGTTCTGTTGTTCACTTAACGCGGATTTCACTTAACGCGGGACCCTCTGTTCTATTGACTATATATATATATATATATATATATATATATATATATATATATATATATATATATATATATATATATATATATATATATATATATATATATATATATATATATATATATATATATATATATATATATATATATATATATATATATATATATATATATATATATATATATATATATATATATATATATATATATATATATATAAAGTAATACCGCTTACACAGCAATACGTAACCGAAATCTAAAGTGCTACTGAT
>NW_024713163.1:0-59379 GCF_018991925.1 Homarus americanus | reverse complement strand
TCAATGTACTTCGTTCTGAGTTGCATGTTAACCAGAGAACACAACACCAGAATGTCAGATGTATGCAAGGGTGTCAGTGAAGTGACCTGGTCTCAAGGTGTGCCAGAATTATCGGAGGTGTGCCTGGGAATGTCGGAGGTACCTGGGGATTTCGGAGGTGTGCCAGGGTGTCAGAGGTGTGCCTGGGAGTCTCAGAGGTAGACAAGAGTGTCAGAGGGTACTCCTGAGTGTCAGGTGTGTGCCTCGGGTATCGGAGGTGTACCTGGGAGTATCGGAGGTGTACCTGGGAGTGTCAGAGGTGTGCTAGGGAGTGTCAGGGGTGTAACTGGTAGTGTCATAGGTGTGGCTGGGAGACTCAAGGTGTGCCTGGAGTATCAGGAGGTGTGCCTGGGAATACCGGAGGTGTGCCTGGGGTGTCAGGTGTGCCTGGGTGTCGGAGGTGTGCCTGGGGAGTGTCAAGGTGCCTAGGGTGTCAGGGGTGTGCCTGGCGGTGTCAGAGGTGTGCCTGGGAGTGTCAGAGGTGTGCAGCTGGTTATCAGAGGTGTGCCTCAGGTGTCAGATGTGTGCCTGGGGTGTCAGAGGTGTACCTGGGGTGTAGTGTGCCTGGGAGTGTCGGAGGTGTGCCTGTGAGTGTCAGGTGTCCCTGGCAGTGTCAGTGGTGTGCCTGGGGTGTCAGGGGTGTGCCAGGGAATGTCAGTGGAGTACCTGGGAGTGTCAATGGTGTGCCTGGGAGTGTCAGAGGTGTGCCTGGGAGTGTCAGAGGTGTGCCTGGGAGGGGCCAGGGTGTGCCTGGGAGGGGACAGCGTTGTGCCTGGGGGATTGTGGAGGTGGAGGGGAGTGTGAGGTGTGCCTGGGTGTCGGCGGTGTGCCTGGGGTGTCGGAGGTGTGCCTGGGGTGTCAGAGGTGTGCTTGGGGGTGTCAGGGGTGTGCATGGGAGTATCAGTGGTGTGCCTGGGGGTGTCTGGTGTGCCTGAGTGTCAGAGGTGTGCCTGACAGTGTCAGAGGTGCCTTGGGATGTCAGTGGTGCACTGGGTGTCTGGGGTGTGCCTGGGGGTGTCTGGGGTGTGCCTGGCGGTGTCTGGGGTGTGCCTGTGGTGTCTGGGGTGTGACTGGCAGTGTCAGCGGTGTATCTGGGAGTGTCAGCGGTGCACCTGGGGAGCTGGGGTGTATCAAGGGTGACAAAGGGTGCCTGGAAGTGTCAGAGGTGTGCCTGGGGTGTCAGAGGTGTGCCTGGGTGTCAGAGGTGTGCCTGGGTGTCAGAGATGTAGCAAGTGTCAGGGGTGTGTCTGGCAGTGTCAGAGGTGTGTCTGGGGTGTCAGAGTGCCAGAGTGTAGGAATGCCTAGGAGTGTCAGAGGTGTATCTAGGTGTCGGACGTGTGCCTGGGGTGTCAGAGGTGTGCCTGGGAGTGTCAGAGGTGTGCCTTGGAGTGTCAGAGGTGTCCTGGAATGTCAGAGGTATGCAAGTGTCAGTGAAGTGCCTGGGAGTGTCAGAGGTGTGCCTAGGGGTATCTGGGGTTTGCAGGGTGTCAGGCGGACCTGGGAGTGTCGGAGGTGTGCCTGGGGGTGTCAGGGAAGAACCAGGGGGTGAAAGAGTGCCTGGGAGTGTCAGAGGTGTACCAGGGGTGTCAGTGGAAGTGCCTGGGAGTCTCAAGGTGTACCTGGGAGTATCGGAGGTGTGCCTGGGATATCAGAGTGTGCCTGGGAATGTCGGAGGTGTGCAGGGAGTGTCAGAGGTGTGCCTGGGGAGTCTCAGTTGACCAAGAGTGTCAAGGACACCAAGTGTCAGAGGTGTCCTGGGGTGTCTGGAGGTGTACCTGGGAGTATCAGGTGTGCCTGGGAGTCAGAGATGTGCACTTGGGTGTCAGGGGTGTAGAAGTGGATTGTCAGAGGTGTGCCTGGGGTGTCAGATGTGTGCCTGGGAGTGTCAGGGTGTGCCTGGAGTGTCAGGGGGTGTGCCAGGGGTGTCAGTGGGTACCAGAGGTGTCAGAGGTGTGCCAGTGTCAGGGGGGTGTGCCAGGGGTGTCAGTAGAGTACCTGGGAGTGTCAGAGGTGTGCCTAGGAGTGTCGGTGTGCCTGGGGAGTGTCAGGTGTGCCTGGGAGTGTCAGAGGTGTGCCTGGGGTGTCAGATGTGTGCCTGAGTGTCAGAGGTGTGCCTGGGATGTCAGGGGTGTGCCAGGGAGTGTCAGTGGAGTGCCTGGAGTGTCTGGGGTGTGCCTGGGTGTGTGCAGAGGTGTGCCTGGGAGTGTCTGGGGTGTACCTGGGGAGTGGGGTGTGCAGGACGTGTCAGAGGTGCCTGGGAGTCTCTGAGACAAGAGTGTCGGGTATCTGGGAGTGTCAGAGGTGTCCTGGGAGTATCAGTGTACCTGGGGTATCGTGAGGTGTGCCTGGGAGTGTCAGGAGATGTGCCTGGGGTGTCAGGGGTGTGCCTGGGGTGTCAGATGTGTACTGGGGGTGTCAGGGGGTGCCAGGAGTGTCGAGTGGAGTGCCTGGGAATGTCAGAGGTGTGCCTGGCAGTGTCAGGGGGTGAACCTGGGAGTGTCAGGGGTGCCTGGGAATGTCAGAGGTGTGCCTGGCAGTGTCAGAGGTGTACCTGGGGAGTGGCAAGGTGTGCCAGGGAATGTCAGTGGAGTACCTGGGGTGTCGTGGTGTAACTGGGAGTGTCAGAGGTGTGCTGGAGTGTCAGGTGTGCCTGGGAGTGTCAGAGGTGTGCCTGGAGTGTCAGGGTGTACGCAGGTGTGAGTGTACCGGGTGTGGTGTGCACAGAATGTCAGATGCCTGGGGTATCGGAGGTGTGCCAGAGTGTCAGAGGTGTGCCTGGGAATCTCAGAGGTGAACCAAGGTGTCTGGCCGGGTGCAGTGTCAGAGGTGTGCCTCAGGTATCGGAGGTGTGCCTGGGTATCGGAGGTGTGCCGGAGTCTCAGAGGTGTACCAGGGGTGTCAGGGTGTGGGTGTCATAGGTGTAGCTGGGGAGACTCAAAGGTGTACCTGGGAGTATCAGAGGTGTGCCTGGGAATATCGGAGGTGTACCTGGGGTGTCAGAGGTGCCTGGGTGTCGGAGGTGTGCCTGGGGTGTCAAGAGTACCTGGGGTCAGAGGTGTGCCTGGCAGTGTCAGAGGTGTGCCTGGGAGTGTCAGAGGTGTGCCTTGGAGTATCAGAGGTGTGCCTCAGGTGTCAGATGTGTGCCTGGGGTGTCAGAGGTGTGCCTGGCAGTGTGGGAAGTGTGCCTGGGGAGTGTCGGAGGTGTGCCTGTGAGTGTCGGAGGTGTGCCTGGCAGTGTCAGCGGTGTGCCTGGGGAGTGTCAGGGGTGTGCCAGGGAATGTCAGTGGACTGCCTAGTGTCAAGTGTGCCTGGGAGTGTCAGGGTGTGCCTGGGAGTGTCAGAGGTGTGCCTGAGGTGCCAGAGGTGTGCCTGGGAGGACAGCGTTGTGCCTGGGAGTGTCAGGAGGTGAAGCTGGGAGTGTGAGGGGTGTGCCTGGGGTGTCGGCGGTGTGCCTGGGGTGTCAGGTGGCCCGGGGTGTCAGGGCGTGCAGTGTCAGAGGTGTGCATGGGAGTGTCAGCGGTGTGCCTGGGGAGTGTCTGGGGTGTGCCTGGGGTGTCAGAGGTGTGGCCTGGGGTGTTGGGGGTGCAGGGGTGTCAGTGGTGCATCTGGAGTGTCTGGGGTGTGCCTGGGGTGTGCTGAGGTGTGCCTGGCAGTGTCTGGGGTGTGCCTGGCGGTGTCTGGTGTGACTGGCAGTGTCAGCAGTGTATCTGATGTCAGCAGGTGCCTGGGAGCGTTAGAGGTGTGACAAGGGTATTGTCAGAAGGATGTGCCTGGGAGTGTCAGGGTGTACCTGGGAGTGTCAGAGGTGTGCATGGGTGTCAGAGATGTGCCTGGGGAGTGTCAGAGGTGTATCTGGCAGTGTGGAGGGTGTATCTGGGGAGTGTCAGAGTGCAGGGAGTGTCAGAGGAATGCCTAGGAGTGTCAGAGGTGTATCTGGGAGTGTCGGACGTGTGCCTGGGGTGTCAGAGGTGTGCCGGGTATCAGAGGGTGGCCTTGGGGAGTGTCAGAGGTGTGCCTGGGAATGTGAGGGTATGCCAAGGAGTGTCAGTGAATGTACCGGGAGTGGAGGTGTGCCTAGGGTATCTGAGGTTTGCAGGGGAGTGTGCGGAGGCGGACCTGGGAGTGTCGGAGGTGTACCTGTGTCAGGGAAGAACCAGGGGTGAGACAAGTGTCAGAGGTGTGTCAGTGGTACCTAAGTCTCAAGGGTGTACCTGGGTATCGGAGGTGTGCCTGGGAATATCGGAGTGTGCCTGGAATATCGGAGGTGTGCCAGGGGAGTGTCAGAGGGTGTGCCTGGGAGTCTCTGAGGTGAACAAGAGTGTCAAAGGTACCTAGTGTCAGAGGTGTCCCTGGAGTATCGGAGGTGTGCCTGGGAGTATCGGAGTGTGCCTGGGAGTGTCAGAGATGTGCCTGCAGTGTCAGGGTGTAACTGGGAGTGTCAGAGTGTGCCTGGGTGTCAGATGTGTGCCTGGGGAGTGTCAGAGGTGTGCCTGGGAGTGTCAGGGGTGCAGTGTCAGTGGAGTGCCTGGGGATGTCAGGGGTGTGCCTGGGTGTCAGGGGTGTGCCAGGTGTCAGTAGGTGCCTGGGAGTGTCAGAGGTGTGCCTAGGGTGTCTGGGGTGTGCCTGGGTGTGTCAGGGGTGTGCCTGGGAGTTGTCTGAGGGTGTGCCTGGGGTGTCGGAGGTGTGCCTGGGGTCAGGGGAGGAGACCGGGGTGGAGAGGGGTGTGGGGGTGTGAGGGGTGCCAGGGAGTGTCAGTGGAGTGGGTCTCAAGGTGTGCCTGGGGAGTATCAGTGTGTGGGGATGTCAGTGGGTTCCTGCGGGTGTCAAGGTGTGCCTGGGGTGTCTGGGGTGTGCCTGGGAGTGTCAGAGGTGTGCCTGGGGTGTCAGGAGGTGCACTTGGGGTGTCAGGGTGCCTTGGGTATCTGAGGTGTGCCTGGTGGTGTCTGGGGTGTGCCTGGCAGTGTCTGGGGTGTGCCTGTGTGTCTGGGGTGTGCCTGGGTGTCGGCGGTGTGCCTGGGGTGTCAGCGGTGTGCCGGGGTGTTGGGGGTGTATCAGGGGGTGTGAGGTGTGCCTGGGTGTGGTGTGCCTGGGGTGTGAGAGTGTGCCTGAGGTGTCGGAGGTGTGCCTGGCAGTGTCAGCGGTGTGCCTGGGAGTGTCAGGGGTTTACCAGGGAGTGTCAGTGGAGTGCCTGGAAGTGTCAGCGGTGTGCCTTGGAGTGTCGGAGGTGTACATGGGTGACAGAGGTGTACATGGCAGCGTCAGCGTGTGCCTGGAGTGTGAGAGGTGTGCCTGGGGTGAGGTGTGCCTGGGGTGTCTGAGGTGTGCGGGTGTGGGTGTGCCTGGGGTGCTGGGGTGTGGGGTCAGGGTGTGCCAGGGGTGTCGGGACCTGGGGTGTGTGGTGTGCTTGGGGTGTCAGGAGGTGTGCCTGGAGGTGTCAGAGGTGTGCCTGGGGTGTCTGAGGTGTGCCTGGGAGTGTCAGAGGTGTGCCGGGGGAGTCAAGGTGCTGGAGGTGTGTTGGGTGTGCGTGGAGTGACTGGGGTGTGCCTGGGGAGTGTCAGGCGGACCTGGGGTGTCGGAGGTGTGCCTGGGGGTGTCAGGGAAGAACCAGGGGTGAAAGGGGTGTGCCTGGGGTGTCAGAGGTGTGGGAGTGTCAGTGTAGGGTGCCTGGAGAGTCTCAAAGGTGTGCCTGGGAGTATCAGGAGGTGTGCCTGGGAGATATCAGGTGTGCCTGGGAGTATCGGAGGTGTGCAGGGGTGTCAGAGGTGTGCCTGGGAGTCTCTGAGGGTGAACCAAGAGTGTCAAGGGTACCTGGAGTGTCAGAGGTGTCCTGGGGTATCTGGAGGTGTGCCTGGGGTATCGGAGGTGTGCCTGGAGTGTCAGAGATGTGCCTGGGAGTGTCAGGGGGTGCTGGAGTGTCAGAGGTGTCACTGGAATGTCAGAGGTGTGCCAGGAGTGTCAGTGGAGTGCCTGGGAGTCTCAAGGTGTGCCTGGGGTATCAGGTGTGCCTGGGAATATCGGAGGATGTGCCTGGGAGTGTCAGCGGTTGTGCCTGGGAGTATCGGAGGTGTGCCTGGGAGTGTCAGAGTATGCCTGGGGAGTGTCAGGGGTGTAACTGGGGTGTCAGAGGTGCAGAATGTCAGGAGGTGTGCCAGAGTGTCAGTGGGTGCCTGGGAGTCTCAAAGGTGTGCCTGGGAATTATCAGGAGGTGTGCCTGGGAATATCGGAGGTGTGCCTGGGGAGTGTCAGAGGTGTGCCTGGGGAGTGTCTGGGGTGCCTGGGGAATGTCAGAGGTGTGCCTGGCAGTGTCAGAGTGAACCTGGGAGTGTCAGGTGCCTGGGGTGTCAGAGGTGTGCCTGGCAGTGTCAGAGGTGTGCCTGGGAGTGGCAAGGTGTGCCAGGGAATGTCAGTGGGTGCCTGGGGAGTGTCAGTGGTGTGCCTGGGAGTGTCAGAGGTGTGTGGGTGTCAGAGGTGTGCCTGAGTGTCAGAGGTGTGCCTGGGTGTCAGAGGTGTGCCTGGGGTGTGAGAGTGTGCCTTGGAGTGTCGGAGGTGTGCCTGGGGAGTGTCAGAGGTGTGCCTGGCAGTGTCGGCGGTGTGCCTGGGAGTGTAAGGTGTGCCAGGAAATGTCAGTGGGTACCTGGGGTGTCAATGGTGTGCCTGGGGTGTCAGGGTGTGCCTGGGTGTCAGAGGTGTGCCTGGGAGTGTCAAGGTGTTCTGGGAGTGTCAGAGGTGTGCCTGGGGTGTCAGAGGTGTGCCTGGGAGTGTCAGGGTGTGCCTGGGAGTGACAGCGGTGCCTGGGGTGTCGGAGGTGAACCTGGGGAGTGTGAGAAGTGGCGGAGTGTCGGCGGTGTGCCTGGGAGTGTCGGAGGTGTGCCTGGGGTGTCAGAGGTGTGCTTGGGAGTGTCAGAGGTGTGCCTGGGAGTGTCAGCGGTGTTCCTGGGGTGTCTGAGGTGTGCCTGGGGGTGTCAGAGGTGTGCCTGGGTGTCAGAGGTGCACTTGGGGTGTCAGAGGTGCCTTGGAGTGTCTGAGGTGTGCCTGGGGTGTCTGGTGTGCCTGGCAGTGTCTAGTGTGCCTGGCAGTGTCTGAGGTGTGACTGGCAGTGTCAGGTGTGCCTGGGGAGTGTCAGCGGTGCCTGGGAGCGTTGGAGGTGTATCAGGGAGGGACAAGGGTAGGTGTCAGAGGTGTGCCTGGGAGTGTCAGAGGTGTGCCTGGGAGTGTCAGGGAGGTGCCAGTGTCAGTGGGTGCCTGGGGAATGTCAGGGTGTACCTGGCAGTGTCAGAGGTGTGCCTGGGATGTTGGGAGGTACCAGGGAGTGTCAGAGAATGAGGAGTGTCAGAGGTGTGCCTGGGGTGTTAGAGGTGTGCCTAGGGTATCGGAGGTTTACCTGGGAGTGTCAGGTTGTGCCTGGGAGTGTCGGAGGCGGACCGGTGTCAGAGGGTGTGCCTGGGAGTATCAGAGGTGTGCCTGGGGTGACAGAGGTGTGCCTGGGAATGTCAGATGTATGCCAGGGTGTCAGTGGAGTACCTGGGAGTCTCAAGGTGTGCCTGGGAGTATCGGAGGTGTGCTGGGAATATCGGAGGGTGCACCGGAATATCAGGCGCTCCAGGGGTGTCAGAGGTGTGCCTGGGAGTCTCAGAGGTGAACCAAGATGTCAGAGGAGTGCCTGGGAGCGTCAGAGTGTGCCTCGAGTATCGGAGGTGTGCCTAGGGTATCGGAGGTGTGCCTGGGAGTGTCAGAGGTGTACAGGGGGGTGTCAGGGGTGTAACTAGGAGTGTCATAGGTGTGACTGGAGTCTCAAAGGTGTGCCTGGGAGTGGAGTGTCCTGGGGAATAGTGTGCCTGGGGAGTGTCAGAGGTGTGCCCTGGAGTGTCGGAGGTGTGCCTGGGGAGTGTCAAGTGCCTGGGAGTGTCAGAGGTGTGCCTGGCAGTGTCAGAGGTGTGCAGGACTGTCAGAGATGTGCCTCAGGTGTCAGGGGCAAGTGTCAGGAGGTGTGCCTGTGAGTGTGTCGGAGGTGTGCCTGGCAGTGTCAGCGGTGTGCCTGGGGAGTGTCAGAGGTGTTCAGGGAATGTCAGTGGAGTGCCTGGGGTGTCAGTGGTGTGCCTGGGAGTGTCAGAGGTGTGCCTGGGGAGTGTCAGAGGTGTGCCTGGGGTGCCAGAGGTGTGCCTGGGGAACCCAGCGGTGTGCCTGGAGTGTCGGAGGGTGGCTGGGGTGTGGGGAAGTGTGCCTGGGGTGTCGGCTGTGTGCCTGGGGTGTCAGGTGTGCCTGGGAGTGTCAGGTGTGCTTGGGGTGTCAGAGGTGTGCATGGGAGTATCGGTGTGCCTGGGTGTCTGAGGTGTGCCTGGGGAGTGTCAGAGGTGCAGCAGGGGTGTCAGTGGTGCAGCTTGGGTGCTGGGGTGTGCCAGGGGTGTCTGAGGTGTGCCTGGCGGTGTCTGGGGTGTGCCTGGCAGTGTCTGAGGTGTGACTGGCAGTGTCAGTGGTGTGTCTGAGGTGTCAGCGGTGCACCTGGGGAGCGTTGGGTGTATCAGGGGTGACAGAAGTGCCTGGGAGTGTCAGAGGTGTGCACCAGGAGTGTCAGAGGTGTGCCTGGGGGTGTCAGAGGTGTACCTGGGGTGTCAGAGGTGTGCCTGGGGTGTCAGAGATGTGCCTGGGAGTGTCAGAGTTGTATCTGGCAGTGTTAGAGGTGTGCCTGGGAGTGTCAGAGAGTACCAGGGGTATCAGAGGAATACCTAGGAGTGTCAGAGTTGTTTCTGGAGTGTCGGACGTGTACTGGGAAGTCAGAGGTGTGCCTGGGGAGTGTCAGGGTGTGCAGGGGTGTCAGAGGTGTGCCTGGGAATGTCAAGTTATGCCAGGGGTGTCAGTGGAGTACCTAGGTGTCAGAGTGTGCCTGGGGAATGTCAGAGTTATGCCAGGGAGTGTCAGTGAAGTGCCTGGGGTGTCAGGTGTGCCTAGGGTATCTGAGGTTTGCCTGGGGAGTGTCAGGCAGGACCTGGGGTGTCGGAGGTGTGCACCTGGGTGTCAGAGGCCAGGGGGTGAAAGGGAGGTGTGCCTGGGGAGTGTCAGAGGTGTGCCAGGGAGTGTCAGTGAAGTACCAGGAGTCTCACAGGTGTGCCGGGAGTGTGGGTGTGCCTGGGAATATCAGGTGGCCTGCAGGAGTGTCAGAGGTGTGCCTGGGGTATCGGAGGTGTGCCTGGGTGGTCAGAGATGTGCAAGTGTCAGGGGTGTGGCTGGGGTGTCTGAGGTGTCAAGATGTCAGAGGTGTGCCAGGGTGTCAGTGGGTGCACCAGAGGTCTCAAGGTGTGCCTGGGGTATCGGAGGTGTGCCTGGGAATATCGGAGGTGTGCCTGGGGTGTCAGGGGTGTGCCTAGGGGTGTCAGGGAGTGCCTGGGAATGTCAGAGCTGTTCCTGGCAGTGTCAGAGGTGAACCTGGGGTGTCACAGGTGTGCCTGGGAATGTCAGAGGTGTGCCTGGCAGTGTCAGAGGTGTGCCTGGGACTGCCAGAGATGTACCTGGAGTGTCAGAGGTGTATCTGGGGAGTGTCGGACGTGTGCCTGGGGTGTCAGAAGTGTGCCAGGAATGTCAGTGGAGTGCTTGGGAGTGTCAGAAGTGTGCCTGGGGTGTCAGAGGTGCATGTTGGGGACGTGTGCCTGGGGTGTCAGAGGTGTACCAGGGAATGTCAGTGGGTGCTTGGGGTGTCAGAGGTGTGCCTGGGAGTGTCAGGTGTGCAAGTGTCAGGAGGTGTGCCTGGGGAGTGTCAGAGGTGTGCCTGGGGTGTCAGAGGTGTGCCTGGGGAGTGTCAGAGGTGTGCACTGGAGTGTGAGGGTGTGCCTGGGGTGTCTGCGGTGTGCCTGGGGTGTCTGGGGTATGCCTGGGGTGTCTGGGGTGTGCCTGTGGTGTCAGAGGTGTGCCTGGGGGTGTCAGGGGTGTGCCAGGGGTGTCAGTGAGTGTGGGGAGTGTCAGAGGTGTGCCTAGGGTGTGGGTGTGCATGGGTGTCTGATGTGTGCCTGGCGTGTCTGGGGAGGTGTGCCTGGCAGTGTCAGCGGTGTGCTTGGCAGTGTCAGCGGTGTGCCTGGGAGTGTCAGCGATGTGCCTGGGGAGTGTTAGAGGTATATCAGGGGTGACAGAGGGAGTGCCTGGGGTGTCAGAGGTGTGCCTGGGGGTGTCAGAGGTGTGCCTGGGAGTTTCAGAGGTGTGCCTGGGGTGTCAGAGATGTGCCAGGAAATGTCAGTGGAGTGCCTGGGAGTGTCAGAGGTGTGCCTGGGAGATTCAGAGGTGTGCCTGGGGAGTGTCAGAGGTGTGCCTGGGAGTGTCAGAGGTGCCTGGGGTGTCAGGGTGTGCCTGGGGTGGCGGAGGTGTGCTTGCGGAGTGTGGGGATGTGTGCCTTGGGTGTGGGGGTGTGCCTGGGTGTGTCTGTGTGCCTGGGGTGTCAGAGGTGTGCCTGGGTGTCTGGTGTGCCTGGGGTGTCTGGGGTGTGCCTGGGGTGTCAGGAGACCAGGAGTGGAAGGGGTGTGCCTGAGGTGTCAGAGGGTGTGCCAGGGTGAAGGTGTGCCTGGGATTGTCAGAGGTGCCTGGGAGTATGGAGGTTTACCTGGGAGTGTCGGAGGCGGACCTGGGAGTGTCAGAGGTGTGCCTGGGGTGTCAGAGGTGTGCCTGGGGTGTCAGAGAGTACCTGGGAATGTCAGAGGGTATGCCAGGAGTGTCAGTGAGAGTACCTGGGAGTGTCAATGGTGTGCCTGGGATTATCAGAGGTGTGCCTGGGAATATCAGGTGTGCAGCTGGAATATGGATGTGCAGAGTGTCAGAGGTGTAACTGGGAGTCTGAGAGGTGAACCTGGGGTCGGGCTGTATCTGGGGTGTCAGAGGTGTGCCTGGAATTATCAGAGGTGTGCCTGGGAGTGTCAGAGGTGTACCTGGGGAGTATCGGAGGTGGCCTGGGATTATCGGAGGTGTGCCTGGGGTATCGGAGGTGTGCCTGGGAGTGTCAGAGGCGTGCCTGGGAGTATCAGAGGTGTGCCTGGGGTGTCAGAGGTGTGCCAGGAGTGTCAGGAGGTGTGGCTGGGAGTGTCAGAGGTGTAACTGGGGAATGTCAGAGGTGTGCCAGGGTGTCAGTGGAGTATGGGGAGTCTCAAGGTGTGCCTGTGGTATCAGTGTGCCTGGAATATCGGAGGTGTGCAAGTGTCAGAGGTGTGCCTGGGAGTGTCAGGTTGTGCCTGGGGAGTGTCAGAGGTGCCTGGGAATGTCAGAGGTGTGCCTGGGGTGTCAGAGAGTGCCTGGGACTCCAGAGTATGCCTTGGAGTGTCAGAGTTGTATCTGGGGTGTCGGACGTGTGCTTGGGAGTGTCAGAGGTGTGCCAGGGAATGTCAGTGGAGTGCTTGGGGTGTCAGGGGGTGTGCCTGGGAGTGTCAGAGGTGTGCCTGGGGTGTCAGAGTGTGCATGGAGTGTCAGAGGTGTGCCTGGCAGTGTGTGGTGTGCAGTGTCAGAGGTGTGCCTGGGGTGTCAGGTTGTGCCTGGGGTGTCTGAGGTTTTGCCTGGAGTGTCTGAGGTGTGCCTAGGGTGTCAGAGGTGTGCAGGGGTGTCACAGGTGCCTGGGGGTGTGAGAGGTGTGCCTGGCAGTGTCAGCAGTGTACCTGGGAGTGTCAGCGGTGCAAGAGTGTCAGAGGTGTGCCGGAGTGTCAGAGGTGTGCCTGGCAGTGTCAGCGGTGTGCCTGGGAGTGTCAGCGGTGCCTGGGGAGCGTTAGAGGTGTATCAGGAGTGACAGAGGTGCCTGGGAGTGTCAGAGGTGTGCCGGAGGTGTCAGAGGGTGTGCCTGGGAATTATCAGGGTGTGCCTGGGGTGTCAGAGGTGTGCCTGGGGAGTGTCAGAGGTGTATCTGGGGGTGTCAGAGGTGTGCCTGGGGTGTCAGGGTGTGCCTGGGAGTGTCAGCGGTGTGCCTGGGGCGTTAGAGGTGTATCAGGGGTGACAGAGGGGGTCCTGGAGTGTCAGGGGGTTGCCTGGGGAGTGTCAGAGGGGTGCATGGGAGTATCAGAGGTGTGCAAGTGTCAGAGTGTGCCAGTGTCAGAGGTGTGCAGAGTGTCAGAGATGTGCCTGGGGTGTCAGAGGTGTGTCTGGGAGTGTTGGACGTGTGCCTGGGGTGTCAGAGGTGTGCCAGGGAATGTCAGTGGAGTGCCTGTGAGTGTCAGGAGGTGTGCCTGGGGTTTCAGAGGTGTACCTGGGAGTGTCAGAGGTGTGCCTGGGGTGTCAGAGGTGTGGTGGGGAGTGTCGGAGTGTGCTTGCAGGTGTGAGATGTGTGCCTGGGGTGTGGGGTGCTGGGGTGTCTGGGGTGTGCCTGGGGGTGTCTGGGGTGTGCCTGGGGTGTCTGGGGTGTGCCTGGTGGGTGTCAGAGGTGTGCCTGGGAGTGTCAGAGGTGTGCCTGGGGTGTCAGGGGTGTGCCTGGGGAGTGTCAGTGGAGTGCCAGGGGTGTCAGGGGTGTGCCTGGGGTGTCGGGGTGTGTACATGGAGTGTCAGAGGTGTGCCTGGCAGTGTCAGCGGTGTGCCTGGGGAATGTCAGTGGAGTGCCAGGTAGTGTCAGGGGTGTGCCTGGGGAGTGTTGGAGGTGTGCATGGAGTGTCAGAGGTGTGCCTGGCAGTGTCAGCGGTGTGCCTGGGGTGTCAGTGGTGTGCCTGGGAATGTTGGACGTGTATCAGGGAGGGATGAAGTGCCTGGGGAGTATCAGAGGTGTGCCTGTGAGTGTTAGAGGTGTGCCTGGGGGTGTCTGGGGTGTGCCTGGGGTGTCAGAGGGCGTGCCTGGGGGTGTCAGAGGGTGTGCCTGGGGAGTGTCAGAGGTGTGCCAGGGGGTGTCAGAGGTGTGCCTGGGGAGTGTCAGGAGGTGTGCATGGGGTGTAAGAGTGTGCCTGGGGAGTGTCGGAGGTGTGCCAGTGTCGGAGTGTGCCTGGGAGTGTCAGAGGTGTGCCAGGGAGTGTCAGTGGTGTGCCTGGGGTGTCAAGGTGTGCCTGCAGTGTCAGCGGTGTGCCTGGTAGTGTCTGAGGGTGGACCTGGGGAGTGTCGGAGGTGTGCCAGGGGAGTGTCAGGGGTGTGACTGGGGTGTCAGAGGTGTACATGGAGTGTGAGAGTGTGCCTGGGGTGTCGGAGGAGGTGTTCCTGGGCGTGTCGGAGGTGTGCCTGGCAGTGTCAGCGGTGTACCTGGGGAGTGTCAGAGGTGTGCCAGGAAATGTCAGTGGTGCCGGGGAGTGTCAAGGTGGACGTAGGGTGTCAGAGGTGTGCCTGAGGTGTCAGAGGTGTGCCTGGAGTGTCAGAGGTGCACTTTGAGTGTCAGAGGTGCACCTTGGGTGAGACACCTGGGGTGTCAGGAGTGTGCCTGGAGAGTGTGAAGGTGTGCCTGGAGTGTCGGAGGTGTGCCTGGGGTCGGAGGTGTGCCTGGGTGTCAGAGGTGTGCTTGGGAGTGTCAGAGGGAGTGCCTGGGGTGCCAGCGGTGTGCCTGGAGTGTCTGAGGTGTGCCTGGAGTGTCAGAGGTGTGCCTGGGGTGTCAGAGGGTGCACTTGTGAGTGTCAGGTGTGCAGCAGGTGTGCGAGGTGTGCCTGGGGTGTCTGGGGTGTGCCTGGCGGTGTCTGGGGTGTGCCTGGCAGTGTCAGCAGTGTGCCTGGGGTGTCAGCGGTGTGCCTGGGGAGTGTTAGAGGTGTTTCAGGGGAGTGACAGGAGTACCTAGGAGTGTCGAAGGTGTGCCTGTGAGGTGTGAGTGTGCCTGGGAGTGTCTGCAGTGTGCCTGGGGGTGTCAGAGGTGTGCCTGGGGAGTGTCAGGGTGTGCCAGGGGTGTCAGTGGGTGCCTGGGGAGTGTCAGAGGGGTGTACCTGGGAGTGTCAAGGTGTGCCTGGGAGTGTCAGAGGTGTGCCTGGGGTGTCAGAGTGCCTGGGGAGTGTCAAGTGTACCTGGGGTGTCGGAGGTGTGCCTGGGTGTCAGGAGGTGTGCCTGGGAGTGTCAGAGGGGTGTGCCAGGGAGTGTCAGTGTGCGAGTGTCAAGGGTGTGCCTGCAGAGTGTCAGCGGTGTGCCTGGTGTCTGGGGTGTGCCTGGGAGTGTCGGAGTGTGCCAGGGAGTGTCAGGGGTGTGCCTGGGAATTGTCAGAGGTGTGCCTGAGAGTGTGAGAGTGTGCCTGGGAGTGTCAGGAGGGAGGTGTTCTGGGCGTGTCAGGAGGTGTACCTGGGTGTCAGAGGTTGCCAGGAATGTCAGTGGGTACCGGGGTGTCAAGGTGGACGTGGAGTGTCAGAGGTGTGCCTGGGAGTGTCAGAGGGTGTGCCTGGGGAGTGTCAGAGGTGCACTTTGTGAGGTGTCAGAGGTGCCTTGGGTTTCTGAGTTGCCAGTGTCAGGTGTGCAGTGTGGAAGTGTACCTGGTGTCGGAGGTGACCAGGTGTCAGAGGTGTGCCTGGGGTGTCAGAGGAGTGCACCAGTGTCAGCGGTGCCTGGGGTGTCTGGGGTGTGCCTGGGAGTGTCAGAGGTGTGCCTGGGGGTGTCAGAGGTGCACTTGTGAGTGTCAGGGGCACTTGGAGTGTGTGAGGTGTGCCGAGTGTCTGAGGTGTACTGGCGGTGTCTGGGGTGTGCCTGGCAGTGTGGGGTGTGCCTGAGTGTCAGCAGTGTGCCTGGGAGTGTTAGAGGTGTTTCAGGGGTGACAGAGGAGTACCTGGGAGTGTCAGGTGTGCCTGTGGTGTGAGAGTGTGCCTGGGGTGTCTGCAGTGTGCCTGGGGTGTCAGAGGTGGCAGGGGTGTCAGGGGTGTGCCAGGGGTGTCAGTGGAGTGCCTGGGAGTGTCAGAGGTGTGCCTGGGGTGTCAAGGTGTACCAGGGGTGTCAGAGGTGTGCCTGGGGAGTGTCGGGGTGTGCCGGAGTGTGGGGGTGTCCTGGGGTGTGGAGGTGTGTCCTGGGAGTGTCGGAGGTGTGCCTGGGGTGTCAGAGGTGTGCCAGGGGAGTGTCAGAGGTGTGCCTGGGAGTGTCAAGGTGTGCCTGCAGTGTGTCAGAGGTGTGCCTGGTGGTGTCTGGGGTGTGCCTGGGGTGTCAGGTGTGCCAGGGGTGTCAGGGGTGTAACTGGGGAGTGTCAGAGGTGTGAGGGGGTGAGGGTGTGCCTGGGGTGCGGAGGAGTGTTCTGGGCGTGTCAGGTGTGCCTGGCAGTGTCAGAGGTGTACCAGGAAATGTCAGTGGAGTGCCAGGGGAGTGTCAAGGTGGACCTAGGAGTGTGGGGTGTGCCTGAGGTGTCAGAGGTGTGCCTGGGTGTCAGAGGTGCACTTGGGGTGTCAGAGGTGCTGTGGAGTGTCTGGGGTGTGCCTGGGAGTGTCGGAGGTGCCTGGGGTGGGGGGTGTGCCTGGGTGTCAGAGGTGTGCCTGGGAGTGTCAGGGAGGTGTGCCTGGGGTGTCAGGGTGTGCCTGGGGAGTGTCGGAGGTGTGCCTGGGGTGTCAGAGGTGTGCCTGGGGTGTCAGAGGTGTGCCAGAGTGTCAGTGGGTACCGGGAGTGTCAAGGTGGACGTAGGGTGTCAGGGGTGTGCCTGGGGTGTCAGAGGTGTGCCTGGGGTGTCAGAGGTGCACTTGAGTGTCAGAGGTGCACCTTGGTGTCTGAGGTTGAAGTGTCGGAGGTGTGCCTGGGAGTGTAAGAGGTGTGCCTGGGGTGTCAGGTGTGCCTGGGGTGTCGGAGGTGTGCCTGGGGAGTGTCAGAGGTGTGCCTGGGAGTGTCAGAGGAGTACCTAGTGTCGGCGGTGTGCCTGGGAGTGTCTGGTGTACCTGGGAGTGTCAGAGGTGCCTCGGAGTGTCAGAGGTACTTGGGAGTGTCAGAGTGCACCTTGGAGTGTCTGAGGTGTGCCTGGAGTGTGTGAGGTGTGCCTGGAAGTGTCTGAGGTGTGCCTGGCAGTGTCTGAGTGGTGCCTGGCAGTGTCAGCAGTGTGCCTGGGAGTGTCAGCGGTGTGCCTGGGAGTGTCAGAGGTGTTTCAGGGGGTGACAGTGCCTAGGGTGTCAGAGGTGTGCCTGTGGTGTGAGAGTGTGCCAGGTGTGCAGTGTGCCTGGGGTGTCAGAGGTGTGCCTGGGGAGTGTCAGGGGTGTACCAGGGGGTGTCAGTGGAGTACCAGAGTGTCAGAGGTGTGCCTGGGAGTGTCAAGGTGTACCTGGGAGTGTCAGAGTGTATCTGGAAGTGTCGGACGTGTACCTGGGGTGTCAGAATGTACCAGGGAATATCAGTGGAGTACCTGGGAGTGTCAGAGGGTGGCCTGGGGTGTCAGAGGTGTACCTGGAGTGTCAGATGTGTTCCAGGGTGTCTGAGGGTGTGCCTGGGGTGTCGGAGGTACCTGGGAGTGTCTGGGGTGTGCCTGGGGGTGTGTCTGGGGTGTGCCTGGGGTGTCAGAGGTGTGCCTGGGAGTGTCAGGGTGTGCCTTGGTGTCAGGGTGTGCAGGGGTGTCAGTGGAGTGCCGGGTGTCAGGGAGGTGTGCCTGGGAGTGTCGGGAGTGTGCCATGGTGTCAGGGTGTGCCTGGCAGTGTCAGCGGTGTGCCTGTGGGAGTGTCAGAGGTGTGCCTGGGGTGTCAGAGGTGTACCTGGGGAGTGTCAGTGTGCCTGGGTGTCGTGGTGCACCTTGGGTGTCTGAGGGCCTGGGGTGTCTGGGGTGTGCCTGTGGTGTCTGATGTGTGCCTGTGGTGTCTGGGGTGTGCCTGGGTGTGGCGGTGTGCCTGGGGTGTCAGCGGTGTGCCTGGGAGTGTTAGAGGTGTATCAGGGGTGACAGAGGATTGCCTGGGAGTGTCAGAGGTGTGCCTGGGGTGTCAGAGGTGTGCAGGTGTCCAGAGGTGTGCCTGGGGGTGTCAGAGGTGTGCCTGGGGTGTCAGAGGTGTACCTGGGGAGTGTCAGAGATGTGCCTGGGAGTGTCAGAGGTGTGTCTGGGGAGTGTTGGACGTGTGCCTGGAGTGTCAGAGGTGTGCCAGGGAATGTCAGTGGTGTACCTGGGAGTGTCAGAGGTGTGCCTGGGAGTGTCAGAGGTGTGCCTGGGGTGTCAGGGGTGTGCCTGGGAGTGTCGAGTGGGTACCAGGGGTGTCAGGGGTGTGCCTGGGGTGTCAGGTGTACATGGAGTGTCAGGGGGTGTACTGGCAGTGTCAGCGGTGTGCCTGGGGTCAGTGGAGTGCCAGGTAGTGTCAGGTGTACCTGGGAGTTGAGGTGTGTGGGTGTCAGAGGTGCACCTGAGGAGTGTCGGAGGTGTGCATGGGTGTCAAGTTGTGCCTGGCAGTGTCGGCGGTGTGCCTGGGGTGTCAGCGGTGTGTGCCTGGGGAGTGTTGGACGTGTGACAGGGAGTGACAGAGAGTGCCTGGGGTGTCAGAGGTGTACCTGTGAGGAGTTAGAGTGTGCCTGGGAGTGTCTGGGTGTGCCTGGGTGTCAGAGGTGTGCCTGGGGAGTGTCAGAGGTGTGCCAGGGGTGTCAGGGTGTGCCTGGGTGTCAGAAGTGTGCCTGGGGAGTGTCAGGAGGTGTGCCAGGAAATGTCGTGGAGTGCCGGGAAGTGTCAAGGTGGACGTAGGAGTGTCAGAGGTGTGCCTGAGGTGTCAGAGGTGTGCCTGGAGTGTCAGAGGTGCACTTGTGAGGTGTCAGAGGTGCACCTTGGGTGTCTGAGGTGTGCCTGGGGTGGTGGCAGATGGGGTGTGCATAGGAGTGTTGGAGGTGTGCCTGCAGGTGTCAGTGTGCCTGGGAGTGTCAGAGGTGTGGGAGTGTCAGAGTACCTGGGAGTGTCAGCGGTGCCTGGGGTGTCTGAGGTTTACCTGGGAGTGTCAGAGGTGTGCCTGGGGAGTGTCAGAGGTGCACTTGTGAGTGTCAGAGGTGTGCCTTGGGTGTCTGGTGTGCCTGGGGTGTCTGGGTGTGCCTGGAGTGTCTGGGGTGTGCCTGGTGTCTGAGGTGTGCCTGGCAGTGTCAGCAGTGTGCCAGTGTCAGCGGTGTGCCTGGGAGTGTTGAGTGTTTCAGGGGAGTGACAGAGGAGTGCCTGGGAGTGTCGAGAGGTGTGCCTGTGGTGTGAGAAGTGTGCCTGGGGGTGTCTGCAGTGTGCCTGGGGTGTCAGAGGTGTGCCTGGGGTGTCATGGTGTGCCAGGGGGTGTCAGTGGAGTGCCTGGGGAGTGTCAGAGGTGTACCTGGAGTGTGGGAGTGTGCCTGGGAGTGTCAAGGTGTGCAGGGAATGTCAGTGGTGTGCCTGGGAGTGTCAGAGGTGTGCCTGGGGTGTCAGAGGTGTGCCTGGGGTGTCAGATGTGTGCCAGAGTGTCAGGGGTGTGCCTGGGGAGTGTCGGAGGTGTGCCTGGGAGTGTCAGAGTGTGCAAGTGTCTGGGGTGTGCCAGAGTGTCAGAGTGTGCCTGGCAGTGTCAGCAGTGGCACCAAGTGTCAGCGGTGTGCCTGGGGAGTGTTAGAGGTGTGTCAGGGAGTGTCAGAGTGTGCCTGGGAGTGTCAGAGGATGCCTGTGAGTGTTAGGGATGTGTGCCTGGGGTGTCTGGGGTGTGCACAGGGGTGTCAGAGGCGTGCCTGGGGTGTCAGAGGTGTGCCTGGGGTGTCAGAGGTGTGCCAGGGGTGTCAGAGGTGTACCTGGGGTGTCGGAGGTGTGCCTGGGGTGTGTAGAGTGGCCATGGGGTGTCGGAGGTGTGCCTGGGGTGTCAGGTGTGCCTGGGGTGTCAGAGGGTGTACCAGGGGAGTGTCAGAGGTGTGCCTGGGAGTGTCAAGGGTGTGCCTGCAGAGTGTCAGCAGTGTGCCTGGTGGTGTCTGAGGTGTGCCTGGGGTGTCAGGAGGTGTGCCAGGGTGTGTCAGGGTGTAACTGGGAGTGTCAGAGGTGTCCTGGGAGTGTGAGAGTGTACCTGGGGAGTGTCGGAGGGAGGTGTTCTGGGCGTGTCGGAGGTGTGCCTGGCAGTGTCAGAGTGTGCCAGGAAATGTCAGTGGGTACCGGGGAGTGTCAAGGTGGACGTGGGGTGTCAGGGGTGCCTTGGAGTGTCTGAGGTGTGCCTGGGTGTCGGAGGTGTACCTGGGGTGTAGAGGTGTGCCTGGGGTTTCGGAGGTGTGCCTGGGGAGTGTCGGAGGGTGTGCCTGGGGAGTGTCAGAGGTGTGCCTGGGAGTGTCAGAGGAGTACCTGGGGTGTCAGCGGTGTGCCTGAGTGTCTGGGGTGTGCCTGGGTGTCAGGTGTGCAGAGTGTCAGAGGTGCATGGTGTCAGGAGGTGCGCAGGTGTGTGGGGTGTGCCGGGGTGTCTGGGGTGTGCCTGGCGGTGTCTGAGGTGTGCCTGGCAGTGTCAGCGGTGTGCCTGGGAGTGTCAGCGGTGTGCCTGGGGTGTTAGGTGTTTCAGGGGGAGTGACAGAGGAGTGCCTAGGAGTGTCAGTGTACTGTGGTGTGAAGTGTGCCTGGGGTGTCTGCAGTGTACCTGGGGTGTCAGGGGTGTGCCAGGGAGTGTCAGTGGAGTGCCTGGGTGTCAGGGGTGTGCCTTGGAGTGTCAGTGGTGCACCTTGGGTGTCTGGTGTGCCTGGGGTGTCTGAGGTGTGCCTGGCAGTGTCTGAGGTGTACCTGGCAGTGTCTGAGGAGTGTAACTGGCAGTGTCAGCGGTGGCATCTGAGGTGTCAGCGGTGCACCTGGGAGCGTTAGGGTGTATCAGGGAGTGACAAAGGGAGTACCTGGGAGTGTCAGAGGTGTACCTGGGAGTGTCAGAGGTGTGCCTGGAGTGTCAGAGTGTGCCTGGGGAGTGTCAGGGTGTGCCTGGGGAGTGTCAGGGTGTGCCTGGGAGTGTCAGAGGTGTATCTGGCAGGTGTCAGAGGTGTGCCTGGGAGTGTCAGAGAAGTGCCAGGGGTGTCAGGGGAGTACCTGGGAGTGTCAGGGTGTATCTGGGAGTGACAGACGTGTGCCTGGGAGTGTCAGAGTTGTGCAGGAGTGTCAGAGGTGTACCTGGGAGTGTCTTGAGGGTTTACTGGGGTGTCGGAGGCGGACCTGGGAGTGTCGGAGATGTACCTGGGAGTGTCAGGAACCAGGGTGAGGTGTGCCTGGGAGTGTCAGAGGTGTGCCAGGGAGTGTCAGTGGAAGTACCTGGGAGTCTCAAAGGTGTGCCTGGGAGTGTCAGGTGTACCTGGGGAATGTCAGGTGTGCAGCAGGTGTCAGGGGTGTGCCTGGGGAGTATCGGAGGTGTGCCTGGGAGTGTCAGAGATGTACCTGGGAGTGTCAGGGGTGCTAACTGGGAGTGTCAGAGGTGTCACTGGGAATGTCAGAGGTGTGCCTGGAGTGTCGGTGGGTACCTGGAGTCTCAGGTGTGTACCTGGGGTATCGGAGGTGTACCTGGAATATCAGGAGTTGTAGCCCGGGATGTTAGAGGTGTGCCTGGAGGTGTCACAGGTGCAGGAATGTCAGAGGTGTGCCTGGCAGTGTCAGGGGTGACAGAGTGTCACAGGGTACCCAGAATGGAGGTGGCACCTGGCAGTGTCAGAGGTGTGCCTGGGACTGCCAGAATGTACCAGGTGTCAGAGGTGTATCAGGGAATGTCAGTGGAGTAGTTGGGGAGTGTCAGAGGTGTGCCTGGGAGTGTCAGAGGTGCATGTGTGGGGAGTGTTGGACGTGTGCCTGGGAGTGTCAGAGGTGTAGGGAATGTCAGTGGAGTGCTTGGGAGTGTCAGAGGTGTGCCTGGGGTGTCAGAGGTGTGCCTGGGGGTGTCAGAGGTGTGCCTGGGAGTGTCAGAGTTGTGCCTGGGGTGTCAGAGGTGTGCCTGGGGAGTGTCAGGTGTGTGCCTGGGGTGTGAAGTGTGCCTGGGGTGTCTGCGGTGTGCCTGGGTGTGTCTGGGGTGTGCCTGGGAGAATCTGAGGTGTGCCTGGAGTGTCAAGGTGTGCCTGGGGTGTCAGGGGTGTGCCAGGGATTGTCAGTGGAGTACCTGGAGTGTCAGAGGTGTACCTAGGTGTCGGAGGTGTACATGGGTGTGAGGTGTGCCTGGCAGTGTCAGCGGTGTGCCTGGCATTGTCAGCGGTGTGCCTGGGAGTGTCAGCGGTGTGCCTGGGAGTGTTAGAGGTGTATCCAGGGGTGACAGAGGAGTGCCTAGGAGTGTCACAGGTGTGCCTGGGGTGTCAGAGGTGTGCCTTGGGTATCAGGGTGTGCCTGGGAAGTGTCAGAGGTGTGCAGGTGTCAGAGATGTGCAGGAGAATCTCTGTGGTGCCTGGGGAGTGTCAGAGGTGTGCCTGGGAGAATCAGAGGTGCATGGGGAGTCAGAGGTGTGCCTGGGGTGTCAGGCGTGCCTGGGAGTGTCAGGGTGTGCCTGGGGTTGCGGAGGTGTGCTTGCAGTGTGAGATGTGTGCCTGGGAGTGTCTGGGGTGTGCCTGGGGTGTCTGGGGTGTGCTGGGGTGTCTGAGGTGTGCCTGGTGAGTGTGGGGTGTGTGCCTGGGTGTCAGGGTGTGCCTGGGGTGTCAGGGGTGTGTGCCTGGGAGTGTCAGTGGTGCCAGGGAGTGTCAGGGGTGTGCAGGGTGTCTGGAGGTGTGCAGGGAGTGTCAGGGGTACCTGGGAGTGTCAGAGTGTGCCTGGGGAATGTCAGTGGAGTACCAGGGGAGTGTCAGGGGTGTGCCTGAGAGTGTCAGAGGTGTACATGGAGTGTCAGAGGTGTGCCTGGCAGTGTCAGCGGTGTCTGGAGTGTCAGGGGTGTGCCTCGGGTATCAGAGGTGTACCTGGGAATATGGGTGTGCCTTGGAATGTCGGATGTGTACCAGGGGAGTGTGTCAGAGGTGTAACTGAAGTCTGAGAGGTGAACCTGGGAGTATCGGAGGTGTACCTGGGGAGTGTCAAGGTGTATCTGGGAGTGTCAGAGGTGTACCTGTGAGTATTGAGGTGTGCCTGGGAGTGTCAGAGGTGTACCTGGGATATCGGAGGTGTGCCTGGGAGTATCGGAGGTGTACCTTGAGTATCAGGTGCAAGTGTCAGAGTGTACCTGGGAGTATCAGAGGTGTGCATGGAGTGTCAGGGGTGCCAGGGGAGTGTCAGGGTGTGGCTGGGAGTGTCAGAGGTGTGACTGGGAATGTCAGAGGTGTTCCAGGAGTGTCAGTGGAGTGCCTGGAGTGTCAAGGTGTGCCTGCAGTATCAGGAGGTGTACCTGGAGAATATCAGGAGGTGTGCCTGGGGAGTGTCAGAGGTGTACCTGGGAGTGTCAGAGGTGTGCAGAGTGTCACAGGAGTACCTGGGAATGTCAGAGGTGTGCCTGGCAGTGTGTCAGAGGAGTGCCTGGGACATTCAGAGATGTGCCTTGGAGTGTCAGAGGTGTCTGGAGTGTCGGACGTGTGCCTGGGAGTGTCAGAGGTGCCAGGGAATGTCAGTGAGTGCTTGGGGTGTCAGAGGTGTACCTGGGGTGTCAGAGGTGTGCCTGGGGTGTCAGGTGTGCATGGGTGTCAGAGGTGTGTCCTGGCAGTGTCAGCGGTGTACCTGGGAGTGTCAGAGGTGTGCCTGGGAGTGTCGAGGTGTGCCTGGGGAGTGTCTGAGGTGTGCCTGGGGGTGTCTGGGGTGTGCCTGGGGTGTCAGAGAGTGCCAGGGGAGTGTCTCAGGGGTGCCTGGGGTGTGAGGGTGTGCCTGGGAGTGTGGGGTGTGCCTGGGGATTGTCTGGGGTGTGCCTGGGGTGTCTGAGGTGTGCCTGGGGAGTGTCAGAGGAGAGGTGTGCCTGGGTGTCAGAGTGTACCTGGGTGTCAGAGGTGTGCCTGGGGTATCCAGGGTGCACGCAGGTGTCTGTAGTGTTCCTAGGAGTGTCTGAGGTGTACCCAGGTGTCTGATGTGTGCCTGGCAGTGTCTGAGGTGTACCTGGCAGTGTCAGCGTGCCTGGGGAGTGTCAGCGGTGTGCCTGGGAGCGTTAGAGGTGTATCAGGAGTGACAGGACTGCCTGGGGTGTCAGCGGTGGTGCCTGGGAGTGTCTGAGGGTTTGCCTGGGAGTGTCAGAGGTATGCCTGGGAGTGTCAGAGGTGCACTTGTGAGTGTCAGGGTGCCTTGGGTGTCTGGGGTGTGCCTGGGGGTGTCTAAGGTGTGCCTGGAGTGTCTGGGGTGTGCCTGGGCAGTGTCTGAAGTGTGCCTGGCAGTTCAGCAGAAGTGCCTGGGATTGTCAGCGGTGTGCCTGGGGTGTTAGAGGTGTTTCAGGGAGCAGAGGATTGCCTGGGAGTGTCGAAGGTGTGCCTGTGAGTGTGAGAGTGTGCCAGTGTCTGCAGTGTGCCAGTGTCAGAGGGTGTGCCTGGGAGTGTCAGGGGTGTGCCAGGGGTGTCAGTGGTGCCTGGAGTGTCAGAGTGTATCTGGAAGTGTCGGACGTGTACCTGGGAGTGTCAGAATGTGCCAGGGAATGTCAGTGGGTACACAGGGGTGTCAGAGGTGTGCCTGGGAGTGTCAGAGGTGTGCCTGGGAGTGTCAGATGTGTGCCAGGGAGTGTCAGGGTGTGCCTGGGAGTGTGGAGGTGTGCCTGGGGTGTCAGAGGTGTGCACCTGGGGAGTGTCAGAGGTGTGCCTGGGGTGTCAGAGGTGTGCTTGGGAGTGTGGGGTGTGCTACCTAGGTGTCAGGGAGAACCAGAGTGTCAGGGTGTGCCTGGGTGTCAGGAGGTGTGCTTGGGTGTCAGTGGTGCACCTGATTGTCTGAGGTGTGCCTGGGGTGTCTGAGGTGTACCCAGTGTCTGGGGTGTGCCTGGCGGTGTCTGAGGTGTGACTGGCAGTGTCAGCGGTGTATCTGGTGTCAGCGGTGCCGCTGGAGCGTTGGGGTGGATCAGGGGGTGACAAAGGGTGCCTAGGAGTGTCAGGAGTGTGCCTGGGAGTGTCAGAGTGTACCTGGGGAGTGTCAGAGGTGTACCAGAGTGTCAAGGAGTACACCTGGAGTGTCAGAGGTGTATCTGGCAGTGTCAGGGGTGTGCCTGGGGTGTCAGAGAGTGCCAGGGGTGTCAGAGGGAATGCCTGGGAGTGTCAGGTGTCTGGGGAGTGACAGACGTGTGCCAGTGTCAGAGGTGTGCCTGGGGTATCAGAGGTGTGCCTGGGGTGTCAGGGGTGCCTGGGAATGTGGGGTATGCCAGGGGTGTCTGTGAAGTGCCTGGAGTGTCAGGTGTGCCTAGGGTATCTGGTTTCCTGGGGTCGGGGGCGGACCTGGGGAGTGTCAGGGGAGAACCATGTAGGTGAAAGAGGTGTACCTGGGAGTGTCAGAGGTGTACCAGGGAGTGTCAGTGAAGTGCCTGGGAGTCTCAAAGGTGTGCCTGGGAGTATCGGAGGTGTGCCTGGGATGTCGGAGGTGTGCCTGGGGAGTGTCAGAGGTGTACCTGGGAGTATCAGAGGTGTGCCTGGGAGTGTCAGAGATGTGCCTGGGGAGTGTCAGGTGTGGCACTGAGTGTCAGAGTGTCACTGGGTGTCAGGGGTGTGCCAGGAGTGTCAGTGGGTGCCTTGGGTCTCAAAGGTGTGCAGGGAGTATCGGAGGTGTGCCTGGGAATATCGGAGGTGTGCCTGGGAGTGTCAAGGAGTGCCTGGGGTGTCAGAGGTGTGCCTGGCGGTGTCAGCGGTGTATCTGAGTGTCAGCGGTACTGTGGGCGATGGGGTGTATCAGGGGAGTGACAAGGGAGTATCTAGGAGTGTCAGAGGTGTGCCTGGGAGTGTCAGAGGTGTGCTGGAAGTGTCAGGGTGTGCCGGGGAGTGTCAGAGTGTGCCTGGGGGTGTCAGAGGTGTATCTGGCAGTGTCAGAGGTGTGCAAGTGTCAGGAAATTACATGGGGTGTCAGAGAATGCCTAGGGTGTCAGAGGTGTATCTGGGGTGACAGACGTGTAGCAAGTGTCAGAGGTGTGCCTGGGAGTATCAGAGGTGTGCCTGGGTGTGTCAGGTGTGCCTGGGATGTCAGAGGTATGCCAGGGGTGTCTGTGGAGTGCAGGTGTCAGAGGTGTGCCTAGGGTATCTGAGGTTTGCCTGGGGAGTGTCAGGACCTGGGGTGTCAGGGGAGAACCATGGAGTGAAAGAGGTGTGCCTGGGGTGTCAGAGTGTGCCAGGGGTGTCAGTGAAGTACCTGGGAGTCTCAAAGGTGTACCTGGGGAGTATCAGTGTACCTGGGAATATCGGAGTGTTACCTGGGAGTGTCAGAGGTGTGCCTGGAGTATCGAAGGTGTGCCTGGGGAGTGTCAGAGATGTACCGGAGTGTCAGGGGGTGTGAACTGGAGTGTCAGAGGTGTCACTTGGGATGTCAGAGGTGTACCAGGAGTGTCAGTGGAGTGCCTTGGGTCTCAGAAGTGCCAGGGAGTATCGGAGGTGTGCCTGGGAATATCAGGTGTACCTGGGAGTGTCAAGGAGTGCCTGGGAATGTCAGAGGTGTACCTGGCAGTGTCAGGGTGAACCTGGGAGTGTCTGGGGTGCCTGGGAATGTCAGGGGTGTGCCTGGCAGTGTCAGAGGTGTGCCTGGGACTGCCAGAGTGTACCTGTGGAGTGTCAGAGGTGTCTGGGAGTGTCGGACGTGTGCCTGGGAGTTGCAGAGGTGTGCCAGGGAATGTCAGTGGAGTGCTTGGGGTGTCAGAGGTGGACCTGGGGTGTCAGAGGTGTGCCTGGGAGTGTCAGATGTGTGCAGGGGGTGTCAGATGTACCAGGGAATGTCAGTGGAGTACCTGGGGAGTGTCAGAGGTGTGCCTGGGGTTTCAGAGGTGTGCCTGGGAGTGTCAGGGGTGTGCCTGGGAGTGTCAGTGGTGCCAGGGGAGTGTCAGGGGTGTGTGCCTGGGAGTGTCGGAGGTGTACATGGAGTGTCAGAGGTGTGCCTGGCAGTGTCAGCGGTGTGCCTGGGAATGTCAGTGGGTACCAGGTAGTGTCAGGGATTGTGCCAGGTGTCGGAGGTGTGCATGGGGTGTGTCAGAGGTGTGCCTGGCAGTGTCAGCGGTGTGCCTGGGGGTGTCAGCGTGTGCCTGGGAGTGTTAGACGTGTATCAGGGGAGTGACAGAGGGAGTACCTAGGGTATCAGAGGTGTGCCTGTAGTGTTAGAAGGGTGCCTGGAGGTGTCTGGGGTGTGCCTGGGGTGTCAGAGGTGGCCCTGGGGTGTCAGAGGTGTACCTGGGGAGTGTCAGAGGTGTGCCAGGGGTGTCAGAGGTTGCCTGGGGTGTCGGAGGTGTGCCTGGGAGTGTAAGATGTGTACCTGGGGAGTGTCAGGTGTGCCTGGGGAGTGTCGGGTATGCCTGGGAGTGTCAGTGTGCCAGGGGAGTGTCAGAGGTGTGCCTGGGAGTGTCAAAGGTGTACCTGCAGTGTCAGCGGTGCCTGGTAGGGTCTGAGGTGTGCCTGGGGAGTGTCGGAGGTGTGCCAGGGAGTGTCAGGGGTGTAACTGGGAGTGTCAGAGGTGTACCTGGGAGTGTGAGAAGTGTGCCTGGAGGTGTCGGAGGAGGTCTGGGCGTGTCAGGTGTACCTGGCAGTGTCAGCGGTGTACCTGGAAGTGTCAAGGTGTACCAGGAAATGTCAGTGGTGCCAGAGTGTCAAGGTGGACGTGTGGGAGTGTCAAGGTGTGCCTGAGGTGTCAGAGGTGTGCCTGGGGTGTCAGGGTGCTTGTGAGTGTCAGAGGTGCAGCTTGGAGTGTCTGGTGTGCCTGGGGTGTCGGAGGTGTGCCTGAGTGTAGAAGTGTGCCTGGGAGTGTCAGAGGTGTGCTTGGGGTGTCAGAGGAATGCCTGGGAGTGTCAGTGGTGTGCCTGGGAGTGTCTGGTGTGCAAGTGTCAGAGGGTATGCCTGGGTGTGTCAGAGGTGTGCTTGTGAGTGTCAGAGGTGCGCAGCAGGTGTCTGGTGTGCCTGGGGTGTCTGGGGGTGTGCAGGTGTCACAGGGGTGTGCCTGTGGTGTCTGGGGTGTGCCTGGCAGTGTCAGCAGGTGCACCGGGTGTCAGCGGTGTCCTGGGTGTTAGAGTGTTTCAGGGAGTGACAGAGGAGTACCTGGAGTGTCAAGATGTGCCTGTGAGAGTGAGAAGTGTACCTGGGGTGTCTGCAGTGTGCCTGGGGTGTCAGAGGTGTACCTGGGAGTGTCAGGGGTGTGCCAGGGAGTGTCAGTGGAGTACCTGGGGAGTGTCAGAGGTGTTCTGGGAGTGTCAAAGGTGTACCTGGGGTGTCAGAGGTGTATCTGGAAGTGTCGGACGTGTACCTGGGAGTGTCAGAGATGTGCCAGGGAATGTCAGTGGTGCCTGGGGTGTCAGAGGTGTGCACCTGAGTGTCAGAGGTGTGCCTGGGGAGTGTCAGATGTGTGCCAGAGTGTCAGGTGTGCCTGGGGTGTCAGAGGTGTGCCTGGGGTGTCTGGGGTGCTTGGAGTGTCTGAGGTGTGCCTGGGGAGTGTCAGGGTGTACCTGGGGTGTCAGAGGTGTGCCGGTGTCAGGGGTGTGCCAGGGGTGTCAGTGGAGTGCCTGGGGGTGTCAGAGGTGTGCAGCAGGTGTGGAGGTGCTGGGTGTCAGGGGGTGCCTGACAGTGTCAGCAGTGTGCCTGGGAGTGTCAGAGGTGTGCCTGGGGTGTCAGAGGTGTGCCTGGGGTGTCAGAGGAGTGTGCCTGGGGTGTCAGAGTGCACTTTGGTGTCTGCGGTGTGCCTGGGGTGTCTGAGGGTGTGCCTGGCAGTGTCTGCTGTGTACCTGGCAGTATCTGGTGTGCCTGGCAGTGTGTGGTGTGCCTGGGGAGTGTCAGAGGTGTACCTGGGAGTGTCAGAGGGTGTACCTGGGGTGTCAGATGTGTGCCAGGGAGTGTCAGAGTGTGCCTGGGGAGTGTCAGAGTGTAATTGGGAGTGTCGGAGGTGTGCTGCGGGGTGTGAGATGTGTACCTGGGAGTGTCTGGGGTGTGCCTGGAGTGTCTGGGGAGTGCCTGGGAGTGTCTGGGGGTGTGCCTGGGAGTGTCAGGGTGTGCCAGTGTCAGAGGTGTGCCTGGGGAGTGTCAGGGGTGTGCCTGGGAGTGTCAGTGGTGCCAGGGGTGTCAGGGGTGTGCCTGGGGTGTCGGAGTGCCATGGGTGTCAGAGGTGTGCCTGGTGTCAGCGGTGTACCTGGGAATGTCGGTGGAGTGCCACGTGGTGTCAGGGGTGTGCCTGGAGTGTCGGAGTGTGCATGGAGGTGTACCTGGCAGTGTCAGCGGTGTGCCTGGGAGTGTCAGCGGTGTGCAGTGTTGGGCGTGTATCAGGGGTGACAGAGGTACCTGGGAGTATCAGGGTGTGCCTGTGGTGTTGGAAGTGTGCCTGGGGTGTCTGGGGTGTGCCTGGGGTGTCAGAGGTGTGCCTGGGGTGTCTGGGGTGTGCCTGGGTGTCTGGGGTGTGCCTGGGCAGTGTCTGAGGTGTGCCTGGCAGTGTCAGCGGTGTGCCTGGGGTGTCAGCGGTGTGCCTGGGAGTGTTAGAGGTGTTTCAGGGGTGACAGAGGTGCCTGGGGGTGTCGAAGGTGTGCCTGTGAGTGTGAAGTGTGCCTGGGGAGTGACTGCAGTGTGCCTGGGGAGTGTCAGAGGGTGTGCCTGGGAGTGTCAGGTGTACCAGAGTGTCAGTGGGTACCTGGGAGTGTCAGAGGTGTGCCTGGGGTGTCAAGGGTGTACCTGGGAGTGTCAGAGGTGTATCTGGAAGTGTGGGGACGTGTGACCTAGTGTCAGAGATGTACCATGGAATGTCAGTGGAGTGCCTGGAGTGTCAGAGGTGTGCCTGGGGTGTCAAGGTGCCTGGGGTGTCAGATGTGTACCAGGGGTGTCAGAGGTGTACCTGGGGTGTCAGGTGTGCCTGGGAGTGTCTGGGGTGTACCTGGGGAGTGTCTGAGGTGTACCTGGGAGTGTCAGAGGTGTGCCTGGGGAGTGTCAGAGGTGTGCCTTGGGTGTCAGGTGAACCCAGGTGTTAGTGGGTACCTGGGGTGTCAGAAGTGTGCCTGGGTGTCAGAGGTGTGCATGGGTGTCAGAGGTGTGCACCTGGCAGTGTCAGCAGTGTGCCTGGAGTGTCAGAGGTGTGCCTGGAGTGTAAGAAGTGTGCCTGGGGTGTCGGAGGTGTGCCTGGGGTGTCAGGTATACCTGGGGGTGTCAGAGGTGTACCAGGGTTGTCAGAGTGTACCTGGGAGTGTCAAGGTGTACCTGCAGGTGTCAGCGGTGTACCTGGTAGTGTCTGAGGTGTACCTGGGAGTGTCGGAGGTGTACCAGGGAGTGTCAGGGTGTGACTGGGAGTGTCAGAGGTGTGCCTGGGAGTGTGAAAGTGTACCTGGGGTGTCGGAGGTGTTCCTGGGCGTGTCGGAGGTGTACCTGGAGTGTCAGGGTGTACCTGGGAGTGTCAAGGTGTACCAGGAAATGTCAGTGGTACCAGAGTGTCAAGGTGGACGTAGGGTGTCAGTGTACCTGGAGAGTGTCAGAGGTGTGCCTGGGAGTGTCAGAGGTGCCTTGTGAGTGTCAGAGGTGCAGCTGGGGTGTCTGAGGTGTGACCTGGGTGTCGGACGTGTGCCAGTGTAAGGTGGCACCTAGTGTCAGAGGTGTGCTTGGGAGGGTCAGAGGAATGCTGGGAGTGTCAGCGGTGTACCTGGGTGTCTGAGGGTGTGCCTGGGGAGTGTCAAGTATGCCTGGGTGTGTCAGTGCACTTGTGAGTGTCAGAGGTGCACCTTGGATGTCTGGTACCTGTGAGAGTTGTCTGGTGTGCCTGGAAGTGTCTGAGGTGTGCCTGGCAGTGTCTGAGGTGTACCTGGCAGTGTCAGCGTGTACCTGGGAGTGTCAGCGGTGTCCTGGGGAGTGTTAAGTGTTTCAGGGGAGTGTCAAGGTGTACCTGGGAGTGTCAGAGGTGTACCTGGGAGTGTCAGGGGTGTGCCAGGAGTGTCAGTGGGTACCTGGGAGTGTCAGAGGTGTGCCTGGGAGTGTCAGGTGTGCCTGGGAGTGTCAGGGTGTGCCTGGAGTGTGGGGTGCTGGTGTCTGCGGTGTGCCTGGGGTGTCTGAGGGTGTGCCTGGGTGTCTGCAGTGTGCCTGGGGTGTCTGAGGTGTGCCTGGCAGTGTCAGGGTGTGCCTGGGAGTGTCAGAAGTGTGCCTGGGGGTGTCAGATGTGTACCTGGGAGTGTCAGAGGTGTATCTGGGGTGTTGGACGTGTGCCTGGGAGTGTCAGAGGTGTACCGAGGAATGTCAGTGGAGTACCTGGGAGTGTCAGATGTGTACCTGGGGTTTCAGAGGTGTGCCTGGGAGTGTCAGAGGTGTGCCTGGGAGTGTCAGAGGTGTGCTTGCAGTGTGAGATGTGTGCCTGGGGTGTCTGGGGTGTACCTGGGAGTGTCAGAGGTGTGCCTGGGGTGTCTGGGGTGTGCCTGGTGAGTGTCAGGGGTGTGCCTGGGGTGTCAGGGGTGTGACCTGGGAGTGTCAGGGTGTGCAGGTGTTAGTGGAGTACCAGGGGGTGTCAGGGGTGTACCTGGGAGTGTCAGGTGTACATGGTGTCAGAGGTGTGCAGCAGTGTCAGGTGTGCCTGGGAATGTCAGTGGTGTACCAGGGTGTCAGGGTACCTAGAGTGTCGGAGGTGTGGAGTGTCAGAGGTGTGCCTGGGGGTGTCAGCGGTGTGCCTGGGGTGTCAGAGGTGTACCTGGGAGTGTGGGCGTGTATCAGGGGGTGACAGAGGGGTGCCTGGGGAGTATCAGGGGTGTGCCTGTGGTGTTGGGGGTGTGCCTGGGGTGTCTGGGGTGTGCCTGGGGTGTCAGAGGTGTGCCTGGGGTGTCAGAGGTGTACCTGGGGAGTGTCATAGGTGTACCAGGGGGTGTCAGAGGTGCACCTGGGGTGTCTGGGGTGTGGGGTGTCTGGGGTGTGGGTGTCTGGGGTGTGCCTGGCGGTGTCTGGGGTGTGCCTGGCAGTGTCAGCGGTGTGCCTGGGAGTGTCAGCGGTGTGCCTGGGGAGTGTTAGAGGTGTTTCAGGGTGACAGAGGGTACCTAGGGTGTCGAAGGTGTCCTGGGAGTGTGAGAAGTGTACCTGGGGTGTCTGCAGTGTGCCTGGGGTGTCAGAGGTGGCCTGGGAGTGTCCAGGGGGTGTGCAAAGTGTCAGTGGGTATCTGGGAGTGTCAGAGGTGTACCTGGGGTGTCAAGGTGTACCTGGGAGTGTCAGGGTGTATCTGGAGGTGTCGGACGTGTGCCTGGGGAGTGTCAGAGATGTACCAGGAATGTCAGTGGAGTACCTAGGAGTGTCAGAGGTGTACCTGGGAGTGTCAGAGGTGTGCCTGGGAGTGTGTCAGATGTGTGCCAGGGGAGTGTCAAGTGTGCCTGGGGTGTGGAGGTGTACCAAGTGTCGGAGGTGTACCTGGGGAGTGTCTGGGGTGTGCCTGGGGTGTCAGGGTGTACCTGGGGTGTCAGTGGTGCCTGGGAGTGTCAGAGGTGTGCCTGGGGTGTCGGGGTGTACATGGGTGCCAGAGGTGTGCCTGTGACGTGTCAGCAGTGTACCTGGGAGTGTCAGAGGTGTGCACAAGTGTCAGAGGTGTACCTAGGAGTGTCAGAGGTGTGCTCTGGGGTGTCAGGTGCCTTGGGTGTCTAGAGTGTGCCTAGGGTGTCTGGTGGTACCTGGCAGTGTCAGCGGTGTACCTGGGAGTGTCAGCGTGCCTGGGGCGTTAGAGGTGTATCAGGGGTGACAAGTGGTACCTGGGAGTGTCAGAGGGGTGTACCTGGGGGTGTCAGGGTGTACCTGGGAGTATCAGAGGTGTGCCTGGGGTGTCAGAGGTGTGCCTGGGGTGTCAGAGGTGTGCTGGGAGTGTCAGAGATGTGCCTGGGGGTGTCAGAGGGTGTATCTGGGGGTGTTGGACGTGTACTAGGTGTAGGTGTACCAGGGGGGGTCAGAGTGTACTGGTGTCAGGTGTGCCTGCAGTGTCAGCGGTGTACCTGGTAGTGTCTGGTGTGTACCAGGAGTGTCAGTGGACCAGGGGTGTCAGAGGTGTGACTGGGGTGTCAAGTGTGCCTGGGAGTGTGAGAAGTGTGGGGTGTCGGAGGTGTTCCTGGGCGTGTCAGGTGTACCTGGGAGTGTCAGTGGAGTACCGGAGAGTGTCAAGGTGGACGCCAGGAGTGTCAGAGGTGTGCCTGGAGTGTCAGGTGTGCCTGGGGTGTCAGAGGTGCACTTTGTGGTGTCGAGGTGCACTTGGAGTGTCTGAGGGTGTGCCTGGGGTCAGGAGGTGTGCCTGGGGTGTAAGATGTGCCTGGGGTGTCAGGGTGTGCCTGGGTGTCGGAGGTGTGCATGGGTGTCAGAGGGTGTACTTGGGGTGTCAGAGTGCCTGGGGAGTGTCAGCGGTGTGCCTGGGAGTGTCTGGGGTTTGCCTGAGAGTGTCAGAGGTGTGCCTGGGGTGTCAGGGTGCTTGTGGTGTCAGGTGCCTTGGGTGTCTGGTGTGCCGGTGTCTGAGGTGTACCTGGCAGTGTCTGAGGTGTGCCTGGCAGTGTCTGGTGTGCCTGGCGGTGTCAGAGTGTGCCTGGGGTGTCAGCGGTGTGCCTGGGAGTGTCAGCGGTGTGCCTGGGGAGTGTTAGATGTTTCAGGGGTGACAGAGGTACTCTAGGGTGTCAGAGGTGTGCCTGTGAGGTGTGTGATTGGGAGTGTCAGGTGTGCTTGCAGGTGTGAGATGTGTGCCTGGGGTGTCTGGGGTGTGCCTGGGGTGTCTGGGTGTGCCTGGGGTCTGGGGTGTGCCTGGTGGAGTGTCAGGGGTGTGCCTGGGGTGTCAGGTGCCTGGGGTGTCAGGGGTGTGCCTGGGGAGTGTCAGGTGGAGTGCCAGGGGTGTCAGGGGTGTGCCTGGGGTGTCAGAGGTGTGCATGGGTGTGAGGTGTGCCTGGGTGTGTCGGCGGTGTGCCTGGGGAATGTCAGTGGGTACCAGGTAGTGTCAGGGGTGTACCTGGGAGTGTCAGGTGCATGGAGTGTCAGAGTGTGCCTGGCAGTGTCAGCGGTGTGCCTGGGAGTGTCAGCGGTGTGCCTGGGAGTGTTAGACGTGTATCAGGGGAGCAGAGGTACCTGGGATTATCAGGGTGTACCTGTGAGTGTTAGAAGTGTGCCTGGGTGTCTGGGGTTGTGCCTGGGTGTCAGGGGCTGGCAGTGTCAGAGGGTGCCGGGGTGTCATGGGTGTGCCAGGGAGTGTCAGGGGTGCCTTGGGTGTCTGAGGTGTGCCTGGGGTGTCTGGTGTGCCTGGAAGTGTCTGAGGGTGTGCCCAGTGGCTGGGGTGTACCTGGCAGTGTCAGCAGTGTGCCTGGGGAGTGTCAGCGGTGTGCCTGGGAGTGTTAGAGTGTTTCAGGGAGTGACAGAGTGCCTGGAATGTCAGTGTGCCTGTGGAGTGTGGAAGTGTGCCTGGGGTGTCTGCAGTGTGCCTGGGGTGTCAGAGTGTGCCTGGGGTGTCAGGGTGTACCAGGGGTGTCAGTGGGTATCTGGGAGTGTCAGAGGTGTGCCTGGGGTGTCAAGGTGGCAGTGTCGAGGTGTATCTGGAGTGTCGGACGTGTGCCTGGGGTGTCAGAGATGGCCAGGGAATGTCAGTGGAGTACCTGGGAGTGTCAGAGGTGCCTGAGTGTCTCAGAGGTGTGCCTGGGGTGTCAGATGTGTGTCCAGGGTGTCAGAGGTGTGCCTGGGGTGTCGGAGGTGTGCCTGGGGTGTCGGAGGTGTGCCTGGGAGTGTCTGGGGTGTGCCTGGGGGTGTCTGAGGTGTGCCTGGGGTGTCAGAGGTGTGCCTGGGGAGTGTCAGAGGTGTACCTTGGGTGTCAGGGGTGTGCCAGGGGTGTTGGTGGAGTGCCTGGGGTGTCAAGGTGTGCCTGGGAGTGTCAGAGGGTGTACATGTGGAGTGTCAGAGGTGTACCTGGGGGTGTCAGCTGTGCCTGGGAGTGTTAGAGGTGTATCAGGGGTGACAGAGCGTACCTAGGGTGTCAGAGGTGTGCCTGGGGTGTCAGGAGTTGTGCCTGGGGTCTCAGGTGTGCCTGTGGTGTCAGCGGTGTGCACTGGAGTGTCAGAGGTGTGCCTGGGGCGTTAGAGGTGTATCAGGGAGTGTCAGGGAGTACCTGGGGTGTCAGAGGTGCCTGGGAGTGTCAGAGGTGTGCCTGGGGTGTCAGAGGTGTGCCTGGGAGTGTCAGAGGTGTGCCTGGGGAGTGTCAGAGGGTGTGCCTGGGAGTGTCAGAGGTGTGCCTGGGGTGTCAGGAGGTGTATCTGGGGGTGTTGGAGGTGTGCCTGGGAGTGTCAGAGGTGTGCAGGGGTGTCAGGGGTGTACCTGGGAGTGTCAGGTGTACCTGGGAGTGTCAGGGGTGTGCCTGGTAGTGTCTGAGGTGTGCCTGGGGAGTGTCGGAGGTGTACCAGGTGTCAGGGGTGTAACTGGGAGTGTCAGAGGTGTGCCTGGGGTGTTGGGGGTGCTGGGAGTGTCAGAGAATTGGCATGGGGTGGTGTCAGAGGTGTCTGGGGAGTGTCGAGGTGTGCCTGGGGGGTGTCAGAGTGTGCCTGGGAGTGTCAGTGTGCCTGGGGGCAGGTGTGCCTGGGAGTGTCAGGAGGTGTGCCTGGGGTGTCAGAGGTGCCTGGGAGTGTCAGAGGTGTGCCTGGGGTGTCTGAGGTGTGCCTGGGAGTGTCAGAGGGTGTGCCTGGGGTGTCAGAGGTGCACTTGGGAGTGTCAGGGTGTACCTGGGGTGTCTGAGGTGTGCCTGGGGTGTCAGAGGTGTGCCTGGGAGTGTCAGGGGTGTGCCTGGGTGTCTGGGGGTGTGCCTGGAGTGTCAGCGGTGTGCCTGGGAGTGTCAGGGGTGTGCCTGGGTGTCAGAAGGTGTGTGCCTGGGGTGTCGGGGAGGTGCTGGGGTGTCAGAATTGCCTGGGGTGTCGAGAGGTGTGCCTGTGGAGTGTGAGGTGGTGGGGTGTCAGAGGTGTGCGAGGTAAGACAGGTGTGCCTGGGATGTCTGGGGTGTGCCTGGGGTGTCAGGGGTGTGCTGGGGTGTCTGGGGTGTGCCTGGTGGTGTCAGAGGTGTGCCTGGGGTGTCAGGGGTGTGCCTGGGAGTGTCAGAGGTGTGCCTGGGGAGTGTCAGAGGTGTGCCTGGGGTGTCAGGGGTGTGCCTGGAGTGTCAGAGGTGTGCCTGGGTGTCAGAGTGGCCTGGGAGTGTCAGAGGTGTACCTGGGAGTGTCAGTGGTGTACCTGGGAGTGTCAAGTGTGCCTGGAGGTGTCAGAGGTGTGCCTGGGGTGTCAGAGGTGTGCCTGGGAGTGTCAGAGGTGTGCCTGGGGAGTGTCAGAGGTGTACCTGGTGTCAGAGGTGTATCAGGGGGTGTCAGAGGGGTGCCTGGGAGTGTCAGGGGTGTGCCTGTGAGTGTCAGAGGTGTACCTGGGGGTGTCTGGGGTGTGCCTGGGAGTGTCAGAGGTGTGCACCTGAGTGTCAGAGGTGTGCCTGGGAGTGTCGATAGGTGTGCCTGGGGAGTGTCAGAGGTGCACCTTGGAGTGTCAGAGGTGTGCCTGGGGTGTCAGAGTGTACCTGGGAGTGTCAGAGGTGTGCCTGGGAGTGTCTGAGGTGTACCTGGGGTGTCAGAGGTGTCCTGGGGTGTTGGGAGGTGTTTCAGGGGTGACAGAGAGTGCCTGGGAGTGTCGAAGGTGTGCCTGTGGTGTGAGGTGTGGCTTGGGAGTGTCAGAGGTGTGCCTGGGGTGTCAGGGGGTGTGCAGGGGGTGTCAGTGGAGTGCCTGGGGTGTCAGAGGTGTGCCTGGGAGTGTCAAGGTGTGCCTGGGTGTCAGAGGTGTATCTGCTGGAAGTGTCGGACGTGTGCCTGGGGTGTCAGAGGTGTACAGGGAATGTCAGTGGGTACCTGGGGAGTGTCAGAGACAGTGTCAGAGGTGTGCCTGGGGAGTGTCAGATGTGTGTACCTGGGAGTGTCAGAGGTGTACCTGGGAGTGTCGGAGGTGTGCCTGGGGTGTCAGGGGTGTGCCAGGAGTGTCAGAGGTGTGCCTGGGGAGTGTCAAGAGTGTGCCTGGGGAGTGTCAGAGGTGTGCCTGGGGTGTCAGAATGTGCATGCAGGGGTGTGCAGATGTGTCCTGGGTGTCAGAGGTGTGCCTGGGAGTGTCAGGGAGGTGTACATGGAGTGTCAGAGGTGTGCCTGTAGTGTCAGCGGTGTGCCTGGGAGTGTCAGAGTGTGTGCCTGGAGTGTCAGAGGTGTGCCTGGGAGTGTCAGAGGTGTGCCTGGGGTGTCAGGGGTGCACCTTGGAGTGTCTGAGGTGTGCCTAGGGAGTGTCTGAGTTGTACCTGGCAGTGTCAGAGTGTGCCTGGGAGTGTCAGGGGTGTGCCTGGGGGCGTCAGAGGTGTATCAGGGGTGACAGAGGAGTGCCTGGGAGTGTCAGAGGTGGGGAGTGTCAGAGGTGTGCCTGGGAGTGTCAGAGGTGTGCCTGGGAGTGTCAGAGGTGTGCCTGGAGTGTCAGAGGTGTATCTGGGAGTGTCGGACGTGTGCACCTGGGGTGTCAGAGGTGTACCAGGGAGTGTCAGAGGGTGTGCAGAAGTGTCAGAGGTGTACCTGCAGGAGTGTCAGCGGTGTGCCTGGTAGTGTCTGGGGTGCCTGGGGTGTCGGGTGTGCAGGGGTGTCAGGGGTGTGCCTGGGGTCAGAGGTGTGCCTGGGGTGTGAGGTGTGCCTGGGGAGTGTCAGAGGGGGGGAGGGTGTTCCCTGGGGTGTCGGAGGGTGCCTGGGGTGTGTCAGTAGGGTGCCGAGGTGTCAAGGTGGACGTGAGTGTCAGAGGTGTGCCTGAGGTGTCAGAGGTGTGCCTGGGAGTGTCAGAGGTGCGCTTGTGAGTCAGGGTGCACCTTGGGTGTCTGAGTGTACCTGGGGTGTCAGAGGTGTGCCTGGGGAGTGTAGATGTGCCTGGGGTGTCGGAGGTGTGCCTGGAGTGTCAGGTGTTGCCTGGGAGTGTCAGGGTGTGCCTGGGAGTGTCAGAGGTGTACCTGGGAGTGTCAGCGGTGTGCCTGGGGATGTCTGGGGTGCCTGGGGTGTCAGGGTGTGCCTGGGGGTGTCAGAGGTGCACTTGTGTCAGAGGTGCTGTGGGTGTCTGAGGTGTGCCTGGGGTGTCTGAGGTGTGCCTGGCAGTGTCTGAGGTGTGCCTGGCAGTGTCTGGGTGTGCCTGGGCAGTGTCAGCGGTGTGCCTGGGGTGTCAGCGGTGTGCCTGGGATGTCAGCGGTGTGCCTGGGGTGTTAGAGGTGTTTCAGGGGGTGACAGGGTACCTAGGGTGTCAGGGGTGTACCTGTGGTGTGTGTGGGGAGTGTCAGGTGGCACTTGCAGAGTGTGAGATGTGTACCTGGGTGTCTGGGGTGTGCCTGGGGTGTCTGGGGTGTGCCTGGGAGTCTGAGGTGTGCCTGGTGGTGTCAGGGTGTGCCTGGGGTGTCAGGGGTGTGCCTGGGTGTCAGGGGTGTGCCTGGGGTGTCAGTGGGTACCAGGGGTGTCAGGGGTGTGCTGAGTGTCAGAGGTGTGCATGGGTGTCAGAGGTGTGCCTGGCAGTGTCAGCGGTGTGCCTGGGAATGTCAGTGGAGTACCAGGTAGTGTCAGGGGTGTGCCTGAGAGTGTCGGAGGTGTGCATGGAGTGTCAGAGGTGTACCTGCAGTGTCAGCGGTGTGCCTGGGAGTGTCAGCGGTGTGCCTGGAGTGTTAGACGTGTATCAGGGAGTGACAGAGGTACCTGGGTATCAGAGGTGTGCCTGTGAGGTGTTAGAAGTGTGCCTGGGAGTGTCTGGGGTGTGCCTGGGGTGTCATGTGAGGAGTGTCAGGGTGTGCCTGGGAGTGTCATGGGGTGTCTCAGAGGTGCAGGTGTCTGAGGTGTGCCTGGGGAGTGTCTGAGGTGTGCCTGGAGTGTCTGGTGTGCCTGGGGTGGCTAGGTGTGCCTGTGTCAGCGGTGTGCCTGGGGAGTGTCAGCGGTGTGCCTGGAGTGTTAGAGTGTTTCAGGGAGTGACAGAGGGTACCTAGGGAGTGTCAGGGTGTGCCTGTGGAGTGTGAGAAGTGTGCCTGGGGAGTGTCTGGTGTGCCTGGGGTGTCAGAGGTGTACCTGGGGTGTCAGGTGTGCCAGGAGTGTCAGTGGGTATCTGGGAGTGTCAGAGGTGTGCCTGTGTCAAGGTGTGCCTGAGTGTCAGAGGTGTATCTGGAAGTGTCGGACGTGTACGCGAGTGTCAGAGATGTGCCAGGGAATGTCAGTGGGAGTACCTGGGGTGTCAGAGGTGTGCCTGGGGTGTCAGAGGTGTGCCTGGGGTGTCAGATGTGTGCCAGGGTGTCAGAGGTGTGCCTGGGGTGTCGGAGGTGTGCCTGGGAGTGTCGGAGTGTGCCTGGGTGTCTGGGGTGTGCCTGGGGTGTCTGGGTGTGCCTGGGGTGTCAGAGGTGTGCCTGGGGTGTCAGAGGTGTGCCTTGGGTGTGGGGTGTGCCAGGGAGTGTTGGTGGGTGCCTGGGGTGTCAGAGGTGTGCCTGGGGTGTCAGAGGTGTGCATGGGTGTCAGAGGTGCCTGGTGTCAGCGGTGTACCTGGGAGTGTCAGCGGTGTGCCTGGGAGCGTTAGAGTGTATCAGGGGTGACAGAGCAGTGCCTGGGGTGTCAGGGTGTGCCTGGGGTGTCAGAGGTGTGCCTGGAGTGTCTGAGGTGTACAGTGTCAGCGGTGTGCCTGGGAGTGTCGCTGTGCCTGGGGAGCGTTAGAGGTGTATCAGGGGTGACAGACGGTACCTAAGTGTCAGAGGTGTACCTGGGGAGTGTCGAGGTGTACCTGGGATTATCAGAGGTGTGCCTGGGGTGTCAGAGGTGTGCCTGAGTGTCAGAGGGTGCTGCAAGTGTCAGGAGATGTACCTGGGAGTGTCAGAGTGTATCTGGGAGTGTTGGACGTGTGACCTGGGGTGTCAGAGGTGTACCAGGGAATGTCAGGGATGTGACTGGGTGTCAGGTGTACCTGCGAGTGTCAGCGGTGTACCTGGTAGTGTCTGAGGGTGTACCTGGGGTGTCGGAGGTGTGCCAGGGTGTCAGTGTAACTGGGGTTCAGAGGTGTACCTGGGGGTGTGAGAAGTGTGCCTGGGGTGTCGGAGGTGTTCCTGGGCGTGTCGGAGGTGTGCCTGGGGAGTGTCAGGGGTGTGGGGAATGTCAGTGGAGTGCCAGGGGAGTGTCAAGGTGGATGTGGGGTGTCAGAGGTGTGCCTGGGAGTGTCAAGGTGTGCCTGGGGTGTAGTGTCAGGGTGCACTTGTGAGTGTCAGAGGTGCTTGGGTGTCTGAGGTGTGCCTGGGGTGTCGAGGTGTGCCTGGGAGTGTGGAAGTGTGCCTGGGGTGTCAGGAGGTGTACTTGGGGTGTCAGAGGTGCCTGGGAGTGTCAGCGGTGTACCTGGGAGGTGTCTGGGGTGTGCCTGGGAGTGTCAGGTGTGCCTGGGTGTCAGAGGTGCTTGTGGTGTCAGAGGTGCACCTTGGGTGTCTGAGGTGTGCCTGGGTGTCTCTGGTGCCTGGAGTGTCTGGGGTGTGCAGGTGTGGGGTGTGCCTGGCAGTGTCAGCGGTGTGCCTGGTGGTGTCAGCGGTGTGCCTGGGAGTGTCAGCGGTGTGCCTGGGAGTGTTGGGGTGTTTCAGGGGTGACAGGTACCTGGGAGTGTCGAAGGTGTGCCTGTGAGTGTGAGAAGTGTGCCTGGGGTGTCTGTGGTATACCAGTGTCAGAGGTGTGCACCAGGGTGTCAGGGGGTGCAAGTGTCAGTCAGGTCGTGTCAAGTGTGCCTAGTGTCAAAGGTGTGCCTGGGTGTCAGAGGTGTATCTGGAGTGTCAGAGGTGTGCCTGGGATGTCAGAGTGCACTTGTGAGTGTCAGAGGTGCACCTTGGTGTCTGGGGTGTGCCTGGGGTGTCTGGTGTGCCTGGAGTGTCTGAGGGTGTGCCTGGCAGTGTCTGGGGTGTGCCTGGCAGTGTCAGCGGTGTGCCTGGGGAGTGTCAGTATGCCTCTGAGTGTTAGAGGTGTTTCAGGGGTGACAGAAGTACCTAGGAGTGTCGAGAGGTGTACCTGTGAGTGTGAGTGGCCTGGGAGTGTCTGCAGTGTGCCTGGAGTGTCAGAGGTGCCTGGGGTGTCAGGGTGTACCAGGGGTTGTCAGTGGAGTACCTGGAGTGTCAGGGTGTACCTGGGGTGTCAGGTGTACCTGGGGTGTCAGAGGTGTATCTGGAAGTGTCGGACGTGTACCTGGGGTGTCAGAGATGTACGAGGAATGTCAGTGGGTACCTGGGGTGTCAGAGGTGTGGGGTGTCAGAGGTGTGCCTGAGTGTCAGATGTGTGCCAGGGGTGTGTCAGAGGTGTGCCTGGGGTGTCAGGTGTCTGGGGTGTGGGTGTGCCTGGGGTGTCAGAGGTGTGCCTGGGGTGTCAGAGGTGTGCACCGAGTGTCAGGGTGGCCTTGGAGTGTCAGGGGTGTGCCAGGGTGTCAGTGGAGTACCTGGGGTGTCAGAGGTGTGCCTGGGAGTGTCAGTGTGCATGGTGTCAGAGGTGTACCTGACAGTGTCAGCGGTGTGCCTGGGTGTCAGAGGTGTGCCTGGGGTGTCGAGGTGTGCCTGGGGTGTCTGGGGTGTGGGGTGTCTGGTGTGCCTAGGGTGTCAGAGAAGTGCCAGGGGTGTCACGGGTGCCTGGGGTGTGAGGTGTGGGGTGTGAGAGTTGTGCCTGGGGTGTCTGGGGTGTGCCAGTGTCTGGGGTGTGCCTGGGAATATCAGGTGTGCCTGGGGTGTCAGAGGTGTGCCTGACAGTGTCAGCAGTGTGCCTGGGGTGTCAGAGGTGTGCCTGGGAGGTGTCAGAGGTGTGCCTGGGAGTGTCAGGGGTGTGCCTGGGAGTGTCAGAGGTGCACTTTGGAGTGTCTGCCGTGTGCCTAGGAGTGTCTGAGGTGTGCCTGGCAGTGTCTGCTGTGTGCCTGGCAGTGTCTGGGGTGTACCTGGCAGTGTCAGCAGTGTGCCTGGAGTGTCAGCGGTGTGCCTGGGAGCGTTGGGGTGTATCAGGGGAGTGACAGAGGGAGTGCCTAGGGTGTCAGAGGTGTGCCTGGGAGTGTCAGAGGTGTGCCTGGGAGTATCAGAGGTGTGCCTGGGGTGTCAGAGGTGTGCCTGGGGTGTCAGAGGTGTGCCTGGGAGTGTCAGATTTGTGCCTGGGAGTGTCAGGGGTGTATCTGGGAGTGTTGGACGTGTACCTGAGTGTCAGAGGTGTACCAGGGAATGTCAGTGGAGTACCTGGAGTGTCAGATGTGTACCTGGGAGTTTCAGAGGTGTGCCTGGGAGTGTCAGAGGTTTGGTGGGAGTGTCGGAGGTGTGCTTGGAGTGTGAGATGTGTGCCTGGGGTGTCTGGGGTGTGCCTGGGGTGTCTGGGTGTGCCTGGGGTGTCTGAGGTGTGCCTGGTGAGTGTCAGAGGTGTGCCTGGGGTGTCAGAGGTGTACCTGTGTCAGGGGTGTGCCTGGGGTGTCAGTGGAGTGCCAGGGGTGTCGGGGTGTGCCTGGGATTTCGGGAGGTGTACATGGAGTGTCAGAGTGTGCCTGGCAGTGTCAGCGATGTGCCTGGGAATGTCAGTGAGTACAGGTAGTGTCAGGTGTGCCTGGGGGTGTCGGAGGTGTGCATGGAGTGTCAGAGGTGTGCCTGGCAGTGTCAGGGTGTGCCTGGGGAGTGTCAGCGGTGTGCCTGGGTGTTGGGCGTGTATCAGGGAGTGACAGAGGAGTACCTAGGAGTATCAGGGTGTGCCTGTGAGTGTTAGAAGTGTGCCTTGGAGTGTCTGGGGTGTGCCTGGAGTGTCAGGGTGTACCTGGGGTGTCAGAGGTGTGCCTGGGGGTGTCATAGGTGTGCCAGGGGAGTGTCAGAGGTGCACCGTGGGTGTCTGAGGGTGTGCCTGGGGTGTCTGAGGTGTGTGCCTGGAAGTGTCTGAGGTGTGCCTGGCGTGTGGTGTGCCTGGGCGTGTCAGCGGTGTGCCTGGGAGTGTCAGCGGTGTGCCTGAGTGTTAGAGGTGTTTCAGGGGGTGACAGAGGAGTACCTAGGGTGTCGAGGTGTGCCTGTGGTGTGAGAAGTGTGCATGGGAGTGTCTGCAGTGTGCCTGGGGTGTCAGAGGTGTGCCTGGGGAGTGTGTCAGAGGTGTGTTGAGTGTCGGAGGTGTACTTGAGGTGTGGTGTGTGCACCTGGGGTGTCTGGGGTGTGCCTGGGGTGTCTGGGGTGTGCCTGGGTGTCTGGGGTGTGCCTGGTGAGTGTCAGGAGGTGTGCCTGGGGTGTCAGAGGTGGCCTGGGGAGTGTCAGGGGTGTGCCTGGGAGTGTCAGTGGAGTACCAGGGGTGTCAGGTGTGCCTGGGAGTGTCAGGTGTGCATGGAGTGTCAGGGTGTCCTGGCAGTGTCAGGTGTGCCTGAATGTCAGTGGGTGCACGTAGTGTCAGGGGTGTACCTGAGAGTGTCAGGTGTGCATGGAGTCAGGGTGTGCCTGGCAGTGTCAGCGGTGTGCCTGGGAGTGTCAGGTGTGCCGGGTGTTGGGCGTGTATCAGGGGTGACAGAGGTACCTGGGAGTATCAGAGGTGTGCCTGTGGGTGTTAAGTGTGCCTGGGGTGTCTGGGGTGTGCCTGGGGTGTCAGAGGTGTGCCGGTGTCAGAGGTGGCCTGGGAGTGTCATGGGTGTGCCAGGGGTGTCAGGGTGCACCTTGGGTGTCTGAGGTGTGCCTGGGAGTGTCTGGGGTGTGCCTGAAGTGTCTGGGGTGTGCCTGGCGTGTCTGGGGTGTGCCCTGCAGTGTCAGCGGTGTGCCTGGGAGTGTCAGCGGTGTGCCTGGGGTGTTGGTGTTTCAGGGGGTGACAGAGTGCCTGGGGTGTCGAAGGTGTGCCTGTGAGGTGTGAGAAGTGTGCCTGGGGTGACTGCGGTGTGCCTGGGGTGTGGAGGTGTGCCTGGGGTGTCAGGGGTGTGCCAGGGGTGTCAGTGGGTGCAGGGGTGTCAGAGGTGTGCCTGGGGAGTGTCAGGTGTGCCTGGGGTGTCAGAGGTGTATCTGGAAGTGTCGGACGTGTGCCTGGGGTGTCAGAGGTGTGCCATGGAATGTCAGTGGGTACCTGGGGTGTCAGAGGTGTGCCTGGGAGTGTCAAGGTGTGCCTGGGTGTCAGATGTGTACCAGGGAGTGTCAGAGGTGTGCCTGGGGTGTCGGAGGTGTGCCTGGGTGTCTGGGGTGTGCCTGGGAGTGTCTGGTGTGCCTGGAGGTGTCAGGGGTGTGCCGAGTGTCAGAGGTGTGCCTTGGAGTGTCAGGGGTGAACCCGGAAGTGTTAGTGGAGTACCTGGGAGTGTCAGTGTGCCTGGGGTGTCAGAGTGCATGGGTGTCAGAGGTGTGCCTGACAGTGTCAGCGGTGTGCCTGGAGGTGTCAGAGGGTGTGCTGGGGTGTGAAGTGTGCCTGGGAGTGTCGGAGGTGTGCCTGGGGTGTCGGGTATGCCTGGGGTGTCAGAGGTGTGCCAGGGATTGTCAGAGGTGTGCCTGGGAGTGTCAAGGTGTGCCTGCGAGTGTCAGGCAGTGTGCCTGGTAGTGTCTGGGGTGTGCCTGGGGTGTCAGGTGTACCAGGGGTGTCAGGGGTGTGACTGGGAGTGTCAGAGGTGTGCCTGGGAGTGTGAGGGTGTGCCTGGGTGTCAGGAGGTGTTCTGGGCGTGTCAGGTGTGCCTGGCAGTGTCAGCGGTGTGCCTGGGAGTGTCAAGGTGTGCCAGGAAATGTCAGTGGGTGCCAGGGAGTGTCAAGGTGGACGTGGGAGTGTCAGAGGTGTGCCTGAGAGTGTCAGGGTGTGCCTGGAGTGTCAGAGGTGCACTGTGAGTGTCAGAGGTGCACCTTGGGTGTCTGGGGGTGTACCTGGGGTGTCGGAGGTGTGCCTGGGGAGTGTAAGAAGTGTGCCTAGTGTCAGAGGTGTGCTTGGGGGTCAGAGAATACCTGGGAGTCTCAGCAGTGTGCCTGGGAGTGTCTGAGGTGTACCTGGGGTGTCAGAGTATGCCTGGGTGTGTCAGAGTGCACTTGTGAGTGTCAGGGTGTCCTGGGAGTGTTAGAGGTGTTTCAGGGGGTGACAGAGGAGTGCCTAGAGGTGTCGAGATGTGCCTGTGAGTGTGAGAGTGTGCCTGGGGTGTCAGAGGTGTGCCTGGGAGGTCAGGGGTGCCAGGGGGTGTCAGTGGTGTACCTAGTGTCAGAGGTGTACCTGGGGTGTCAAGGTGTGCCTGGGAGTGTCAGAGGTGTATCTGGAAGTGTCGGACGTGTGCATGGGAGTGTCAGAGATGTACCAGGGAATGTCAGTGGAGTACCTGGGAGTGTCAGAGGTGTGCCGAGTGTCAGAGGTGTGCCTGGGGTGTCAGATGTGTACCAGGAGTCAGGTGTGCCGGTGTCGGAGGTGTGCCTGGGGTGTCTGGGGTGTACCAGTGTCTGGGGATGCTTCAGAAGTTCAGGGTGTACCTTGGAGTGTCAGGGGTGTGCCAGGAGTGTCAGTGGAGTACCTGGGAGTGTCAAGGGGTGTGCCTGGGAGTGTCAGAGGTGTGCCAGGAGTGTCAGAGGTGTGCCTGGGGTGTCAGAGGTGCACTTTGGAGTGTCTGTGTACCTGGGGTGTCTGAGGGTGTGCCTGGCGGTGTCTGCTGTGTGCCTGGCAGTGTCTGGGGTGTGCCTGGCAGTGTCAGCGGTGTGCCTGGGGTGTGGCGCTGTGCCTGGGAGCGTTGGGGTGTATCAGGGGAGTGACAGGGGTGCCTGGGAGTTTCAGAGGTGTACCTGGGGGTGTCAGAGGTGTGCCTGGGGTATCAGAGGGTGTGCCTGGGAGTGTCAGAGGTGTACCTGGGAGTGTCATAGGTGTACAGGGGTGTCAGATTTGTGCCTGGGAGTGTCGGAGGTGTACCTGGGGTGTCTGGGGTGTGCCTGGGAGTGTCTGGGGTGTACCTGGGGAGTGTCAGAGGTGTGCAGGTGTCAGGGGTGTGCAGGGGTGTCAGTGGAGTACCTGGGGTGTCAAGGTGTGCCTGGGAGTGTCAGAGGTGTGCCTGGGGTGTCAGATGTGTACCTGGGAGTGTCAGAGGTGCACTTTGGAGTGTCTGCAGTGTGCCTGGGAGTGTCTGGGGTGTGCCTGGGAGTGTCTGCTGTGTACCTGGCAGTGTCTGGGGTGTGCCTGGGAGTGTCAGCGGTGTGCCTGGGAGTGTCAGCGCTGTGCCTGGGAGGTTAGAGGTGTATCAGGGGGTGACAGAGGAGTGCCTGGGGAGTTTCAGAGGTGTACCTGGGGGTCAGAGTGTACCTGGGAGTATCAGAGGTGTACCTGGGAGTGTGAAGTGTACCTGGGGTGTCGGAGGGAGGTGTTCCTGGGCGTGTCGGAGGTGTACCTGGGAGTGTCAGAGGTGTACCAGGAAATGTCAGTGGAGTACCAGGGAGTGTCAGTGGATGTGGGGTGTCAGAGGTGTGCCTGGGAGTGTCAAGGTGTGCTGGGAGTGTCAGAGGGTGCACTTGTGAGTGTCAGAGGTGCCTTGGGTGTCTGAGGTGTGCCTGGGGTGTCGGAGGTGTACCTGGGGTGTCAAGGTGTGCCTGGGGGTGTCAGGGGTGTGGCAGGGTGTCAGAGGGAGTGCCTGGGGTGTCAGCGGTGTGCCTGGGAGTGTCTGGGGTGTGCCTGGGGTGTGAGGTGTGCCTGGAGTGTCAGAGGTGCACTTGTGGTGTCAGAGGTGCACCTTGGAGTGTCTGAGGTGTGCCTGGGGGTCTCTGAGGTGTACCTGGAAGTGTCTGAGGTGTACCTGGCAGTGTCTGAGGTGTACCTGGCAGTGTCAGCGGTGTGCCTGGTGTCAGCGGTGTACCTGGGGTGTCAGCGGTGTGCCTGGGAGTGTTAGAGGTGTTTCAGGGAGTTGACAGAGGGAGTGCCTGGGAGTGTCAGAGGTGTACTGTGAGGTGTGAGAAGTGTACCTGGGAGTGTCTGCAGTATGCCTGGGAGTGTCAGAGGTGTACCTGGGAGTGTCAGGGGTGGACCAGGAGTGTCAGTGAAGTACCTGGGAGCAGAGGTGTGCCTGGGGTGTCAAGGTGTACCTGGGAGTGTCAGAGGTGTATCTGGAAGTGTCAGAGGTGTGCCTGGGAGTGTCAGAGGTGCTTGTGGTGTCAGGGTGCACCTAGGTGTCTGAGGTGTGCCTGGGAGTGTCAGGTGTACCTGGAGTGTCTGAGGGTGTGCCTGGCGGTGTCTCAGAGTGTACCTGGCGGTGTCAGGGTGTGCCGAGTGTCAGCGGTGTACCTCTGAGTGTGGTGTTTCAGGGAGTGACAGAGGTGCCTGGGGGTGTCGAAGGTGTACCTCTGGTGTGAGAGGTGTGCCTGGGTGTCTGGTGTGCACCTGGGAGTGTCAGAGGTATACCTGGGAGTGTCAGGGGTGTACCAGGGAGTGTCAGTGAAGTGCCTGGGGATTGTCAGAGTGTACCTGAGTGTCAAAGGTGTACCTGGGAGTGTCAGAGGTGTATCTGGGAGTGTCAGACGTGTACCTGGAGTGTCAGAGATGTGCGAGAATGTGTGAGGTACCTGGAGTATCAGAGGTGTAAGTGTCAGAGGAGGTGTACCTGGGGTGTCAGATGTGCCAGGGGTGTCAGTGGAGTGCCTGGGAGTGTCAGAGGTGTACCTGGGAGTGTCAAGGTGTACCTGGGGTGTCAGGGGTGTACCTGGGAGTGTCGGAGGTTACCTGGGTGTCTGGGGTGTACCTGGGGAGTGTCAGGAGGTGTACCTGGGAGTGTCAGAGGTGTACCTGGGAGTGTCAGGGTGTACCTTGGAGTGTCAGGGGTGTGCAGGGGTGTCAGTGGGTACCTGGGGGTGTCAGAGGTGTGCCTGGGGAGTGTCGGGAGGTGTACATGGGTGTCGGAGGTGTACCTGACAGTGTCAGCGGTGTACTTGGGAGTGTCAGAGGTGTGCTGGGAGTGTCAGGGGGTGCACTGGGTGTCTGAGGTGTGCCTGGGTGTCTGAGGTGTACCTGGGGTGTCAGAGAAGTACAGGGGTGTCAGGGGTGCAGGTGTGAGGTGTGCCTAGGTGTGAGGTTGTACCTGGGGTGTCTGAGGTGTACTGGGGTGTCTGGGGTGTACCTGGGAATATCAGGGTGTGCGCAAGTGTCAGAGTGTGCCTGACAGTGTCAGCGGTGTGCCTGGGAGTGTCAGGGTGTGCCTGGGGGTGTCAGAGGTGTGGGGTGTCAGAGGTGTGCCTGGGGTGTCAGAGGTGCACTTTGGAGTGTCTGCGTGCCTGGGGTGTCTGAGGTGTACCTGGCAGTGTGCTGTGTGTGTGGCAGTGTCTGAGGTGTACCTGGCAGTGTCGGCGGTGTACCTGGAGTGTCAGCGGTGTACCGGGAGCGTTAGAGGTGTATCAGGGAGGACAGAGGAGTACCTAGGAGTGTCGGAGGTGCATGGGAGTGTCAGAGGTGTACCTGAGAGTATCAGAGGTGTACCTGGGAGTGTCAGAGGTGTACCTGGGAGTGTCAGAGGTGTACCTGGGAGTGTCAGAGGTGTACCTGGGAGTGTCAGAGGTGTAATTGGGAGGTCGGAGGTGTACTTGCGAGTGTGAGATGTGTACCTGGGAGTGTCTGGGTGTACCTGGGAGTGTCTGGGGTGTACCTGGGAGGTCTGAGGTGTACCTGGTGAGTGTCAGAGGTGTACCTGGGAGTGTCAGAGGTGTACCTGGGAGTGTCAGGGGGTGACCTGGAGGCCAGTGAGCACCAGGAGTGTCAGAGGTACCTGGCAGTGTCAGCGATGTACCTGGGAATGTCAGTGAGTACCAGGTAGTGTCAGGGGTGTACCTGAGAGTGTCGGAGGTGTCACATGGAGGTCAGAGGTACCTGGCAGTGCTGGGCGGTGTACCTGGAGTGTCAGCGGTGTACCGGAGTTAGACGTGTATCAGGAGTGACAGAGGAGTACCTAGGAGTATCAGAGTGTACCTGTAGTGTTAGAAGTGTACCTGGGAGTGTCTGGGGTGTACCTGGGAGGCTGGGGAGGTACCTGGGAGTGTCAGAGGTGTACCTGGGAGTGTCAGTAGGTGTGACTGGAGTGTCAGAGGCACTGGGAGTGTCTGAGGTGTACCTGGGAGTGTCTGAGGTGTACCTGGAAGTGTCTGAGGTGTACCTGCAGTGGCTGAGGTGTACCTGGCAGTGTCAGCGGTGTACCAAGCCAGTGTACCTGGGAGTGTTAGGAGGTGTTTCAGGGAGGACAGAGGAGTACCTAGGAGTGTCGGAGGTGTACCTGTGAGTGTGAGAAGTGGGAGTGTCTGCAGTGTACCTGGAGTGTCAGAGGTGTACCTGGGAGTGTCAGAGGTGTAATTGGGAGTGTCGGAGGTGTACTTGCGAGTGTGAGATGTGTACCTGGGAGTGTCTGGGGTGTACCTGGGAGTGTCTGGGGTGTACCTGGGAGTGTCTGGAGGTGTACCTGGGAGGTCAGAGGCCTGGGAGTGTCAGAGGTGTACCTGGGAGTGTCAGGGGTGTACCTGGGAGGTCAGTGGAGTACCAGGGAGTGTCAGGGGTGTGACCTGGGAGGTCGGAGGTGTACATGGAGTGTGTCAGAGGTGTACTTGGCAGGTCAGCGTACCTGGGAATGTCAGGAGTACCACGTAGTGTCAGGGGTGTACCTGAGTGTCGGAGGCAAGTCAGAGGTGTGACCTGGCAGTGTCAGGGTGTACCTGGGAGTGTCAGGGTACCTGGGAGTGTTAGACGTGTATCAGGGAGTGACAGAGGAGTACGAGTATCAGAGGTGTACCTGTGAGTGTTAGAAGTGTACCTGGGAGTGTCTGGGGTGTACCTGGGAGTGTCAGAGGTGTACCTGGGAGTGTCAGAGGTGTACCTGGGAGTGTCAGAGGTGTACCAGGGAGGTCAGAGGCACCTTGGAGTGTCTGAGGTGTACCTGGGAGTGTCTGAGGTGTACCTGGAAGTGTCTGAGGTGTACCTGGCAGTGTCTGAGGTGTACCTGGCAGTGTCAGCGGTGTACCTGGGAGGCTGCTGGTGTACCTGGGAGTGTTAGAGGTGTTTCAGGAGTGACAGAGGAGCACCTAGGAGTGTCGAAGGTGTACTCTGAGTGTGAGAAGTGTACCTGGGAGGACTGCAGTGTACCTGGGAGGTCAGAGGTGTACCTGGGAGGTCAGGGGTGTACCAGGGAGTCAGAGTACCTGGGAGTGTCAGAGGTGTACCTGGGAGGGTCAGGGTGTACCTGGGAGTGTCAGAGGTGTATCTGAAGTGTCGGACGTGTACCTGGGAGGTCAGAGAGATGTACCATGGAATGTCAGGAGTACCTGGGAGTGTCAGAGGGTGTACCTGGGAGGTCAAAGGTGCCTGGGAGGCTGTGGATGTGTACCAGGGAGGTCAGAGGTGTACCTGGGAGTGTCGGAGGTGTACCTGGAGGTCTGGGGTGTACCTGGGAGGTCTGAGGTGTACCTGGGAGGTCAGAGGTGTACCTGGGAGGGTCAGAGGTGTACCTTGGAGTGTCAGGGTGAACCCGAAGTAAGTAGGAGCACCTGGGAGGTCAGAGGTGTACCTGGGAGTGTCAGAGGTGTACATGGAGTGTCAGAGGTGTACCTGACAGTGTCAGCGGTGTACCTGGGAGTGTCAGAGGTGCCTGGGAGGTAAGAGAAGGTGCACCTGGGAGTGTCGGAGGTGTACCTGGGAGTGTCGGAGGCATACCTGGGAGTGTCAGAGGTACCAGGATTGTCAGAGGTGTACCTGGGAGTGTCAAAGGTGTACCTGCGAGTGTCAGTGGTGTACCTGGTAGTGTCTGAGGTGTACCTGGGAGTGTCGGAGGTACCAGGAGTGTCAGGTGTAACTGGGAGTGTCAGAGGTACCTGGGAGTGGAGAAGGTACCTGGGAGTGTCGGAGGGGAGGTGTTCCTGGGCGTGTCGGAGGTGTACCTGGCAGTGTCAGCGGTGTACCTGGGAGCGCGGTGTACCAGGAAATGTCAGTGAGTACCGGGAGGTCAAAGGTGGACGTAGGAGGTCAGAGGTGTACCTGAGAGGCCAGAGGTGTGCCTGGGAGTGTCAGAGGTGCACTTAGGAGTGTCAGGAGGTGCACCTTGGAGTGTCTGAGGTGTACCTGGGAGTGTCGGAGGTGTACCTGGGATGTCAGTGGAGTACCGGGGAGGCGGTGGACGTGGGAGTGTCAGAGGTGTACCTGGGAGTGCTGGGAGGTGTGCCTGGGAGGTCAGAGGCACTTAGAGTGTCAGAGGTGCACCTGGAGTGTCTGAGGTACCTGGGAGGTCGGAGGTACCTGGAGTGTAAGAAGGTACCTGGGAGTGCTTGGAGGTACTGGGAGGGTCAGAGAACACCTGGGAGTGTCAAGGTGTACCTGGGAGTGTCTGAGGTGTACCTGGAGTGTCAGAAGTATGCCTGGTGTGTCAGAGGTGCACCTAGGAGGTCAGCGGCTGGAGGTTAGAGGTGTTCAGGAGGACAGAGGAGCACCAGGAGTGTCGAAGATGTACCTGTGAGTGTGAGAAGGTACCTGGAGTGTCAGGAGGTGTACCTGGGAGTGTCAGGGGTGTACCAGGAGGTCAGTGGAGTACCTGGGAGTGTCAGAGGTGTACCTGGAGTGTCAAAGGTGTACCTGGGAGGGTCGGAGGTATCTGAAGTGTCGGACTGTACCTGAGTGTCAGGAGATGTACCAGGGAATGTCAGTGAGTACCTGAGTGTCAGAGGTGTACCTGGAGTGTCAGGAGGTGTACCTGGGAGTGTCAGATGTGTACCAGGGAGGTCAGAGGTGTACCTGGGAGTGTCGGAGGTGTACCTGGGAGTGTCTGGGGTGTACCTGGGAGTGTCTGAGGTGTACCTGGGAGTGTCAGAGGTGTACCTTGGAGTGTCAGGGGTGTACCTGGAGTGTTGGACGTGGAGTACCTGGGAGTGTCAAAGGTGTACCTGGGAGTGTCAGAGGTGTGCCTGGGAGTGTCAGAGGTGTACCTGGGAGTGTCAGAGGTGCACTTTGGAGTGTCTGCCGTGTACCTAGGGAGTGTCTGAGGTGTACCTGGCAGTGTCAGCGTGTACCTGGCAGTGTCTGGAGGTGTACCTGGCAGTGTCATGGTACCTGGGAGGCTGGGCGCTGTACCTGGGAGCGTTAGAGGTATCAGAGTGACAGAGGAGTACCTAGGAGTGTCAGAGGTGTACCTGGGAGTGTCAGAGGTGTACCTGGGAGTATCAGAGGTGTACCTGGGAGGTCAGAGGTGTACCTGGGAGGTCAGAGGTGTACCAGGGAGGCCGAGATTTGTACCTGGGAGTGTCAGGAGGTGTATCTGGGAGTGTTGGACGGTACCTGGGAGGTCAGAGGTGTACCAGGAATGTCAGTGAGTACCTGGGAGTGTCAGATGTGCACTGGGAGTTTCAGAGGTGTACCTGGGAGTGTCAGAGGTGTAATTGGGAGTGTCGGAGGTGTACTTGAGAGTGTGAGATGTGTACCTGGGAGTGTCTGGGGTGTACCTGGGAGTGTCTGGGTGTACCTGGAGTGTCTGAGGTGTACCTGGTGAGTGTCAGAGGTGTACCTGGGAGTGTCGGAGGTACCTGGAGGTCAGGATGTAACTGGAGGCTGGGGAGGTGTACCTGGGAGTGGGAGAGTGTACCTGGGAGGTCGGAGGTGTACCTGGGAGTGTCAGTGAGCACTGGGAGTGTCAGGACGTAGGAGTCAGAGTGTCCTGGAGAGGTTCAGAGGTGTGCCTGGGAGTGTCAGAGGTGCACTTAGAGTGTCAGAGGTGCACCTTGGAGTGTCTGAGGTGTACCTGGGAGTGTCGGAGGTGTACCTGGGAGGTAAGAAGTGTACCTGGAGTTGGAGGTGTACCTGGGAGTGTCGGAGGTGTACCTGGGAGTGTCAGAGGTGTACCTGGGAGTGTCAGAGGAGCAACCGAGAGTCAGGGTGTACCTGGGAGTGTCTGAGGTGTACCTGGGAGTGTCAGAGGTGTGCCTGGGAGGTCAGAGGTGCACCTAGGAGTGCTGGGAGGTGCACCTGGGAGTGTCTGGAGTGTACCTGGGAGTGTCTGAGGTACCTGGCAGGTTCGAGGTGTACCTGGCAGTGTCTGAGGTGTACCTGGCAGTGTCATGGCACCAGTGTAGGGTGTACCTGGGAGGCTGCAGGTGTACCTGGGAGGTTAGGAGGTGTTTCAGGGAGTGACAGAGGAGTACCTAGGAGTGTCGAAGGTGTGAGTGTGCACTGGGAGGCTGAGGTGTACTTGGGAGTGTGTGATGTGTACCTGGAGTGTCTGGGGTGTACCTGGGAGTGTCTGGGGTGTACCTGGGAGGTCTGAGGTACCTGGGAGTGTCAGAGGTGTACCTGGAGTGTCAGAGGTGTACCTGGGAGGTCAGGTGTACCTGGAGGTCGGAGGTGTACATGGAGTGTCAGAGGTGTACCTGGCAGTGTCAGCGGTGTACCTGGAATGTCAGTGGAGTACCAGGTAGGTGGGGTGTACCTGAGGAGTCGGGAGGTGTACATGGAGGTCAGGAGGTGTACCTGGCAGTGTCAGAGGTGTACCTGGGAGTCTGAGGGTACCTGGGAGCAGACGTGCATCAGGGAGGACAGAGGAGTACCTAGGAGATCAGAGGTGTACCTGTGAGTGTTAGAAGGTACCTGGGAGTGTCTGTACCTGGGAGTGTCAGAGGTGTACCTGGGAGTGTCAGAGGTACCTGGGAGTGTCAGAGGTGTGCCCAGGGAGTCTGAGAGGTGCACCTTGGAGGTTCGAGGTGTACCTGGGAGTGTCTGAGGTGTACCTGAAGTGTCTGAGGTGTACCCAGCAGGCTGAGTGTACCTGGCAGTGTCAGCGGTGTACTGGGAGTGTCAGCAGTGTACCTGGGAGCAGAGGTGTTTCAGGGAGTGACAGAGGAGTACCTAGGAGGTCGAAGGTGTACCTGTGAGTGTGAGAAGGTACCTGGAGTGTCTGCAGGTACCTGGGAGTGTCAGGAGGTGTACCTGGGAGTGTCAGGGTGTACCAGGAGTGTCAGGAGACCTGGGAGGTCAGAGGTACCTGGGAGTGTCAAAGGTGTACCTGGGAGGTCAGAGGTGTATCTGGAAGTGTCGGACGGTACCTGGGAGTGTCAGAGATACCAGGAATGTCAGGAGTACCTGGGAGGTCAGGAGGTGTACCTGGGAGTGTCAGAGGTGTACCTGGAAGTGTCAGATGTACCAGGGGAAAGCCGAGGTGTACCGGGAGGTTTAGGTGTACCTGGGAGGTCGGGAGGTACCTGGAGTGTCTGGGGTGTACCTGGGAGTGTCTGGCTGTGACCTGGGAGTGTCAGAGGTACCTGAGGAGGTGCACCTTGGAGGTCAGGTGTACCTGGGAGGTGGAGCACGAGCTGAGGTGTACCTGGGAGGTCAGGAGGTGTACCTGGAGTGTCAGAGGTGTACCTGGACAGTGTCAGGGGTGTACCTGGGAGGTCAGCGGTACCTGGGAGCAGAGGTGTATCAGGAGGACAGAGGAGTACCTAGGGAGTGTCAGAGTAGCCTGGGAGTGTCAGAGGTACCTGGGAGGCTGGAGGTACCTGGGCAGTGTCGAAGGTACTTGGGAGTGTCAGCGACCTGGGAGCGTTAGAGGTGTATCAGGGAGTGACAGAGCAGCACTCAGGAGTGTCAGAGGTGTACCTGGGAGTGTTGGGAGGTGTACCTGGGAGCATCAGAGGTGTACCTGGGAGTGTCAGAGGTGTACCTGAGTGTCAGAGGTGGGAGTGTCAGAGATGTACCTGGAGGTCAGAGGTGTACCTGGGAGTGCTGGGAGGTGTACCTGGGAGTGTCAGGGTGTAACTGGGAGTGTCAGAGGTGTACCTGGGGAGTGAGAAGTGTACCTGGGAGGCCGGAGGGAGGTTCTGGGAGTGTCGGAGGTGTACTGGGAGGCTGGGAGGTACCAGGAAATGCAGTGGAGTACCTGGGAGTGTCAAAGGTGGATGTGGGAGTGTCAGAGGTGTACCTGAGAGTGTCAGAGGTGTGCCTGGGAGTGTCAGAGGCATTCCCGAGAGTGTCAGAGGTGCACCTTGGAGTGTCTGAGGTACCTGGGAGTGTCAGGAGGTGTACCTGGGAGTGTAAGAAGTGTACCTGAGTGTCAGAGGTGTACTTGGGAGTGTCAGAGGAGTACCTGGGAGGCTGGCGTGTACCTGGGAGTGTCTGGAGGTGTACCTGGGAGTGTCAGAGGTGTGCCTGGGAGTGTCAGGAGGTGCACTTAGGAGTGTCAGAGGCACCTTGGAGTGTCTGAGGTGTACCTGGAGTGTCTGAGGTGTACCTGGGAAGTGTCTGGAGGTGTACCTGCAGTGTCTGAGGTGTACCCAGTGTCAGCATCCTGGTAGTGGCGGAGTGGTGTACCTGGGAGGTCAGGTGTACCTGGGAGTGTTAGAGGTGTTTCAGGAGGACAGAGGAGTACCTAGGAGTGTCGAAGGTGGACCTGTGGAGTGTGGAGAAGTGTACCTGGGAGTGTCTGCAGTGTACCTGGGAGTACAGAGGTGTACCTGGGAGCGTCAGGTGTGTACCAGGGAGTGTCAGTGAAGTACCTGGGAGTGCTCAGAGGGTGTCTGGGAGGTCAGAGGTGTACCTGGGAGGCCAGAGGTGTATCTGGAAGTGTCAGAGGTGTACCTGGGAGTGTCAGAGGTGCACTAGGAGTGTCAGAGTGCACCTGGGAGTGTCTGAGGGCTCTGGGAGGTTCAGAGGTGTACCTGGGAGTGTCTGGTGTACCTGGGAGTGTCTGGAGGTGTACCTGGCAGTGTCAGGGGTGTACCTGAGAAGTCAGTGTACCTCTGAGTGTTAGATGTATCAGGGAGGACAGAGAGTACCTAGGAGTGTGGAAGGTACCTGGTGAGTGTGAGAAGTGTACCTGGGAGTGTCTGCAGGTACCTGGGAGGTCAGAGGTATACCTGGGAGCAATAATGGGAGTGTCAGTGTGAAGTACCTGGGAGGCCAGAGGTACCTGGGAGGTCAGAGTACCTGGGAGTGTCAGGTGTATTCGGAGGTCGGGACGTGCCTGGGAGGTCAGAAGTGTACGAGGGAATGTCAGGTGAGCACCTGGGAGTGTCAGAGGTGTACCTGGGAGTGCCAGAGGTGTACCTGGGGGAGTGCAGATGTGTACCAGGGAGTGTCAGTGGAGTACCTGGGAGTGTCGGAGGGTACCTGGGAGGTTGGGCACCTGGGAGGCTGGGGTACCTGGGAGTGTCGGAGGTGTACCTGGGAGTGTCTGGGGTACCTGGGAGTGTCAGAGGTGTACCTGGGAGGTCAGAGGTGTACCTGGGAGTGTCAGAGGTACCTTGGAGTGTCAGGGGTGTACCTGGGAGCCAGTGAGTACCTGGGAGGTCAGAGGTGTACCTGGGAGTGTGGAGGTGTACATGGAGTGCCGGAGGTGTACCTGACAGGTCAGGGCGGTACCTGGGAGGTCAGAGGTGTGCCTGGGAGTGTCTGAGGTGTACCTGGGAGTGTCTGAGGTGTACCTGGGAGGTTCGAGGTGTACCTAGGAGTGTCAGAGAAGCACCAGGGAGTGTCACACCTGGGAGTGGAGAGGTGTACCTGGGAGTGTGAGAGTTGTACCTAGGAGTGTCTGAGGTGTACCTGGGAGGTCTGAGGTACCTGGGAATATCAGAGGTGTGCCTGGGAGTGTCAGAGGTGTACCTGAGAGGCTGGGGCGGTGTACCTGGGAGGTCAGAGGTGTGCCTGGGAGTGTCAGAGGTACCTGGGAGTGTCAGAGGTGTGCCTGGGAGTGTCAGAGGTGCACTTTGGAGTGTCTGGGCGTGTACCTAGGGAGTGTCTGAGGTACCTGGCAGTGTCTGATGTGTACCTGGCAGGTTCAGGTGTACCAGTGTCAGCGGTGTACCTGGGAGTGTCATGGTGTACCTGGGAGCGTTAGAGGTGTATCAGGAGTGACAGAGGAGCACCTAGGAGTGTCAGAGAGGTGTACCTGGGAGTGTCAGAGGTGTACTGAGGAGTATCAGAGGTGTACCTGGGAGTGTCAGGAGGTCCACTGGGAGGCCAGAGGTGTACCTGGGAGGCCAGATTTGTACCTGGGAGTGTCAGAGGTGTATCTGGGAGTGTTGGACGTGTAACTGGGAGTGTCAGAGGTGTACCAGAATGTCAGGTGAGTACCTGGGAGTGTCAGATGTGTACCTGGGAGTTTCAGAGGTACCTGGAGGCAGAGGTTTAATTGGGAGTGTCGGAGGTACTTTGGAGTGTGTGAGATGTGGTACCTGGGAGTGTCTGGGGTGTACCTGGGAGTGTCTGGGGTGCACTGGGAGTGTCTGAGGTGTACCCAGGAGTGTCAGAGGTGTACCTGGGAGTGTCAGAGGTAATGGGAGTGTCAGGCTTGGAGGCCAGGAGTACAGGGAGTGCCGAGGGGTACCTGGGAGGTCGGAGGTGTACATGAGTGTCAGAGGTACTGCAGTGCAAGCGATGTACCTGGGAATGTCAGTGGAGTACCAGGTAGTGTCAGGGGTGTACCTGAGTGTCGGAGGTGTACATGGAGTGTCAGAGGTACCTGGCAGTGCTTGGGGCGGTGTACCTGGGAGGTCACAGGTACCTGGGAGTGTTAGACGTATCAGGGAGTGACAGAGGAGCACCTAGGAGTATCAGAGGTACCTGTGAGTGTTAGAAGTGTACCTGGGAGTGTCTGGGGTGTACCTGGGAGTGTCAGAGGTGTACCTGGGAGTGTTGGAGGTGTACCTGGGAGTGCCAGAGGGGGTACCAGGGAGTGTCAGAGGTGCACTGTGGAGTGTCTGAGGTGTACCTGGGAGTGTCTGAGGTGTACCTGGAAGTGTTCGAGGTGTACCTGGCAGGCTGAGGTACCTGGTGTCGGGGCGGTGTACTCCAGAGGTTGGGGCGGTAACCTGGGAGCAGGAGGTGTACCAGGGAGTGACAGAGGAGCACCTAGGAGTCGAAGAGGTACCTGTGGAGTGTGGGGAGAAGGCACATGGGAGGTGTCTGCAGCCTGGAGTGTCAGAGAGGTGTACCTGGGAGTCAGAGGTGTACTGGGAGTGTCGGAGGTGCACTCTGGTGAGTGTGGGATGTGGGCATGAGAGTGTCTGGGGTGTACCTGGGAGTGTCTGGGGTACCTGGGAGTGTCTGAGGTACCTGAGAGTGTCAGAGGTGTACCTGGAGTGTCAGGAGGTGTACCTGGGAGTGTCAGGTACCTGGAGGTTGTGTGAGTACCAGGGAGGTCAGGTGTACCTGGGAGTGTCGGAGGTGCAAGGAGTGTCAGAGGTGTACCTGGCAGTGTCAGTGGTGTACCTGGGAATGTTGGAGTGGAGCACCACGTAGTGTCAGGGGTGTACCTGAGAGTGTCGGAGGTGTACACGGGAGGTCAGAGGTGTACCTGGCAGTCAGAGTGGTGTACCTGGGAGTGTCAGAGGTGGCACTGAGTGTCAGGACGTGAGGGAGTGAGAGGAGCACCCAGAGTATCAGAGGTGTACCTGTGAGAGAGGTACCTGGGAGTGTCTGGGGTGTACCTGGGAGTGTCAGAGGTACCTGGGAGTGTCAGAGGTACCTGGGAGGCTGGAGGTGTACCAGGGAGTGTCAGAGGTGCACCTTGGGAGTGTCTGAGGTGTACCTGGGAGTGTCTGCTGAGGTGTACCTGAAGTGTCTGAGGTACCCAGCAGTGTTGAGGTGTACCTGGCAGTGCAAGTGGTGTACCTGGGAGTGTCAGGGCGTACCTGGAGAGCAAGAAGCCAGGGAGTGACAGAGGAGTACCTAGGGAGTGTCGAAGGGTGTACCTGGGAGTGTGAGAAGTGTACCTGGGAGTGACTGCAGTGTACCTGGGAGTGTCAGAGGTGTACCTGGGAGTGTCAGGGGTACCAGGGAGTGCTGGTGATACCTGGAGTGGTCAGAGGCACCTGGAGGTCAAAGGTACCTGGGAGGCTGGAGGTATCTGGAAGGTCGGACGGTACCTGGGAGGCCAGAGATGTACCATGGAATGTCAGTGAGTACCTGGAGTGTCAGGAGGTGCACCTGGGAGTGTCAGAGGTGTACCTGGGAGGTCAGATGTACCAGGGGAGTGTCAGAGGTGTCTGGAGTGTCGGGAGGTGTACCTGGGAGTGTCTGGGGGTGTACTGGGAGTGTCTGAGGTACTCAGATTGTCAGAGCCTGGGAGTGTCAGAGGTGTACCTTGGAGTGTCAGGGCAAACCCGGAAGTGTAGTGAGCACTGGAGGCCGAGGTGTACCTGGGAGTGCAGGTGAGGTGCACATGGAGTGTCAGAGGTGTACCTGACAGTGTCAGTGGTGTGACCTGGGAGTGTCGGAGGTGTGCCTGGGAGTGTAAGAAGGGACCTGGAGTGTCGGAGGTACCTGGGAGCCGGAGGCATACCTGGGAGTGTCAGAGGTGTACCAGGATTGTCAGAGGTGTACCTGGAGTGTCAAAGGTGTACCTGCGAGTGTCAGCGGTGTACCTGGTAGTGTCTGGAGGTACCTGGGAGTGTCGGAGGTGCACCAGGGAGTGTCAGGTGTAACTGGGAGGTCAGAGGGTGCACCTGGGAGGTGAGAAGGTGCACCTGGGAGTGTCGGAGGAGGTGTTCCTGGAGCTGTGGAGGTACCTGGCAGTGTCAGCGGTGTACCTGGGAGGTTGTACCAGGAAATGTCAGTGAGTACTGGGAGTGTCAGGACGTAGGAGGTTGAGAGGTGTACCTGAGAGTGCTGGCAGAGGCTGGGGAGGTGCACTTAGAGTGCTGGGAGGTGCACCTGAGTGTCTGAGGTGTACCTGGGAGGTCGGAGGTACCTGGAGTGTAAGAATGTACCTGGGAGTGTCCGAGGTGTACTTGGGAGGGTCAGAGGATACCTGGGAGGTCAGAGGTACCTGGGAGCGGTCTGAGGCACCTGGGAGTGTCAGAAGCATGCCTGGTGTGTCAGAGGTGCACTTGTGAGTGTCATGGTGTCCCTGGGAGTGCAGAGGTAGTCTAGGAGTGACAGAGAGCACCTAGAGTGTCGAAGATGTACCTGTGAGTGAGAAGGTACCTGGGAGTGTCAGAGGTGTACCTGGGAGTGCTTGGGGGTACCAGGGAGGGTCATGGAGGAGAGGTCAGAGGTGTACCTGGGAGTGTCAAGGTAAATGGGGAGGTCAGAGGTATCTGGAAGTGTCGGACGTGTACCTGGGAGTGTCAGAGACAAACAGGAATGTCAGTGGAGTACCTGGAGGTCAGAGGTGTACCTGGGAGGTCAGAGGTGTACCTGGGAGTGTCAGATGTGTACAGGGAGTGTCAGAGGTGTACCTGGGAGTGTCTGAGGTGTACCTGGGAGTGTCAGAGGTGTACCTGGGAGTGTCAGGGTGCACCTGGGAGTGTCAGTGAGTACCTGGGAGTGTCAGAGGTGTACCTGGGAGGTCAGAGGGTGCCTGGGAGTGTCAGAGGTACCTGGGAGTGTCGGAGGTGCACTTTGGAGTGTCTGCCGGTGTACCTAGGGAGTGTCTGAGGTGTACTCTGGGAGTGTCTGCTGTACCTGGCAGTGTTCGAGGTGTACCTGGCAGTGTCAGCGGTGTACTGAGTGCTAGGCCAGGCCTGGGAGCGTTAGGAGGTGTATCAGGGAGTGACAGAGGAGTACCTAGGGAGTTCAGAGGTGTACCTGGGAGTGTCAGAGTGTGTGTACTTGGAGTATTCAGAGGTGTACCTGGGAGTGTCAGAGGTATTCAGAGCAAGCTGGACGTGTACCTGGGAGCAATACGTAACCGAACGAAGCATCA
>NW_024713162.1:0-15523 GCF_018991925.1 Homarus americanus | reverse complement strand
CCTGAGACCCGCCAGCCAGTTACGACAGGACTGTGTGACCATTGCTATTATCACCACCACTACTACTGCCACCACTACCACTGCTATTATCATCACTACCACCACCATTCCTGTGACTACCACCACGTATCACCACTCACCACCACGTCATCTGCACCACTTATAATCACCACTAATACTACTACTAACGTGACCACTGCTGTTATCACCACCACTACCACCACCACCACAGCCACCACCACCACCACCACCACCACCACAGCCACCACCACCAACACTGAAACTTGTTACTGTTCGCTTTGTGTCCATTCTTCTCCCCTCCCCTTCTCTGTCTTTCGTCCATCTTCTTTCTCTTCTCTTTCTCCTCCTTCTTTCTTCCTTCTCACTTTCCTCCTACTCCTTATCTTCTTCCTTCTCCTTCCTCCGCCTCTTCTTCTTCCTCTTCCCCTTTACGTCCCTCCTCTTCTTCCTCCTCTTCTCCTCCTCCCCTTCCTTCCCCTCCCCCCTCCTCCCTCTCCTCCTCCCCCTCCTCCCCACTCCTCCTTCCCCCTCCTCCCCATCCTTCCCCCTCCCTCCTCCTCCCTCCTCCCTCCCTCCTCCACTCCTCCTCCTCCTCCTCCTCCTCCTCCTCCTCCCCCCTCCCCCTCCTCCCTCCTCCCTCCTCCTCCTCCCCCTCCTCCCCTCCTTCCCCCTCCTCCCTCCCTCCACCCTATTTTTCCTCCCTCCTCCTCCTCCTCCTCCCCTCCTTCCTCCTCCTCCTCCTCCCTCCCCCCTCCTCTCCCTCCTCCCTCCTTCTTTCCCCCTCCTCCCCCTCCCCTCTTCCTCCTCCTCACCCAGGGAGAGATGGACGAGAGATACAAGTCGTGTAATATCCGCTGAGGGCGCTGCTAGTGACGTCATCATCTCAGGCCTGGCCTGGCGTGGACTTGGAGCCTATACCTATAGTCTTAGTAGCCCCATTGCTTACATTGCCCCGTAGCCCGTCCTCGACAAGCTATACCTGATTTATGGGTTCATCGTGTAGCCCCCTTCCGTCCCTCCCTCCCCCTCCTTCCCTCCCTCCCCCTCCTTCCCTCCCTCCCCCTCTCTCAGTAGTGGCAGTATAAGAAACGTGTAAAATACTTCAGCTATATAGTAAACGTGTTCGTATGTATTGCCTCAGTTGTGCTACACGATGAAAAACTACTAGACGATGGCAGGTCTGTGGCACCTTGGGGAGTCTAGCCAGTTACACCAAGTTACCTCCGTGAATTTCCGCCTTTATTTAGTTGTGGTCGTATTCTTTAATACGCTAGTTGTTAACATTTAGGTGAGAATAAGTAAATATTATCAAAACATCATTGAAAAACTCATAAGTGACTTTGTAATATAATTCAGTCGAGATAATAATATAAACACGAACGTGCTGGTCAAGCTCGGAGCTGTCCAGGGGTCATCTGGCCCTCCGGGTCGAGGTTGATCGGTGTTTTTTTTCTTTTTTCTTTTAATTGTTTCAATATGTGTTAAAGTCATTACTGTGTTAACAATATAATATAAAAGACAAAGAACATTTAAATATACGTATTTAGTTTCAGGGTTTAATTAGTTATTTATTACTTACATTTATTACTATGATATTTGTTTTCGTCTCATGTGTACAGTTTAAGTCTTTACTGTTGTTTAAGTAACTTTAGATTTAGTTGTTTTTCTCCCAAACTTATGTTGACATTTACATTGTTTAGAATATATCATATAACGCGTCATGATCATCCTGTGTTTATAAAGATCTGAGTTAAGTAATATTCCTTAAGGTTAAGTTACTTAAACTATTCACGTGGACCTAATATGATGACCTACATGGTCACCTATGGCCAGTGTGTGTGTCCGCTAAGTAGGGGTAAAGGAATACTTTTTATTGTTATAATAATGTAAATTAATTTACACATAATAATATTATCACTGTTTCATATAAGACGTCATTTACAATCATAAGATATTCAAATATACCTAAAGCAGATTACGTTACGTTACGTTACGTTACGTTATGTTTTGTTTTGTATGAAGCTTTTCATTTGTATGTATTACTGTAAGGAAAAAATGACAGTAAGTGTTAAATTTAATACAAATGTAAACTAAAGTGTAAAAAAATCAGAAGGAAAAATGACAATAAAAATTGGATTGTCGGCCATAAACTTGGTAACACCTTTTGTATTAACCGATACGTGATGCCTTAATGAGCCTTAAGACACTGGTGCCGTTCATACTGTAGGGCTGCTATAATTCTCTGACTCTGTTGTACACAACCGACTTAGTTGTTCCCACGGGTGTAGAGATGAACCAATGGCCTCCAGGCTGCTGGCACGAGGAACAACATTGATGGCCATTAAAAATTTAGATTGTTTAGACCGAAATACTTTTACTTACGAAACACTGCTAGCATGTATTGGCAAGGGCAGCCCGGAACCGTCAGGAACTCCGCCGATTGGATCCCATAGGCCACCCTTCTTCGCCAATCTCCTTAGGTGCTGAGGCAACTGAGGGTCTTCAGGACTCCGCCGAGAGGGCCAGAACAGCCGTCCTCACGCCCCCAAGGAGTGATGCTAGCGAAGGTCCCGCTGGACCCCGAGTAAGGTTGAGACTTTTCCTCTATTTCTCTTTAAGACAGAGAGGCAACACTGGCTAGTGACGCTAAGAGTATCTTCTGTCATATCTTGATATATTATTACTTATTTTATAGTGGCGTCCATAACACACCGAGACTTTGGTGTTTGTTTCTGTGAGTTAAGGAGATACAGTGAGTCAACCTGAGACGTTAGTCAGCTGGTGCACAAGTTTTTAATTACGATCACAAGTACTCATATTTCATTATTTCTATTATCCTCGCTGGGTGGGAGATATAAACTAATGTTATAGTTATAATTATAGGCACCAGTAACTCATGTAATGTTATCGGTATACAGTCCCCAGTAACTTATTGACAGATTCTTCACAGTTTTTTTTTTACGAGATTAATCAGGTCACAGGTCAATGACCCACATCAGGGCCTGGGGGGCGAAAATATAATAATAATAATAATAATAATAATAATAATAATAATAATAATAAAAGAGAGAAACATTATATGTATGTTGTGTTGTCCAGGTAAAAGAAACAATTGTGACCTGCAATTGTGTAAAAATGAGGCAGAAAGTCAATAAGAAATGTGACGTAGATGTTTCATATTTATATACAGTCAGCATAATGAAGTGATGATCTTCACGGCCAGGAGGAGTTGTGCTGAAAGCCCGACGGTGTGCTCAGTGTCTTCCAGGAGCAGTATGATAGTGTGTAAGTTGGTGGATGATAAAGTGGCAACACACTGTAGGAGCCTCCTGAGGGATCCTCCACGTAATAAATGGTGAGTTATTGACGTGGGTCTTGTGTGTGTGTGTGTGTGTGTGTGTGTGTGTGTGTGTGTGTGTGTGTGTGTGAGACCTGTGGCGAAATGGTCAGCATCCTGCCCGAGTTCGATCCTCGGGCGGGGTGAAACTATGGGCAAGTTTCTTTACGCCATTTGCCTCTGTCTACCCAACAGTAATTGGGACCCTGGATGTTAATCGATTTGCGGATCGTGTTCCGGGGTAATGGTTAGCCAGTGCAGTTGGCGAGCTGTCCAGTCTTCTCGGACTATTCCTTAACACTGTGTCATGCAGCTCGTTAACTTAGGGTGTGGTTGTTGTGTTGGCGACAGCTTCTACACTTTAACGAATTCACGCCTAGGAGGCCCTTAGGCCGGCCATCCTCGATTTCGAGGGGCTTCCATTATTATGTGTGTGTGTGCTATATAATCCACTATGGATGTGATAATCATTATTTTACTTGGACTGATGGATGACACGTAGGAGTGGATGTCGTCGCTCTATATGCGCCGGATGAATGTTGGAGGAGGTGACGACGGGTAGCATGAATAAGCTGGTTTACATTCTACCTTACCCATCATGCCTATGGCGACTGTATCCTGCCTACTCTTCGTATCACGGTGATAGCATGCCAGGTTCGTATAATCTAGCATTGGATGACGTACAAATAAAGAGATGAACATTTAATATACGATATAATGGACGTTACTAGTGAGCTTTGGGTATTACAAGTGGCTGGTACAGGTCGATGGTGATAGTATAGTCAGTAACCATAATTACTGGCCCATCCACAGGTCGAGCGTAGTGTGGGTAGAGGTCCTTGTGGACAGCGGCTCACTCAGTAGCAACTCGCACACCAACACAGCATAAGACCCTTGAATACTTATCACCAGTCGTTCAGGTCATACCTCCTTTTACTCTGAATATAAGGTAACTTTTACTACTCCCACTAACGTGAAATAAATAAATTATAATTTATGTCTACTGGAGCAGTAACATGTCCACTACCCACCAGTAAAAGGACACAGCATCAATTTGGGAATATGTCTGAGGCCAACGCAGGAGTATCTGGTGATGTCCCGCACTACATGATCTTGTCAGGGCCACAGTACAGCAGCAGGCCAAGTCTCATGCTATATGTTAACAGATACAGTCCTCTGATACACTGAACACACCGTCGGGCTGTCAGTACCACTCCTCCTGGCCGTGAAGATTATCACCTCATTAGCTGCCTGTTTATGAATATTAAACTATGAAACATCTACACCACACCTCTAACCAGTGGTAATTAATGTTAATATTACTTATACCATAATGTGAAGCATCCGGCAATAAGTTACTAGGGACTACAAGCCTTATAACATTACATGAATTACTTGGGACTATGTATATGCCTGTATACTTAATATAAGTTACTTAGGACTACATAACTATAATATTAGTCTATATCTCCCACCCAGCGAGGATAATAGAAATAATGAAATATGAGTACTTGTGATCGTAATTCAAAACTTGTGCACCAGCTGACTAACGTCTCAGGTTGACTCACTGTATCTCCTTAACTCACAGAAACAAACACCAAAGTCTCGGTGTGTTGTGGACTCCACTTTAAAATAAGTGATAATATATCAAGATATGACAGTAGATACTCTTAGCGTCACTAGCCAGTGTTGCCTCTCTGTCTTAAAGAGAAATAGAGGAAAAGCCTCAACCTTACTCGGGGGTCCAGCGGGACCTTCGCTAGCATCACTCCTTGGGGGCGTGAGGACGGCTGTTCTGGCCCTCTCGGTGGAGTCCTGAAGACCCTCAGTTGCCTCAGCACCTAAGGAGATTGGCGAAGAAGGGTGGCCTATGGGATCCAATCGGCGGAGTTCCTGACGGTTCCGGGCTGCCCTTGCCAATACATGCTAGCAGTGTTTCGTAAGTAAAAGTATTTCGGTCTAAACAATCTAAATTTTGATTGATTGATTGATCATAATTTCATAATTGATAGAAAATTAACTACTGCTACGCTTCAGGATTCACTTCCCTTAAGGATGACGTTGCATTAAGACACATAAAAATAACTACTTTGTATTATAATAATAAGCCACCTTTTATTGTCTGTTGTCACTCTTAGTTGTTAATGGCACCTGACACCTTAATAGTACAGCAGTCTGATATGGTGAATTACCTGTAGGGGTCATAAATATGCCCGGCTCTACAGTGTATAGCATCATGACTTGTTTTATTAGTACATGGGATATTTCTCAATGTATGTGGATAAAATTAGGAACTTGTATTATATGAACTAAGGAACAAATTCTCATCTTTCAGTTTTTGTAATATAAACAATGAGATTCCTTAGACTAGGTACAAGTAAAAAATAAAATATTTTCCTCTCCTTTGGTACGATTGTATATATCAATTGAATATTAAAACGCGTTATGTTATGACTCATAACATATCGTTGCTCATAAGTTATGAGCAACGATAGCCTACTGTTTCACGGACAATAATTTGACTTAAGATACAATAATTTAAAATAAGGGATTTTCAACAGTATTGATTACTGGACCGTGTATATCAAGTTATCTCAAGAACCTAGAGTATGGCGCCTCCCTCACTACTCTCTGAAACAGCTTCAGTAAGTAAGGCTGAAGTTCAGATGCGAACTTTCAAGGGTTCTGTGTAGTATTGTACATTAAGCTGTGGTTTGCACACACTGTCCTGTCAGGAGCCTTGAGTATCATACACGTACTGTACACACATTAATTTTGTTTTGCTAACTATCAGTATGTAATTTCAACCTAACCTAATTATCAATGAGTTACTTAACCTAACCTAATATAACCTAAGCTACTTATGCCAACCCAACATAACCTAAGAAATCGACCCAACAAAACTATCATGAAATAATTCAACCTAACCTAACCTAACCCAAGCTCATATTTGTCTCCGGCTGAAGTATACCTGACCACCTTTATGTCGTCCCATTAGGAAGCTGATGAGTCTGTGTTATATTTGTTCCTCATTACAAAACGAAATTAATCTTTAAATAATGGTACAGCGGACGACACACACCTATTGCTGTGTTTGGTGACGCGTTGGTTAATGGTGACATGTTGGTTAATGTTGACTCGTAGGTTAATGGTGACGTGTAGGTTAATGGTGACTTGTAGCATAAGAGTAAAGTGCTGGTTAATGGTGATGTGTTGGTTAATGGTGACGTGTTGGTTTATGTTGACCTGTTAGTTAATGGTGACGTGTTAGTTAATGGTAACGCCTTGGTTATTCGTGACGAGTTGATGGTTAATGGTGACGTGCTGGCTAATGATGACGTGTTGGTTAATGATCTCCCCACTTCATTTTGCTAAGGGTCAAGACTCGTGTTCCTGCCTCACTTCCAACCTACACCGCCTCACTCACCCCTCTGGCAGTTAACACACTCTGGTCCCACAACCCTCTGGCAGGTAACACACTCTGGTCCCGCACCCCTCTGGTAGGTAACACACTCTGGTACCACAACCCTCTGGCAGGTAGCACACACTGGTCCCACAACCCTCTGGCAGGTAACACACTCTCGTCCCGCACCCCCCTGGTATGTAACACACACTGGTCCCACAACCCTCTGGCAGGTAACACACTCTCGTCCCGCATCCCCCCTGGTAGGTAACACACTCTGGTCCCACAACGCTCTGGCAGGTAACACACTCTGGTCCCGCACCCCTCTGGTAGGTAACACACTCTGGTCCCACAACCCTCTGGCAGGTAACACACTCTGGTCCCACAACCCTCTGGCAGGTAGCACACTCTGGTCCCGCACCCCTCTGGTAGGTAACACACTCTGGTCCCACAACGCTCTGGCAGGTAACACACTCTGGTCCCGCACCCCTCTGGCAGGTAACACACTCTGGTCCCACAACCCTCTGGCAGGTAAAAAAAATGATAACACTTAAATAATATTTGTTAATGTTAGGTTAAGTTAGTTTAAGTTTTCCATTTCACAATTCATTAATACCTAATATGATGACGTACATGATCACCGATGGCCAGTTAGAAGCTTAAAATAATACATAGAAGTTATCGATATTAGGCAATTATCCCTGTTTAGTTTAAGCTTTTACAAATCATCAATCGTTTTTGTCAAATAGAGATAACTTTTTGGTTTTATTATTACAACTTAATATTAATTCGTATATTGTAAGATTTTGTATATTTCTTTTCAGCCCTTGCTTACTGCCATATGATGTTTAATTTATACTTTAAATAGGTTAGGTTAGGTTTGGTCAGGTCAGGTTACATTTTGTATGAAGATATTCATTTATTTGTACATTTATGATCTACAGGATCGTTTATGGCCGGTGAAAAGTTTCCCCAAAAGAGAAATACCTAGAATTTATCACTAATCATCAATTATCCATATTTAGTGTAACATATAGTATATATTACGTGGAGTTCCGTTTATATTTGTTTGTTTTCATATTATTTTAGTCAATTATTTGTTGACATTTAGCTTACAATAAGTAAATATTATTAAAAACAACACTGAAAAACTCACAAGTGACTTTGTAACATATAATTAGGTCGAGATAATAATACAAATACCACGTGCTGGCCAAGCTCCGAAAGAGTTGTCCGGGGGTCTAGCTAACCTCTGGTCGGGGCTTGACCAGCACGAAAAAAAAATTATATTTTTTATTTTGGTGACCTGTGGTCAGCATGCTCGACTTTTAAGCGAGTCGACCCGAGTTCGATTCCCGAGCAGGCTAGGACTTTTTTTTTTTTTTTCCCGGGGTAATGGTTCGCCAGTGCAGTTGGCGAGTTGTCCGGTCTTCTTGGATTATTTCTTGGATTATTCCTTGACACTAGGTCATGCAACTCGTTAACTTAGGGTGTGGTAGTTGTGTTGACTATAGCTTCTACACCTTAAACAAATTCACGCCTTGGGCCGGCCCATCCTCGTACACGAGGGGCAACCATTAATATTACTTGATTAAATGTTATAAGTATATACTGCAGTTAGTCTATAGTATAAAAGACAAAGAATATCAAAATATATATATTTAGTTCCAGGGTTTATTTAGTTATTTATTACTTGTACTTATTACTGGTATTTGTTTTCCTCTCATCTGTATAGTTTAAATCTTTACTGTTGTTTTGAGTAACTTTAGATTTAATTATTTTTCTCCGAAACTTACGTCTTTTACATTTTTTTCAGAATACATCATAATATCATATCACCCATGATGATTATCCTGTATGTAAAACGAAAAAAAATAATAACACTTAGTTAATATTTGTTAATGTTAGGTTAAGTTAGTTTAAGTTTTCTATTTCACAATTCATTAATACCTAATATGATGACGTACATGATCACCGATGGCCAGTCAGAAGCTTAAAATAATACATAGAAGTCATCGATATTAGGCAATTATCCCTGTTTAGTTTAAGCTTTTACAAATCATCAATCGTTTTTGTCAAATAGAGATAACTTTTTGGTTTTATTATTACAACTTAATATTAATTCGTATATTGTAAGATTTTGTATATTTCTTTTCAGCCCTTGCTTACTGCCATATGATGTTTAATTTATACTTTAAATAGGTTAGGTTAGGTTTGGTCAGGTCAGGTTACATTTTGTATGAAGATATTCATTTATTTGTACATCCTCCTACACTCATTTTCGTCTCCTAACTTCGTCTAACAGTAACGTATAAAAGTTTCTGACCTGAACTGTATCGCCAAACTCCTTTAAGTTTGTCCCTGTGAAAGTTTCTAGCCACGAGGAATAAGCTTCAGAATATATCACTTGTGGGGGTACTGGTGTAACATTAATCGGGCACTTTTTTTCTACGAGAGGCGTATAAATACTTCTGATCAGGGAAGTTATTATCAAATTTCACAGGCTTAGCGAAGTAGAAGTTTATGTACTGAAGAACTTTTGAACTTGTCAGGACGCAAGAGAGGGAGGTATGTGTGTGAGTGTGACTGTAATGTTCCTGTATGTATTTACGCATGTGCACTCATGTATATTTGAACACATGAGATTATGTAGTGTTACTCTATACACTCGGGCAATAACATCATCTAGTAAGAGCCTTCACTAAGACTCACTGTATGATAGACTTTGGTCCACACATTGTATCAGCAAATGTATTTATATGTTGATCCTGGACGGCTACGAGCCACCAGCGACCCTAAATCATATGGCCATTAAAGGTGTAATTTGTACACAGTAAACAGTCTAGTAAAGTTATTTGAATGGACACCAAGTTTACCGTAATCATTTGTTTGAAACCCATTGAGTAGATCAGTGCACTTACATGCCTCTAGATGGAGTGTGTGTGTTAACCCCATGTACCAGTGTTGAGTTTAATGGATCACTGTTCCTGGAATGTATTTTGTTTTTACTGTAAAGCTGAAGTTTGTTTCCATACGATCAGATATTTTATTTCCTTATTCTTGATCATTCCTTTGCCAAATAAGTACATTGCGTCATCTACATAAATTGTGAAAGCTTCTGTAAACACGTTATTTTTTATATATTTGCCTGGGATAGTATTAGCGCCAAGTTGTTATTAATTTGTGTTGATCAGTACACTTTTAATATAAAAAATCCGCTGGTGCATTTATTATTTTCTTATGGCAAGGGTAAGGCACATATTTGTAACTTTGTGTATTATGTAGTTAACTATGTTTGAGACATTAGTGCTTTACACCATGAAGTAGGTACAGCACATCATAAAACTTAAGCTTTCAGAAATTAAAAAACAAAAATAAGACCTCCTTCCCTGCTGCCTTACACATACTGTGGCTCTGACTCTCCTGTCCGTTGTGATTTTCCACCCTGTCCGACCCTCCACTGTGTCAGCTGACGTGTTCAAACAAAAGAACGTCGGTTTCCGCAGTTACAGACATCAAAATCTAACCATCTATTATTCTTCATCACTTCAAACCTTATAGTTTTCAATTCAATTAGTTTCAATGATAAATTATAATTAAACCCTTTCTGCCAAGGAGTATAATTAAATTAAAAATATCGCAAAAGTTTCCAAACGAACACTGGCGCACAACCCTGGCGCCCACAACTTATAGCATCCACATCGATACCTTTTCCCGGGCTACCTACCTCTTCTCCCTAGCTTATATCCTCACCAGGCAGGAGTCCTCCTCTCCCTACTACACTAGGGTTGCCATATCTTAACATTAAAAAAAGAGGACGTTCCCGAAGACATCATGTGTTGCCGCCGCCTTCTCACCCCCCCTCCGCCTGCCACACACTTTGGCGCTATGTAACCTTGATGCAGCCGTGACCGTTTTATGCTCTGGAAAAGTACAACAAATCGTAAGCACTGGCTGTGGCACCAAGCGACAAACCCACAACAAAGACTAAAATCAAACACTGTCACTGCAGGTTAAAGACTGGCCAACCACCGGTCGCCGTCATAGTTGTCGACACGTAAATAATATAGCGAAAGTGGCTAGATTATGGCTGATAATTGCTAAAATGCCTTAAATGCAGACGGTTAGCGCTATATAAAAAGCCAGAAAAATATAATATTTGGGCAACAAATTATTTTTTACACAGCTGAAGAACAAGGAAAAGCAGTACATGGCACTACAGGTTACCCCAAAAACTGCTAGCAGCTAAGTTGACAACACCGTACAGGCGTACACGTGACTTATCAGCTGACGAAAACTGAACAAGATCTCTACTGTTTCCACCTCCCCTCTCTCACAGTCTCTCTCTCTCTCTCTCGTCATTACAGTTTCATGTTTCTTTCCGTGGAGAAAATGATGGAAGCTGAAATTCCGGACTTTTGAAGAATTTTAAAAATTCCTTCCGGATGAAGATTTCGAGACCTAAATGGAGGTCATGTCCGGGAAAATACGGACGTATGGCAACCCTATACTACACCATAACTTCATAACCCAGGTATGTAATGTATCCTCGCTGGCACCAGAATAGGAAGCCCATGTTATTCTCCGTTAACCTCACAACTTGCCCCAACTCTAGCAGTCAGTCTCAGTTAGGGTTGCCATATCTGAACATTCAAAAAAGAGGACGCTCCCGAAGACATCCCCCCCCCCCTGCCCGGCACACACAGGCTAATATACAACATACTGTACATGGTATAGAAATCTTAAAAAAAGATTACCTTTGCTTAAGGCTGAACATCTTCATTCCCTTAGCTGCAGTCTTCTTCCCCCACCGTGTGTGTGACTTTATGTGCCCATGCATACTTTTCTGTAGATCGGATTTTTCTCAGTATTGGCTGATTGCTCTTTAGAAAGGTATAGAAGTCACTGCAAGGTGTTTCTCGGAAATTGTACTGTACGGTCAGAATGCCTTTCATTGTTTCAACACTCAATTTCTTCCTTTCCTTTGTCCATTGACTTTGCATCAGTGAAAAAAACTCTTTCTACATTTGCATTGTGACATGATATAGCAAAGAAGAATTGTGCAATTCTTAGCAATTCTGAGTGGCATTCAATGTTCTTTGATTTTTCAAAGTGTCTGGTCCACTTTTTATGTGTTGGCAGATTACTAAATTCTTCATCACTCTTGTAATTTTCCACAAACTGCTTCAGGTTACTAACTTGGTCAAAACACTTCACATCATCAACTTCTTCCCCCTTATCAATCAAATATTTGACAGCTAAGTTGACAACACCTACAGGCGTACAAGTGACTTATCAACTGACGAAAACTGAACGAGATCTCTACGGTTTCCACCTTCCTCCTCTCTCGCTCTCTCTCTCTCCCGTCATTACAGTTTCATGTTTTTTTCCGTGGAGAAAATGATGTTAGCTGAAATTCCGGACTTTTGAAGAATTTTAAAAATTCCTTCCGGATGAAGATTTCGAAACCTAAATGGAGGACATGTCCGGGAAAATACGGACGTATGGCAACCCTAGTCTCAGTGCGGTTATTCGGGCGACCAGACCACACACATGCCGCCGGCCGCCCAGCACCTGCAGGGAGAGCTATAAGGGAGGGAGGCAGTGAAACTCACTCTCAGGACTGTACAACACCCCCGGGGAGAGAGGTAGAGTTTTAACCCTCACCCAGTAATTACAATTAACATGTATGCTTTAGAGAAACATTCTGTGTAGGACAGTGAGTGAGAGTTAGAATAAAGAACTATATTGTATTTTAATGATGGTGCTATATTGACGTTACCATTTGTTGAGCCTTAGGACAAAAAAAAACATTTATTCCTACTAATCTTACGTAATTCAGTACAATGATTAGTAAATTAATAGTTGCCATTGAAATCACTGTACCGACATGTTTGATTGATTGATTGAAATAGACATGTCGTAATGGTCGCACAGTTAATTATTGGTATTTGGTAATTCTTAAGAACTTATGAGTATATGTCATAATAATTTTCAATGGGATCAAAATAAGGTTTCACAAATATTTTAATATTCAGGCGGTAGATATCTTTTAAGAGGTCTGGGGTTGAGAGGAGTGCATGGTGGTGGTCTCAGTGGGTCTGGGTATCACAAGTTGTACGTCTGTTTGGTCCGGAATTTTAATTTATAATCATGGTAATGTAAATCCATTGGTAGTTAGTACGTACAGTACAGTATATACCCATACTAGTTGGTAAATATTTCCGCTATTTTTTTTTTAATAACACTAAGCCTCCAGCCATCCATTAACTTGAAAATAGTCATAGTTGTTTATACACGACCAAAAGAATATCCTATTTCAAGTTTAGCCACTCACGTGCTACCTGGGCGGGCAAGTCCTTAGATGATTCATAAATGTTAAAATTGCGAAGGATCTTGATCTCAACTTTTAAAAATCTCGATCTCGGGGAAAAATAGATTTCTTGCTCAAGTAAAGTATGAGGAGTCACCCAAGACCTTAGCCTAATTCTCTGGTAACACATAAGTAAACACACTAGAGCTATAGCCACAGTCAGGTAATAAAAATACTCTTTTTTGGGTTACATATAATATAAAATTGATAACGATTAGGTAAAAAAATGTTACTCTCATATTTTAAGTAAATTTACTTTTTCTACTCCTTTAGGATCAAATATATGTAAACATTCAAAGCCCGGAATAGAGGCAACCAACTGTCACCTTGTCACTCTGAGATATCTGTTTTCAAATAGGGATTCAATTTTTGTTTTGTAAAGAAAAATACTTATACGTTATTTAGTATTTCCTGATGAGCCCTTTAGTTTTAGGTTACATTAAAACATATATAGAAAACAATTTGAGGATTATATTTGATATATTCTAATAGAACTTTATCTTTGTATATTAATCTTGGTAACACGTACAGATGTTTCATGGTAGTGATAATTTTAGTCTAAGTAAAATATCACGTGAAACAGCATCTATTAAGCGATTACTCCACATTACAGATTTATCTCTACACGGTCATTATTCCTTTATCAAACTGGTGTTTTATTATGGGTACGGGTTTACTCCACCCACTAGTTAACGAGGGCATAATAAGGTTAAAAACCTATAGAAGCTCGCCTGATGCTCAGTACATTCCGTGTTGTTGTAGCTAATGGTAATAATTTAACAAGATAAAGTCACTTAAGTCCGATGACCTGAATTAATCCAAATTTAAGTATATTTCAAATGGGAAATAATATCAGGCATCCTTAACCATGGAAATTAGAAGCTGTTTTGATTAGTAGTCCAGACCAGGTGTGTCCGTCACTGATGGCCTTATAGGTGATGGGAGGCTCGCCCACATACACATCAGTCAAAATGAAACTCACTGCGTGTACCGGATAGTTCCTCTCCATAATGATTTTTTTTAAGTATGTGTTAGTAATCGCGAAGTTAGTCTCATCATGTATACTTCCCATCTGTATTATTTTAAACTGGTTTATAGCCTGTGTCGGTGTCTACACTATCACTCTACTTCTCCACCAGAGCTTCTCAACTGGGGAACCACAAAGTATTTTCTAGAGGGTCGACGGATTGAAAACATAGATGGTCTTGGAGATGCCACGCGTTATAAAACAATTACTAAATACTTCTTCTTAATAAAGTTGATACAATTCTGAGAGAGTATTTCACTTCCTCATTTACCGACTTATTAAATTACTGTATGGTTATAATGGAATCATTTTATTGATAAAGTATATATATTCTTCATTGCTCTGCTTATTGTATTAGTATGAGAATAAATAAGTGACAAAGATATACAAGAGGAGTGAATTATTCATCATAAAATAGCTTTTATACATTAACCAATACTGTATATTAAGAGAAGTGAAGCTGTAATATATAAGCACCTTACAAACTTTATATAACAGAGACACCGTGACCTTACGGGGGGACTGACCATCAGGTTCTGCTGGTTCTGGGTACAAGTTTGAACAAATTTTCCGATGTCTCTTTGTTTAAGTTAAATTTCCCCCCAAAATAATAGTTTAACAAATCTCTTTTAACTTAAACAATCCAACATTTCAGGTTTAATTATAAATCAGATCATAATATCAGTGTTTACATATACACAAGAGTTGAGGCGTTTTCTTGTGTTGATGACAGCAGCACAATCTCGGGTGCCAGTGACGTCGGCCTATGGTAAATTCGGCCAAGTAACCTCGGCCCGCATCCATTGGTAACCTCGGCCCACATCCAGTGATAACCTCGGGTCACATCTAGTGGTAACCTCGGCCCACATCCAGTGGTAACCTCGGCCCACATCCAGTGAAAACCTCGGCTCACATCTAGTGGTAACCTCGGCTCACATTCAGTGGTGACCTCGGCTCACATCTAGTGGTAACCTCGGCCCACATTCAGTGGTGACCTCGGCCCATTTTAGTGATTTCGTCCCATCATAATATTAGCCGAGATCACCATCAATAATTTTCTTTTGTAATAGTTAAGCCATATGAAAAGTACCCAATGGTTAGGTTAGGTTAGGTAAAAAGTTTAAAAGTAGTGAAATTAAAGATAAAGATCAAGTACACACTCACACTAATTGATCACCATGGAGTGGTATAAGGAGCTCTGGTGCACCTGAAAGGGGTGACATAACGAGGCTATTGTAAGGCTGGCAGATAAGGTCAAATATTATACCTTTCTATTTACATGTATAAGAAACTATGATGAAAATATTTGCCTAGATAACGGTGGACATCCCTCAAGTGCCAAAAAACAAATATTACAATTCT
>NW_024713161.1:0-3666 GCF_018991925.1 Homarus americanus | reverse complement strand
GGTCAGTATAAAAAGCCCCTGATCAGGTATAACAAAGTCCCTGGTCGAGAACCAACAAAAGTCCCTCATCGAGGATAACAAAGTCCATTGGTCAAGTATAAAAGTTCTATGATCGAGCATAGCAAGTCCCTGATCGAGGTATAACAAAACACTCCTGATCCAGAGTATAACAAAAAGTCCCTAATCCGAGAGTATAACAAAAGCTCCCTGCTCGAGTATAACCGAAGTCCCTGGTCGAGTTTAACCAATCCTCTGATCAGAGTATAACAAAGCCTCCTGATCGAGTATAAAAGTCCCTGATCGAGAGTATAACAAAGGCCCTATAACCGGTATAACAAAATCTGATCGAGTCCAAAAAGGCAGCAAATCGAGTATAACAAAGTCCCCTGATGGAAAATAATAAAGCCCCTGGATGAGTATAACAAGTTCCCTGATGTCGAGTATAACAAAAGGTCTCTGGTCAGTATAACAAAGTCCCTGATCGAGGATAACAAGAGTCCCTAATCGAGAATAAAAATGATCCTGGTCGGTGTAACAAAGTCAGGTATAACAGTGTCCCCTGATCGAGTATAACAAAGGTCCCGGATCGAGTATAACAAAGGCCCCTGATCGAGTATAACAAAGTCCCCTGGTCGAGTATAACAAAGTCGCCTGAACGAGTATAACTAAGGCCCCTGATCGAGTATAACAAAGTTCCCTGATCGATTATAACAAAGCCCCCTGATCGAGTATAACAAAGTCCCCCTTATCGAGAATAACAAAGTCACCTGATCGAGTATAACAAAGCCCCCTGATCAGAGTATATATCAACCCCCCTGATCCGGGTATAACAAAGACCCCCCTTATCGAGAATAACAAAAGTCCCCTGATCCAAGTATAACAAAACCCCTGATCCAAGTATAACCAAAGGCCCCTGATCGAGTATAACAAAGTCCCCTGGTCGAGTATAAGAAAGTCCCCTGATCGAGTATAACAAAGGCCCCTGATCGAGTATAACAAAGTCCCATGATCGAGTATAAAAAAGTCCTTTCATCGAATATAACAAAGTCCCCTGATCGAGAATAACAAAGCCCCCTATCGAGTATAACAATGCCCCCCTTATCTTGAATAACAAAGTCCCCTGATCGAGTATAACAAAGCCCCCTGATCAAGTATAACAAAGTCCCCTCATAGAGTATAACAAAGTCCCATGATCGAGTATAAAAAAGTCCCCTCATCGAATATAACAAAGTCCCCTGATCGAGTATAACAAATTCCCCTCATCGAGTAGAACAAAGTCCCCTCATCAAGTATAACAAAGGCCCCTCATCGAGTATAACAAAGTCCCATGATCGAGAATCACAAAGTCCCTCATCGAATATAAGAAAGTCCCCTGATCGAGTATAAGAAAGTCCCCTGATCGAGTATAACAAGGTCCCCTTTTCGAGTATAACATAGTCCCCTAAACAATTATAACAAAGGCCCCTGATCGAGTATAACAAAGCCCCCTGATCGAATATAACAAAATCGCCTGAACGAGTATAACAAAGGCCCCTGATCGAGTATAACAAAGTCCCCTAATTGAGTATAACAGTGTCCCCCTTATCGAGATTAACAATGTCCCCTGATCGAGTATAACAAAGCCCCCTGATCAAGTATAACAAAGGCCCCTCATCGAGTATAACAAAGTCCCCTGGTCGAGCATAACAAAGTCCCCTAATCGAGTTTAACAAAGGCCCATGATCGAGAATAACAAAATTTCCCTGATCGAGTATAAAAAAGCCCCCTCATCGAGTATAACAAAGTCCCCCTTATCGAGAATAACTAAGTCCCCTGATCGAGTATAACAAAGCCCCCTGATCAAGTATAACAAAGACTCCAGATCGAGTATAACAAAGTCCCCTGGTCGAGTATAACAAAGCACCCTGATCGAGTATAACAAAGTCCCCTGATCGAGTATGACAAAGTCCCCGGGTCGACTATAACAAAGTCCCCTGATCAAGTATAACAAAGGCCCTAGATCGAGTATAACAAAGTCCTTTTTTCGAGTATAACAAAGTCCCCTGAACGACTATAACAAAGGCCCCTGCTGGAGTATAACAAAGGACCCTAAAAGTCTATAACAATGTTCCCTGATCGAGTATAACAAAGCCCGCTCATCGAGTATAACAAAGTCCCCTGATCGAGGATAACAAAGTCCTCTGGTCGAGTATAACAAAGACACCTAAACGAGTATAACAAAGGCCCCTGATCGAGTATAACCAAGCTCATCCAGGTATAACAAAGTCCCTGTGGTATGAGAGTCCACTAATCAGTTTTAACAAAGGCCATGATCGAGAACCTAAATTCCCTGATCAAGGTATAAGCCCCCCTCATCGAGTATAACAAAGTCCTTATCGAGAATAACTAAGTCCCCAGATCGAATAACAAAGCCCCTGATCAAGTATAACAAAGGCTCCAGATCGAGTATAACAAAGTCCCTGGTTAGGTATATAAAGCCCTGATGGTATAACAAAGTCCCTGATCGAGTGTGAGAGTCCCCTGGTCGACTATAACAAAGTCCCTGATCAAGTATAACAAAGGCCTAAGATCGGGTATAACAAGTCCCTTTTCGGGTATAACAAGTCCCTGAACAAGTATAACAAAGGCCCTGTGCTGGTATAACAAGGACCTAAAATCTATAACAATGCTGATCCAGTGTAAAGCGCTCATCGAGTATAACAAAGTCCCTGATCGAGGATAAGAAAGTCACTGGTGCGGGTATAACAAAGACACCTAAGCAGGTAAAACAAAGGCCCTGATCCGTATAACAAAGGCCCCAGATCCAGTATAACAAAGTCCCTGATCGAGTATAACAAAGTCCCTGGTCAGGTATAACAAAGGCCCTTATCGAGTTTAACAAAGGCCCTCATCGGGTATAACAAGTCCCTGTTGAATTATAAAAGCCCCTGATCAGGTATAAAGTCCCCTGATCCAGGTAGAACAAAGTCCCTGATCGAGTATAACAAGTCCCTGATCGAGAAAACAAAGTCCCCTGATCGAGTATAACAAAGTTCCTGATCGAGTATAACAAGCCCTGATCGAGTATAGCAAGTCCACTGATCGAAGGTATAACAAAGTCCCTGATCGAGTATATAAAGGCCCTCATCGAGTTTAACAAGGCCCTGATCGAGTATAACAAAGTCCCTGGTCAGGTATAACAAAGTCCCTGGTCAGAGTATAACAAGCTCCTGGTCGAGTATAACAAAGTCCCCTGATTGAGTATAACAAAGTTCACTGATCGGTATAACAAGTCCCCTGATCAGTTAACAAAGGGCCCTGAACAGGGTTTAACAAGGCCCCTGATCGAGTATAAAAGTCCCTGGTCGAGTATAACAAAGACGCCTGAACGAGTATAACAAGGCCCCTGATCGGGTATAACAAAGTTCCTGATCGAGTATAACAAAGCCCCCTGATCAGGTATAACGCCCCTCATCTTGAATAACAAAGTCCCCTGATCGGTATAACAAGCCCCTGATCAAGTATAACAAGGCCCTTGTCAGGTATAACAAAGTCCCCTGATCGGGTATTATAAAGTCTGATCACGTATAACAAAACCAGATCGGTATAATAAAGTCCCCTGGTCGGGTATAACAAAGCACCCTGATCGGGTATATCAAGTCCCCTGATCGAGTATGACAAAGTCCC